>NW_011888912.1:1917008-1935888 GCF_000151845.1 Pteropus vampyrus | reverse complement strand
GGGCAGAGGCTGGCACCAGCGTTCGGAGCCGAGACATGCAGAGGGTGGCGGGCTGGGTGCTGAGGTGGGCAGGGGCCAGGTGGAGCCTGTCCCCTTCCTTCCCAACTGCAGGAGATGGCGACCCACCCTCCTCCTGGAAGGGTCCTGAGCTGCTGCTTCCCCGGCGTCCACACCTGCTCAGATGAAGGCAGGACATGTGGAAGCCGGCGCCCGTCTGCCGGCCTGGGGTGGCGGGCTCGGCGGAAGGGGCCACCCTGCCCCTGCGGACACTGGTCCCTGCAGCTACCCAGAGCCACTCTCCAGCCACATAGGACCCTGAGAAGCCGGGTCCTGGCCCGCCGCCTTGCTCCACGGGTGAGCGTGTGGCTGTGACAGGCCCAGGCGGCCCCGTGTCTGGGCGTCGGCGTCAGCTCTCCTCCGGGGACAGGGCCCCTAGCACCTCGTCCACAGGCCCTTTCACAGCGGGGTCGGTCAGTCAGGTACCACGGAGAAGGGGCTGGGGGGAAGGCCGCTATGAGTCCTGGCTTCAAGTGGGGGAAGGAGGCCGACCAGCAGGACAAAGCCAGGACAAAGGTCCACTCCTGGGCACTCAGCCCCTCGGGAGTGCGCGGTTGCATGTAGCTGAGCTTGGGAGAGTGACTCTACATGGTGGGCCCCAGGCCAGAAAGGGAGATTTCAGTCTTAATCCAGAAAGTCCCCAGAAATTGAAACTCTCCCCTGGCCTCAGCTTCACCGAGGACAAAGCCATGTGAAGAAGCCAGCTTTCAGCTCTGGGACGGAAGGGCTGAGGCTCCCCCTGTCCCCAGCTCTCTCTCACCCCTGACCTGGTCTCACCTGGCCCCGAGGACGGTATTCAGGGGCCATATTATGCGGACCTCAAGCTCTTACCAGAAACAGCTGCAGCCCGAAGCCACTCAGCTTGGGTCCCTTGCCTGGGAGAGGAGTGTAAGGGGTGTGTGTGTGTGTGTGTGTGTGTGTGTGTGTGTGTGTGTGTGTGTGTGTGAAGCTACCCTAACCCAGGGTGCCAGATGTAGCAAATAGAAACATCGAACCCCCAGTACTGGTGTGACACTCCGTGCAGCTAACGCCTGCATTCGATCTGTCTGCTGACCTCTGCTTCTCCCGCCTGGGCTGCAAGTTCATTGAGGGCGGACAGTCTCTTCAGCTGTGTCCACTCAGCTCTGGCCGGGCCCCCACGGTCGCTGACTCCCAGCTGGCAGGAAACGACCCCAAACCTGCTAATGGGCTGTGCTGACGGCTGGGCCCCACTTCCCTCGCTCCTGGGCCTCTGTGCCCTATGGGTCTCAGCAGTGGGGAGGAAGTCACATCGCCCTGAGCCGGTGGGGCCACGCCAGGAAACGCACAGGCCGGGGGCCACCACCCGTCACCCTCCCCTGCTCTCCTCCCGGCCCCATCGGCTACGCCATTGCCTCCTACTCCGCCCTCCCACGGCCTGAGCCGCGTGTGTGCTCAGCTCCTGGCTGTTCCCAGAGCCTCTGCTGAGCCGGGGAGGGACGGGACGTGCCCCGGCAGCTGCCCGGAGTGAGTCACGTCTCAGGTCCTACCAGCGAGGGAGGAGCGAGCAGGGTAGGCCTCTGGGGGCCGAAAGGGAGGGGATTTTCGCTGGTGGTCTGAACACAGGCGGACGGGGGGGTCATGCGGGAGCGTTAAGAGACGTCGGTTAATTAATCAGAAGAAATGCTCCCCATGGGCCAGCTGGCGATGCGGACAGTCCTTGGCTACAAACTTTCATGCTTGTAAACAAATTGGTAACACTCTCCACTTGGTAATGCAACGTAGTAGCGACCTGCGAGCACAGAGGCATCACCGTCCCATTCCCGCGAGAGCAGGTCGACCCCGGGGAGTCGAGAGGTTTAGCCAGAGTCACAGGGCCGGGCCCAGCCTCCGGACTGACCAGCTGCTCGGTGGGCGTGAGCGCGCGCGCCCCCCGCGCCCTGCCCGGCCGTCTCCCACGACCAAATCGTTTTCCCAGACTCCGTGTGGTCACCACTCCGCCCCAAAGCTGTCTACTCACATCAGCGCCCGACTCGCAGGCTTCCTGGACTCAGTCAACCGAATGTATTTATGTCGCACCGAGAATCGGAAAATGAATTTTCCGAGGGAAATGAATTCGCAGCAAACCTGGCCAATTCCTCCCTTTAGCCCCTAACCTGTGACAGACGCGACAGACGAGTCCTCCCAAATTAGCCCCAACGGAAACGCAGGAAGGCCCGAGTCAAGCCGGAGGCAAAGGGAGCCTCTGACTCCTAAGCCGCCCACCCTCTCCCTTGCCCGGAACCCCAACGACCAGGGTGACCCCTGTGAGCAAGGTGGGCTCAAAGCAAATGCTGCCAGGATCCCGGGGGCCCACGAAGACGGCGCCCCAGGCTCCCGCGGAAGGGCAGCCCTCACCCCACCCGCATGATGCCTCGGGGGGCTCACGAATTTCCAAAAAGAAAACAGGCCAATGCTGAAATCGGCAAAAAGAAAGAAAAGCCATCGAATCGGAGCGCTGGGAGAGACAGCTGGGCCAGGAGCCCCGAAGTCAGGCTACGAGGAAAGCCCTTTGCTGGCCTGGATGGTTGGCCCGGAGCGTGGCCCCAGGGCGGGCTCCACAGATATCGGTTCAGTAGTGGGTGGGCTGGGCTTGGAGGGTTGACGTCACATGGAAAGGCAGTGACGGGGCCAGGATGAAAAGATCAGGGGTCATCTCTACCCATGTAAATGAAAAAAATCTTAAGACTGATGATATTCAGTTTTCTTCATGGACATTATTTCATGTAATCCTGGAACTGGCCCCACGAGGGGACTTGGTTACACCCGCGCCACACGCGAGGGGTGGAAGGGGCCTTCCTCCGTGAAGCCGCGGAGCTCGAATTCGAACCCTGGCCTGCCCGACAAAAACCCCGCTCCAGCCCCCGTCTGCAAGGTCAGGAGCCGCTGCAGTGGCGCCGCTCCTGGCCTCGGGGTGGGGGTGCTTCCGGGGCGCCTTGGCCATCGGCACAGACCGAAGGGACAGCTCCCTTTGGGGTTTCCCCAGAGACAGCCGCATCACCCACGAACAGACCTCAAGAAGCCAAACTCTCACATCTGTGACCCAATCGGGTTGCGAGATGGACTCTCACAAACGTGTCTCTTTGTGCTTTTCCGAAAACGTTCTCGTCTGAGACGTGAAGAAATATCTATCGGCCCTAACAGGAGGCTGTACTGAGGGCCCCTATGACACATGGCCAAGCGAAGGGACCCGGTCCCATCGCAGGGAGCGGAGCAGCCTCCTCTCCCCGCCCCACCCCCTCCATCCCCACGACGGCCCGGTCCCTTGGAGGGGAACCAGCTCCTTACCGGATAGCCCCACGAGCCAGGCCCCGCCTGGAACTTGGAGTAGTAGCTGCTCCGGTTGGCAGTCCCATAGTTGTTGTAATTGTCGGCCAAGCCATCGTACATGGACCCTGAGGGCAGAAACAGAGTTAGAGGGTGGTGGCCGAGCAGTTCACCCCCCTCCCCACCGGGCATCGCTGCGTCCGGGTCCAGCACGCCCCAGGGGACCAGGTCCGCGCTCAGTGGCTGGCCAATGGGGCTGAGTCGCCCTTTGCTGTGTCCCTTTACTCCGCCCCCTCCACGGCCAGCGCCCCTACAGACAGCTGCGGGACAGCTCGGGGTGGGCCAGCCCCTCCTGGGAACCTTATGGCTCCCTGCTCTTGAGGCAGGTGACACCCACAGGTCAGGACCTGGCGTGGGGGGCCTCCGACCGCCGCTGTTCCAGTCCATGGACTCATGAGTCCCCATTCCACAGGGACCAGCTTCCCACTTGGGGAAGATGGGCGGGGCCTCCACTGCCAGGTCCAGTGCTGCAAGGTCAGCATCACAGAGCAGCGATGGCCGCTTAGAGTCCAGCTCGGGGCAGGACTCCACTTCCAACCCTCAGCCCGGCCCCACCAGTGACGCAGTGACCTTCCGCCCCTCCCCACATCCCCTGGCTGCTGCAGGTGGTGAGGGCAGCGTGGCCATCCCCTCAGAGGCCCATGAGCACTAATTAATGTTCCTGAGAGCTGGAGGCCACGAACCACAGGCGGGAGGACGGTATCGTTAGGATTTCAGGGCAAAGGGCCTTGAATCACAGAAAGAGGGGCTGAATTTGGGCTCCTGATGGGGCCACCCCCTCCCCGGGCTTGAGGTGGGGGCACTAAAGGACAGCTGTCCTTGGAACATGGCTGACGGCGACAGGTCACGACCTTGCTCACAGGCTCCTCGCGGAGTCTGCCCGCCCTCCTCGGCCACAGCCGTCGAATCTCGCCCACCTTCCAAAGCCACGCTCCACACCTTGTTCCCTCCGGGAAGCCCGGCCTCCCTGCCACCTCCACCGCACCCCAGTCCCCTCCTGCCTGGGGTCCTTCCCCGGCCACTGCATGAGGGCCATAGAGGACAGCTGGGGCAAAGCTGGCCGCACTTCAGACCACGGTCTCCGTGGGTCCAGGCGAGTACCCTAGGGACGAGCATGCTGCTTCCTAGCGATGGCCGGACTCCAGCGTCCGAGGCCCTGTCTGGGGGGA
Organism: Pteropus vampyrus; assembly: GCF_000151845.1. Classification (NCBI taxonomy): domain Eukaryota; kingdom Metazoa; phylum Chordata; class Mammalia; order Chiroptera; family Pteropodidae; genus Pteropus; species Pteropus vampyrus. Next base: position 1,931,338 of record NW_011888912.1, on the reverse strand, counting down.
GGGTTTGCCAGTGGTCTCACCTGCTCAGGTGGCCGGTCCCCACCTGCCACAGCCACCCGGACTCCCAAGCCTTTGGGGGGATGGGGACTGTGGCAGCTGTCCCCGCCTGGTGCCACTTCTGTGCAATGCCACATGACCACCCCAGAGCTCCTAGGACAGAACCCTGGCCCTGATTCTCCGCCCCAGTGGCAGAGGGTCAACTGGCTCTTAGGGCCATCGACCGTGGCCTGGGAGCCTGGAGTTGTTGAAATGGTCGTGCTCTGACATTTGGGCAAGTCACGTGCTCTCTCTGGGCCCCAGCTTCCTCTCCTGGGAAGAGGGGGCGGCCCCCACACCCCCGAAGGCCCGCATTGGGCTCGTTACAGGAAGGGGGCAGACGTCAAAGGCTGTGTCGCCGCCTCCTTGGCTGCTCTGGGCCCAGCCACCCTGACTCCCAGTGGGACTGCCCTGGGAGCCTCTGGCTTCCTCGGGGCTCCCTGCTGAGTGCAGGCCGCTCATGGCCCGTTCTCCAGAAAGGGAGGAAGGCCGCCCTCGGGAGAGGACACTGGAGGCAACGCGGGGCTCGGATGCCCAGGGAAGGGGCGGCAGCCGGGCCTTGTTCCCGCCCTCCATCCGCCCCGCCTCTGCTGTACCCCGCTCCATCATCCGCCCCACCTCCGCTGTCCCCCACAACCCACCGGTCCGCCCCATCTCCACCGCCCTCCCAGGGCTCGGCGGGCCCACATTCGTTTGGTTCTGCCCCACGAGCATGGATTTCTCAGCAAAGGGCAGCGTGGGCCAGCCAGACGCTTCTGGATGGAAAGTCTGGAGTGGTGGCAGAGCCCACAGAGCCCTAAGAGGCCTCCCGCGGGGACGGGCGCCCGCGTCCTCTGCCGCTTCTCAGCGGGCGCTGTCCACAGCGGTGTCTCTTGCCCTCTCGGTCAGCAGGCGACGCGCCCCTCCCTCGCACACACTCGTCCCTCTGAGACTGGCGGGGACCGGTGGGGCCCTCTCGCCGTGGAGGCGGGGTGGGAGTGGGGGAGCACAGCGCCCCTGGAATGCCAGTCCCCGTGTCGCCATGGTGACTCTGGTGATGATAGCTGTTTGTCTATAACTCTCACTTCCTTCCCGCGAGCTCCCGAACGCGCCCCCTGAGCTCCACCTGGGCTGAGACCGCCGTCAAGCCCGCCTCAAGCCGCTTGGCTTGGCTTCCTTGCGAGAACGAGGCTGCCATCACGCCCGCCAGTACTGCTTCTCCCGCAGAAGGTAGCTGTGCTCGGGCCCAAGGTCATGAGGGAGGGGAGGCGTCCAGAGCCGTCACACACCTGAGGTCACACCTTGCAGTACAATGCATAACCGAGGGGTACGGGTGGGGGCGGAGCTGCTCCTGCAACAGAAGCAGGTTCCCCTCTGCCTGGGAACTACCGCCTCCCAAAGTCAAGTTCAACAGCCAGGGCGTGGGGCTTCCCGCGAGGAGCAGGGCTGGGCGCGGCGGCCCTCACCGCTCCACCCCGCTTCCCCACTCACTTCTAGGAAGCCTTTCCTGGTCACCGCCTCTGCGCCTGTCACCCCTGGCCGCCCATCTCAGTACAGGGCATGGAGGCCGTGGTTTCCCTTGGCCACCTCTCGTGGGGACGGTGCTCCGGTGCCCAGAGGCCCCAAAGTCCCCATAATTGCTACATGAGACCAGGGTCCTTGAACTCTACCCAGCCAGGCCTTCATCCCAGCCAAGCAGGCCCCTGGCAGGCCAGGTAGACCTGGCAGAGAGGGGAGCTGGGTGCAGCCCTCGAATATCCACGGCCACTTACTTGGGGAGGATTCTCAGGGGAGGGGAGCCCAGCAGCCAGCTCACCCCGAGCCCCGCCCCGCCCAGGTGAGCATCTGCATCCCACCGTGTGTCCACCAGGGCCGAAGATGGCGCTTCTCAGGGAAGCTGTCTGCCGCCCGGCCTAGCATTGTCGCTGTCCCCAGAGGCACCTGCCCGCCCCCCAGAACCCTGACGGCAAACGGCGAACGTCCACACCGCTGGCAGGCTCTCGTCAGCACCTCGGGTGTACGGCCATCTCAGCACCCTGCCGCCCCGATGACATTCGTCCCTCGACACTGCTTCTCTCTGCGCCTGGCCCCCTTGGTGTTACAGCCCATCCCCCCTTCCCCACGTAAGCTTGGAAAGCAGAAGCGGTGCCTTTGTTAGGACACATGGAGCTCTTTCTCCAGTGGGGACAGGCGGGCCTTGGCGGGGATGACTCATCCTGTTCACCTCTAAGCCTTCAAATAGGTCACACCCTCCACACCTGAAACAGCTCTTCTTCTCAGCCCAGGCCTCTCCCTGCCTTCAAGACCTCACACAAAAAGCAGCCTTTCCTGGGGAGGACCCCGCCCGGCTCCTGGCACTGCCACCCGCTGGCGGGACCTCGTCAGCACCCCTTCTGGCCGCTCGGCCGCTCGGAGCTGGCCCGTGGGCTCGTGAGAGTGACCTGCACGGTGTGTGTGAGTGCGTGGCCCAGGCCCAGGCCCAGACTCACCCCGAGAGGGTGCTGGGGGACCCAGCCTGCTGACTCCTGCCCGCAGGCGCTCTCAGGACAGTGTCTGTGGCGAAGTCCAGGTGCCCCAGGAGGAGGACGGCCAGCCATGCTCCGTCTCCTCTGCCCAGGCCAGCTGGGGACACTGTGGACCTGCCTCCTGTCCTGGAGTGCGAGCTGGGCCAGCACGGCCTCGCCGGCGCTTGGCGTGGTTCTGGCCCTGCCCCTGGGCACGTGTGACAGAAACGCAGAGGAAGCCTGTGTCTCTTCCCCTCACCAGCACCCCAGCCCAGCTGTGCTGGAAGCCCGCCACCCACCTGCGCGTGGCCACCACGAAACCTGAGGACTGCGCAGTGGCTGGTCGCATCCTGTGGAAGTCTGTGGGGATGAACTGTGGGGACGGATTGGCCCGGGGGCGAGGGCCAAAGCAGGACTCGGCCACAGGGCTGGACGCCCAGAGTAAAATCGTCCCCAGCAGTTACTACACCGGGCGTCCGCGTGTGTGCACGCGTGTGTGTGCCTGTTACGGGGTGGCCCCCACTCTGAGCCTGTGTGCGAGCGAAGGACAGGGACCACAGCTGTGGCTCTTGAACGTGGCTACACGTCGGACTCGCTGGGCATACGACACGTCCGGAGGCCGGCGCTGTCTCCGCAGTCACTCAGTCGGGCCTGTGCAGTGGGCCAGGCATTGCATTTTTTAAAATGCCAGTTGGCTCCAACGTGCCGCCAAGTTTGAGAACAGGGTACCCGACCGGGTTTGGGGTGTGCGAGGGTGTTTACGCATAAGAAGCTGTGAGCCATGCTTCTTGAGTGAGGAGCTCTTCCACAGCACAGCTGCAGGCGGTTTGGGGCCTGGTTTGCAGAGGTAAGGAGTTAGACAAGCTAGTTCCAAAACGTGTGACTGTCACCAGGCACCCTGGAGGTGATCTAAGCCAAGGCGTCACAGGGGCAGACGCCCAGAGAGAGGCAGCAGCTTGCCCAAGATCTCGCACCAGTCAGCAGGACACCCAGGCTGGACTCCGGCCACAGCACAAGCCTCAGGGCGGGGTGTGTGCATGTGCGTATGCGCACAGGTGTGGACACGTGCGTGCGTGTGTGCGTGTGTGTGTGCGTCTGTGGTGTGCCTACAAAGAATGCCACCCAAGCACGACATCTAACATCCTTCCGTTTGGTTTCGTTCAAACGTCACACGGCTTCTGGGGGGTCACACCCCATCTCAGAGGTCGTTCCCACATTTTGAAACCTAGAACAATTGGCTTATTGATATTTACGATTTCGTGTGTGGGAAGAGGAATTTGAGGGCTTTTTTGGTTGTTTAAGAAATCTCCGCCAAGGAGCTCAGCCAAGGGAAAAGAGCCAGAAAAATAGCATTTGCCGCAAAACAGCCTGGAATCTCCAGCATTTTTGCATGTGTTGAAACAAGCCGACGAAAATCGACTCAAACCTCAACTTCAAGCCAAGATGCGTTGTAAAGAAACAAGAATTGGTACATTTGAAGTTTAATTAGTGTGTTTTGCCGCTGGACCGAGCCGAGGCACAAATACTGCCCTTTGCTGTCTCCTGTGTCAGCTCTGGTCCCTAAAACATGCGCCAGACGTGACATCCGTTCACAGTCTGTGGTCCAAGGACAACTTTCAGACAGAAGGGTGAGCTGCGCCCCACCCGGGCAGAGCTGGGTGCTGGGACAGAGCCAAACACGAAGGGGAAAGGAAGAGCTAACAGGGCGGGCCCCTCCCCGTGTGCCGGGGCCCGCACAGGCCGGCCCGGGACAGCCTCAGGCACCTCTGCCGGGGACGACGAGGCCGGGACAGGCAGCACCCCAGCCCTCCGCCACCCGCCCCTGTCTCTGACCGAGGAGGAGTCAGGGTTGGCCCTTGAGATGAGGAAATGGGGCTTCTGGGAGGAAGGGAGGGGAGTCGGGCCCAAGGCCGGAGGTGGGACTCCCAGCCGCCTGAGTGGCAGGGAGACACAGCGCGAGATTTTCCTTCCCCAGAGAAGGGACGGGGGAAGAGGCTGACCTCGCACACCTTGTGGCTGGTGTGACTCACGGGGAGCTGGATCTTGAGATTTGGATGAGGCTTTGGGACGGGGTCCCCATGAAGTTACAAAGCACCTGGGTGTGGAAAAGTGTCTCTCTTCAGGCCGGAAAGTGGGGCGCTGCCCTTTGCCCACAGCCTCCGCTGATCGCCAACCCCTGCAGGACTCCCCAGCCCGGCAGGTCGAGCTCCCCGCAGAGACCCGTCTGAGCAGCCACATCCCTCGAGCGCCCTGCAGCCTGAGCAGACGCCCTGCCACACGGGGACAGGACAGCCAATGAGGGGCCCATGGGGAAAGGCCATATAGGCAGGCAGGCCGCAGCAGCCTCCACACTGCCCTGGGGGGCCCAACCAGCGTGGGACATCTGTCTGGAGCGCACGTTTCAGGAAGACTGGGCAGAGATGGCCCTGGGCCCCAGGCCCTGGCAGCTGCCACAGGGATAGGCGCTGAGAGGGGGCCGGTCCCACTGCTGGGCCCTCGGTGGCCCATTCCTGACTGTCCTTCGCAGGCGACAGGCGTGGCGGCCGCCTTGCCCCGCACCTGTGGGGTGTGGCTGGCCTTCTCCAGGGCTGCAGTTTCTCACTAGAAGGGCCCTGGGCGGGACTCGGGGAACCCAAGACCCCTGCTCCTGCCTCATGGATGAGACTGAAGGAGAATTTGAGCCTCCCACTGCAGCAAGGGACGTGGCTGGGGTACAGCCCTTCCACAGCCACCAAGCCCCTCCTGGGGACCAGAGGAGGTATGTGGGATGCAACTGATTCGAGAGAGGGAGTGAAGTGAGTGGCCACGGTGCCAGCAACGGCCGACCTGGGGTGGTTCCGCGAGGAGGTGGGGACGCTGATGAAACCAAGCCGGATAAACCAGAAGCACCAGCTCCAAGTGACCTAACTGCCTCTCCCGGCTGTGATGCCGCCCGGGGGACTGGTCCTAGCTGAGGGGACAGTGGACACATCCACAGGGCCAAGTGTGTCTGGAGACGTATGCGTGAGCCCCTGGAGTTGAACCTCACCTTGGCCAAAGGCCCCTGGAGGACTCTGGCATGGACGGACACTCGACCAGTGTCTCAACAGGCGGGAAGAGGAGATGTTTGGGGCACTGGGGCCGGTCTGAGATTTTTCTGGAGCTGTGAGCCCGGAGCTCGGGCCAGAGATGGCGTGGGAGTGGGAAGGGGACAGGGGACAGGGGACAGGGCCATCTCGTTCAGAGAAGAGAGGAGACTGGCTGCAGCTGTGACTGTGCCACGGCCAGAAATGGGGCACTTTGCTCTTCACAAACTCCTCCAGTAAAGGCCAGTAAGCACGGAGCCACCGAGGCTCCAAGTGAAGGAGGAGGCCGAGGGTCTGGGGGCTGTGAGACCTCGAGGCAGGGTCTGCAGGAAGGGACCAGGGGCTCAGGCCAGGGCCACGGGCATGCAGAGCTGCGCCTGGGCCGGGGGTGCTGGGCGGGGGTGCTGGGCGGGCCTCAGCCAGCCACTTCTCTCCCTGGACTCAGCACAGGGGCCACCAGGACACAGGAGAGAGGGAACAGAAGCCAGAGGCGGGGCGCGAGAGCGGGTGCGGGGCACGGAGCCTGCTGTGTGGTGGGCGGCGGCCAGGGTCGGCCTCCCCCTCCCCCTCCCCCTCTTCCTCTCCCGGACCTCCTGCCTCGTCACTCGTCACTCTCTCATGAGGGCCTGACCCAGACACGAACCCTGGTTGACCGCGCTGGCTTGCAGTCTGCAGGGTCTTCACTAGCATTTTACTAAATTCAGCTAAATAAATAGGTAGAACAGTCACCAGCTTGTGCGCTGTTCTCATTCGAATTCTTTGCATTAAAGCATTTGCTCTTAACGTTCTTCACAAAAGCCCAGATCCGGCACCTCTCTCCTCGTTTCGGGGGTCCTCTTCCTTTCCCCTAGCACCCCGCTTCAGTGGGGAACCTGGGGTGGGCTGGTCAGGTGAGCCGCACACTGATTGGACAAGCGCCCCTCCGAGGGCCCAGCCTGGGGCCAGTGGGAAGTCCCTCCTCTCCCCCAACACACTTGTTCCCACCGAAGCTGAGTGCGCAGGGACAACCCGCGGGAAAGGGGGCGTCCCCAGGGCGCACGCCGGCCCCGGTGGCCTCTTCCTGCTAGCGGGCTGTTTCCGCGCCCCCTCCCGCCCCTGTTTGGGTCTAGGTGCCAGCCTCGCCCGCCGCTGGCAGCCGCGTCCTGGAGAGCCACCTGTGCGCTCACCGGCGCGCGCTGACCGGGGCGGAACAGGGCCGGGGAGCTCTGGGTTCGCCCCGCGCAGACCGGCCTCGCCCGCAGTCCCTCGCTCCCGGCAGCCCCGGATGTGCGCGCCCCGCGGCGGGGCAGGGGCGCACGGACCCCGCGCAGACCCCGCGCAGACCCCGCGCACGCGCGCGCAGCCTTTACCTCGGTTGGAGTGGCTCAGGGTGGACGACTGGGAGGACTTGGACTTCTGCCGCCTGACGGTCATCAGCACCTGCTCCTGCACGCGCTGCCTGCCCGACGTGCCGGTCTTCATCTTCTGATCGGAGGGCAGGGCCAGCGTCGAGTTGTCCTGGTCCTGGAAGCACTCGTAGGCCAGGGCGGTCTTGAGCGGCGAGTGGTTCATGGTGGCGGCGGAGGCGCGGGCGCGCTGGCCTGGAGAGCGCGGGGCGGCGAGGTGCGGCGCGGAGGGCTCTTGTCGCTCAGCGGCTCCCTGTGGCCATAGAGTGAGTGTTCGCGAAGGCTCGGGGCTGCTCCTGGCGCCTCCGCCCTGGCTCGTCCCTCTCCTGGCACTGGCGAGGCCCGCCCTGCGTCAGACTGGATATACCGCCCCTGCCTGCACCACCCACTCCGCCCTGTCCTGCCGCTGCGGCGGCGGGCGCTCCTGGGGGCAGGGCCGCGTCGGGAGTGTGGGACTGCTGTCCGCCCTGTCGCCCTCCCCTCCCCCTCCACGCCTGCAGCGAGGTCCTGGAGACGCCCGCGGTCCTGTTCCTGCTGCAGGTGGAGAAAGTAGCGCTCGGCTCAGGAGCCTGGGGAGCCATCTCTCTGGCAAGACGCGCCAGAAGCGCTCCATCTTAGGGGGTACCCGGCCCCCCTGGAGGGCAGCTTCTAGCCTGCAGGCGGAGGCGTGGGGGCATGAAGCCAGGCCAGGGACCAGCCTTGGGACGAAAACCCAAAGCCGGTGAGCAGTACCTGCCAGAGGGTGGATCCGCCCGAACTCCAGACTTAGCCCCTAAAACGGGGCCAGGCGCACATTAGGGGCACAATAAAAAATACTTTTAAATGGATGAACGAATAAAGGCTCATTTGCGGTGAATTAAGTCTAGTGTAAATCTTATCCAGATCCTTACTGAAAAGCTCAAAGTCCGCCTTGCCCATAAACCGCCGCACAGGGACTTAGGGTTGCAGGACGCCCGTGTGCATTCTCCCGCAGCCCCGGGACACGCGCGGTGATGCCTCGCTCCAGTGGCATCGTCTCCAGGCACAGTGGCAGCCTACGCCAGGTGATTTGGTGTGACAGGAGCTGAGTACTTTTTAAAGGACCTTGATGGAAATCTTTGCAAAGGTGTCACACCCTGCCTTGCCTCCTTACCCAAAAGATCCTGAACGCATTTCGCGAACTTCTCCATGAACCGAGGCTCTCATCGTGGACATCATTACTGAGCTGTGTCATAGTGGCCAGCTCCTGAGATTGGGGGCTCCTCTATTAGGCTGTCACAGCTGTCACTTCTGCTGTCATTTGTAGTCACCACCCACGGCTCACAAACTCCTCTTGTAATCTGCAAAGCAAGAGACCATCGGAATCTACGCTTGCCGGGAATTTTATGTCGAGGGAGGATGGAGAAGCCCGAGTGAGTTTCAGGGGCCACTCGAAAGTCACACGCTCATTACCTGAGAAGTGGGTGTCATACGTGGGGAGCCCCGGCTCTTCCCAGAAGGCACCCCACAGGCACGTGCTAAGCTGAATATCGTAAAGCAGATGATAGTCCCCAATAGAAATAGTTTTATAATTGAGGCCTGTGCTCCTAAGGACCGAGTGTCAAATAAACCAGAGATGTGACTAACGATACGTCATGGGTACGAAAGGTCAACACCTGTAAGCCTCGATCGGCACTTAAAAATGTAAGATTCTGCTTCCAGCCATAGGCCCTGGGGCTGACGGAGCCCTGGACACCCCCAGCCCGGCCTCGACATCTTTCTGACAGGGGGAGGAGGTGGCTTGCCCGAGGTCATCAGTTAACCATTCTAACCAAGTCTGGTGACTCCTGCCCGGGCCACTGTTCTTCTCTGCAGCTCTCCAGCCTCCCTTATAAAAGTCCTATAAAATGGGCATTAAAGTCCCCTGCACACGGGTTATGGAAGAGCCCAGAGCGCTGTAAAGAGCACATGACAGCACATAAAAATACGGCTCCATTGTATCACTCGTCAGGCCTATCCAAAACCTAATCTGCCAGCTACAATAAATGTTAATTGTGTCTTTGACGGTGATTGTTTTGCTACCTTTGGGGTGCAGGAAGGCCTTCAAGGAGCGGCCCACACTGCTAGGAAAGGCAGCGCGTAACCCCTGGAAGCTGACAGCGGTGACCTCTAAAATTGTGTCTAGGTACGAAATTCAGTTGTTCTGGATGCTTCTCTGTTCCTTTTGTGAGCCAGGCGCGGTTCTGGCCCTGCACGTGGACCATCTCTTCAGAATCTGTGTGGCGGCCCTGTGGGGGCTGGGGGCACCAGAACCATCACTGAGGCTCAGTGAGGTCACCAAGCTGGGAAGTGGCAGGGACAGGGCCTGGGCACCCAGTGGCCGTGCCAGGCTGCCTCCTCGGTTTTCCAGTGACGAGCAGTGGGCTCGAAAGCCTTCTAGGGGTCAGTCCGTGAGCAGCACCCAGTTCCCTCACACGGCGTGGAAGTCAGACCACCTGGGTCCGGGGTCCCGTTGTGTCACTAACCAGCTGCACGATGCTCGGAAGTCCCTCCCCCTGTCCCTAGCTCCAACCCCTGCACTCGACCCCTAATCTGTCGCTTTGTGCGGGTGTGGAGAGCAGGAGCCCCCAGAATCAGTCGTCGGGACATATTTCCCGCCGGCCACGCGGGCACCGGAGTGCGGGGCGCCCGGAAGCGGACGGAGGGCGCGCTCCCTCCGCCGAGCCCTGCCGTGCGACCTGCCGTGGAGGTGGCTGCTTGCGTTACTGTGTTACTGTCTGTCAAATTCCCCTGAGAACCTTGGAGGAATTATTTTGCAGACGAGGAGACACACTCAGAAGGGCTAAGGCCGCAGTGAGGCTGGGTTTGACCCTTGGTCTGACTTCTCGCCTGGGAGCAGGGAAGGAGGGGGCAGTCACGGTCGGCCCCGGGGGTGGGGGCGGGCCGTCCATGCTGGAGAGCCTGGTTGGGGGCTCGATGGTGTCGGGCCAGTGGGCCACCTCTTCCCCGTCACCGCCATCTTCTGCCTGCCTGAGCCCTGCCCCGCGTGGGGCCTGCCTCGGAAACGGACCACGGAAGAGGGTGACACTCCTAGCTGTCGGTGAGGCTCGGTCACAAGAGCCGAGCTCTGCATGGCGCGCTGTCGAGGTGACGTTCAGAACACACTTGGAGACGGTGGGAAGTCCTAACAGGTGCGTGTGAGTGTCGGGGTCGTGGGTGGTCCGGGGAAAGCACCCCGAAAGAAGCTGACCCGCTGTTGGCTTGATTCTGACGCAAGACGAGAACGTTTTCATCGTCACGGAGGTCAGATGGGTGTGACGAATGGCCTGAGACGCCCCTGCCGCCTGCCCTGTGGCGTTAAGCGGGACGCAGATGTCACTCTCAGCTCTGCAGGCTCACAGTGCTCATGGAAGTAAAACCTTGTGACCTCAAGTTTCACTGAAAAGTGGAATCTGGATTCACTTACGCAAGGGCGTGGACTGAGCATCTGCTGTAAAGCAGGCCCTGTCCTAGGCACTGGGGACACCAGGGGAAGAGGACAAAGTTCCTGCCCTTATTGAGTGTACCTCCTAGAGGGGGGGGAGAGCGGACGGCTGGCCCAGGGGGGCTGAGAGGAGGCCTCTGGGGCTCCCGCTGCCTCTAAGAGAGACCGGGCTGAAGCTTCTCCAAGTTCCAGCCCCCAGGTGAGGGGATCACCTCTACCTGAACCCCAAGCTGATGCAGACACCCCCAGGAGGCTGGCTCCTTTCTTTATGGACCACTAAGCTTGCCAGCGTGGCCCCCCCTTATGCAGCCCAGTCCTTATGTCCTTGACCCCTCTTCCAGACCCCTCTGGCTTCCTGGGCAGCAGCCCTGGGGCCAGCTCCCTGCGTCCGGCTGTTTCCAGCTGAGTCCCTTCGGTCAGCTAGCAGGCTCCCCAGTGGCGGCCAGCTCAGGACCACACTGCCCCTTCCCTGTCGCTAAGGAGCCTCCTGAAGGTTTGTTTCCCCCGCAGCCCTCGGCCTCTCTGTCTGCACACGTGCTGTCCTCTCTGCGTGGCTCACACTCAGCCAGTCCCTTGGGTGTGTGGACTGTATGCCACGCCAGGCCCTGTGGGTCCTGCCCTCACGGGGCTTACTTACATTCTAAGTGGCGGACGATGAGCAAACTTGTAATGAGCTAGTAAAAGGTTTACAAACTGTACTCAGGGCTGATGGCCGACACAGACGGGTGACGTTCCCCGGGGTGGTCGGAGGTGGGGGGCCTGTGGCAGGTGCATGTGTAGGGCACTGCCTGGAGGGTGCAGAGGACCCAGAGAGCAGCTCCCAGCCATGGACAGGGACAGGAACGAGCACACGGAGGCCACTCCCGAGCCCTGGGCAGGCACCCTGAGTGGAATACCACGCCTGAGACCGTGAACCCCTATCCGCCAGACTCCAGGGGGGCTGTGGCCGTGCACCCAGCCTGCTGTGCCCTGGAAGATGGGGGCGCCCGGCAGTGAGTGAGCGGAAGGGGAGCAGAGTCCGGGTTGGAACCTGGAGAGCAGGGCCCATGAGTGCGCGGCCGCCGGGCCGGGCCAGCGAGGGGCGAGGCCGGGCGTGCTCCTGGGCCTGGACGCGCCCCGACTCTCCCAGCCGACATTCTGGTCTCCCTGGGCGGGGCGGGTGGGGCAGCTGTGAGGGCGGGAGGCCGGTGATGAATAACTGGGCAGCGACCCAGCCCCAGCCCAGCAGGCTGCTGTCAGCACTAGGCCGTCTCCGCGCCCCGCCCCTCTGCCCACCCAAAATTCCAGTTCCGTGCTCCCTCACACGGGCACACCTGGGACCTGCCTTCCCGCCTGCCCCTCCCCCCGGCCCGCAGCGCTGTTTGCAGACCCCTGGCAGGACCGGGTGTCCGCCTCGGGGTCTCGGGAGCCCCCAGCTCTCGGCGGGACGGCACGTCCCCGGGGCACTTCCCAGGGAGGCGGCCAGGAACATGAGAACGGGCCATGCCGCACGCAGGCCGGGGTGTGTGGCGGCTTCCGCGGCCAGCCGTGCGGCCTCGAGCAGGCCGCTCCGCCGCTCCATGCCTCAGTTTCCACATTTGCAACGCTGGGTTAGTAACACCTACCTCACACGCTGCTCGTGACCATAAACACGCGCACGCGTGTAAAACGCTGGCACCGCGCTTGGTGGGCTGCGACAGGACCCCCCGTCCCACCCCCCACAGTGCCTCTGGGCCCCCCGTCGCCCTGCCTTCTGGACTCCCCAGCTTAGACCTCCGCCCAGGGCCCAATCCTCTGCGTGTGCCCCGCTCCCGACCCGGGCTGGCACTGTGCTCTGCCTTCACGGACGGCTGTCACTGCCACCAGACCCTCTGAGGGCTTAGCCCTGAGTGAGAAGAGCTCGGTGCCGTGGCTTCGGCCCTGCGGCCCCCACCGTGGGGGCGCGAGCCTGCTCTCTGATGAGAGTGGGGGCCGAGCGACAAGCCAGGGGCTCGAAGGGAAGCCGGGGGAACGGGCGAAAAGCAGCCCGAGGCGGGGTGGGCAGGTGCCGAGACTGCCAGCATCTGGGAGGGGGTGCGGCTCAGGGAAAGGCCGTGGGAGCTGGCAGGAGCTCGGGGCGTGTCCCCAAAGAGCTGAGCAGGCTCTGTGCTTGCTCTCTCTCAGTCTCACAGTCACCTGCCCAGCCCCGGCCCCAGCCCTGCACAGCCTCATGGTAATTTGATGAGTCACCCGCCCGCGCCTGCAGACAGGCAGCCACACCCAGGACAGCTGGCACCCCGGATGGCGTTTCTCCTCGCGGCGGGCTGCCAGGCCCTAGATGGGCACTGACGGAAAGCCGAGATGCTCTGGGCCTTGGGCCGGGCTAAGAATCTGCTGAGTGGCAGAGCCTCCCGTCGGCATTGCCCTATGGCCCGTCAGGCCTCCTGTGGACAGCCGGGCCCAGGTGCCTCCTTATTAGGAGTGTCAATCACAGGCATTGGCCTGGCACCTCCCAGCTGTGCCCAGGGGGCCTGGGCTTCAGACTTCTCCGGGGAGGCGATAGTCCCCCATCGGCCCGGCGTTCACAGGGGCCACAGTGGGCCAGGTGTGATGCCCTCCAGCTGGTGGGCCACTGCCTCATCCAAATTCCGTCACCACCAGCCCTCCCAGCCCCACTCAAATGCCCACCTGTTGGCCCCAGATGTCCAGCGCTGGACTAACGCTCCCTCCCCCACCCCGGCCAGCTCTGACGGTCCTCTCTGTGTCTCTCCGTGACACCTAGCACCTCCTGCTTCTACCCGAACGTGGCAGTGGCTCCCTCGGCCATGTCCTGGCCGTCCACTCGTCTGTGTGTGCCCGACGGCATCCTTGGCCAGGCGCCCGGCTCAGCACCTTTCTGCGCCCGCCTTCCCCTGACCCCTTCCAGGCTGCATCTTCGCACCGGGGGCCTTGACTTCGCGCCCTGCCGAGTTGGGGCCCCAAATGGACATGGCCCATCTGACAAAGAGCCCTTGGGGAATTAGGGGGTCCATGACCCCCTGACCCTCCAGCCATCTCTGGTCTTAATTCTCCACTGGCCACTGCAAGCCAAGGTCAGCTTCTTCCTGCAACCCCAGGACAAGTGCTTCTCCACGCTACACTGCACACGGCACAGAGCACGCACCATACACACCGCACACGCTATGCACACGGCACACGGCACAGCTCACGCACCACATACACTGCATGCGGCACACACACTGCACACAGCACAGTAAACACGCCATACACACTGCACGCGGCACACGGATCACATGGCACACACCGCGCATGGTGCCCTGTGAGACATTTCTGGGTGGAGGGAGTTGCTGAAGCTCCGTGTTTGGGGGGACACCGTGCCGCTGACTGGTAGCTGCCCTAGGAAACAGACACTAACTGTAAAACTGTCAGTCACCCAGCATGACGGTCAGCCTCCCTCAGCAAACCCACTCAGCACGTGGCTCACGGGTTGTGGGACCCGAGACCGGCCCCCCGGGGGCCACACCAAAGTGACACAGCCCCTCAGCAATGCTGCCCGGCCAGGGCCAGCTGGGTCCTGCCCAGCCAGCCCCGCGCCCGTGCCTTCCCATGCCCGTTTGGTTTTCCGCCATGCCGGGGAGGGACGGTGCATCAACGGCCGGGGACCCACGGGACAGGCCGGGGGGGGCCCGGCCTCTCGTGGCTGCGGCGTCTCGGCCCCCACCCTTCATTTTCCCGCTTCTTCGCCCAAGGGGTGTCTTCCAGTGGGCAGCATAACACAGCCACCACGGAACACACGAGGACACACATGGGGCTCTGTCTTTCTCTGAGCGCTCGGCCCTGTCGCGGGCCTCAGAGGGCCTCGTACTTTCCTTTCAGGTGGGTAAACCAAGGTTCTGGCCAAGAGGGAGCCGGGGCGGGGCTCCGGTCAGGTACTGATCGGTGCTCTGGCCAAGCGCTCGAC
>NW_011888912.1:1912336-1916245 GCF_000151845.1 Pteropus vampyrus | reverse complement strand
TGGGACCCGAGACCGGCCCCCCGGGGGCCACACCAAAGTGACCCAGCCCCTCAGCAATGCTGCCCGGCCAGGGCCAGCTGGCTCCTGCCCAGCCAGCCCCGCGCCCGTGCCTTCCCATGCCGTTTGGTTTTCCGCCATGCCGGGGAGGGACGGTGCAACAACGGCCGGGGACCCATGGGCCAGGCCGGGGGGGGGACTGGCCTCTCGTGGCTGCGGCGTCTCAGCCCCCAGGGGTGTCTTCCAGCGGGCAGCATAACACAGCCACCATGGAACACACGAGGACACACATGGGGCTCTGTCTTTCTCTGAGTGCTCGGCCCTGTCGCGGGCCTCAGAGGGCCTTGTACTTTCTTTTCAGGTGGGTAAACCAAGGTTCTGGCCAAGAGGGAGCCGGGGCGGGGCTCCGGTCAGGTACTGATCGGTGCTCTGGCCAAGCGCTCGACGTCGAAGGCCCGTCCGGCCGCAGCCCTGGCCGGGCCTCAGCCTTTCTTCAGGAAGCCCTCAGGGTTTGCTGTGCCTTCTCCGCGGTGTCGGGGGGGCGGGGGGCGGCAGGGGCGTCCGGGGGGCTCCTCGGTGCCTCAGTCTACCTGACACTAGGCAGATTCTGGGTCTGGCTCGGCCGCCAACTTGCCATGTGACTCTGGACAAGCCGTTCGCCCCGTCTGGTGTCAGTTTCCTGGCTCGTGAGACGCCCTAAGCTCTTCCCGCTGGAACCTCAAGCGCGTGGCCGGCCAAGGACTTCTGTCCCAGCGCGGACTCTGCTCTGTGGGTGTGGGGTGCCGCCTGAGACCCTGCATTTCCAACAAGCGGCTGCCGCTGCTGCACCAGGAGCCTCCGAGGGCAGGGCCTGGGCAGGCCGCCCGACCAGGGTCTGCACCAAGCCATCGCCTCGGTTACCGCCTTGTCCCGGGCACTGCCGGAGGCCCCCGGGCAAACGCTCGTTTCTCTGAGACCGTAAACGGGGCGGAAGCCATGGCTGAGGGGGCTAGAGAGGGAAATAAAATGGCAGACAGCAGCCACCGCCTAGAGGGCCCTGCTCACGGGACACTCGTCATCGTGCGTCCCCTCCACCATCGGCGCACGCCCAGGACGGACACAGTCGGCGGCTGCTGCTCCCACCCACCCGTCCTCCTTTCCAGCCTGGAGTCCAACCCGCCAGGCCATGCTGCAACGGGCACTCAGTCCCCAGGGGCCCTTAAGGTCCCATTTTCCTGCCATCCCAGGAGCTGGACCAGCGGCTCGCTCTGCCAAGTCCCCCGAGAGCACGGTGGCCTCCACTTGGAGGAGCCGGGAAGCCTGTGCCCCCCCAACGTCGGCTCCTGCCGCCTGGGGTCCGGGGTTTGGGCACAAGGGAGTTCAGCTGGCTCAGGTGAGGGCCTCCTTGCTTCATTTCCCTTGGGAAACTGTCTGCCACCCGAAGGTGCTTGGGGTTTGGTGGGAGTGTCAGTCTCCACGGCAACGAAGTTCGTGGCGTAAGCAGGCGGCGGGAGGCATGGCGTCCATGGGAGGCTGGGGGCCGCTCGGAGCTCCCACCCCACTCCAGGCACCTCAGTGACAGGCACCTCTGCCAGCAGTGGCCCTTCCTGTCCCCTCCTGCCCCCCACATCCTGCCATCCCCCTGCGTGAGCTGATGGAGTACAGCCCTCCAGAGAGGCTGCCAGGTGTAGACTCTCCTCCAGCCAGGCAGTAAAGTCTGGTTGCGTCTAAACAGAACAATTACCCTAATTGCTGCTTGTCCTAAGCAACTGTCATCACTGGTCTGACAATGGGAGAGGCGTTACTCACCCCTGCTGGCCAGGAACAGCAGCCTGGGGCAGCCCAGAGCCCCAGCCGCTGGAGAGGGGCTCAGAGGGGCCCTGAGGCCCCCCCTCTGAACCTCGACCTGTCTCCACGCTCCCGGCCCCCAGCTGTGAGTGGAACCTCCCTTCGTTTCCAAGTCTGCAGGTCGAGGTGCGCAGTTGTGTGACGTTTACAGAACACACTTGCACCCTATCTGGTGGCACTCACGAGCCTCTTACTGATTCTGGTGTTGACGGATCAATAACGGAAAACAAGGCAGACCTGCCCGTCTGGGGTAACCAGGTAACTGGGGTGCTTGTGTAGAACGACCTCGTCTGCATTCATTCATGGCCACTTGGGAGAGCAGCACCTTCGGCTTCAGGCTGCTGCTCATTCAGGGGCACCGTCCGCCCTCGGCCTGCAGAGCCCCCTGCCACGTCCGAGCTGAGGCCCCGGGCTCTGGCGAGGGAGCACGGCCCCCTCCCTGCGGCCGCCTTCGCTCTCACGGGCCCCAGAGTCCTGGTCGCGATGAGAACTCTGTGCCCGCCTGGGCGTGCCGCCCTGCGGCCTCCTGGCTCCTCGCCCGCCCTGACGTCGACTCCTGGGCAGATGTGCCAGTCAACGCTCTGAGCCCCTCTGTGCTTCCTCAGAGGCACGAGGGACCTTCCGGATGTCCCAGGCGGGGACCCGGGGGAAGAGCCCTGCCTGCCCCTCAGGACACCTCCCTCGGGCATTCACAGTCGCCGCCCGGTCCCTTCCTGGATGTGGTCCCGTGGGGACCACGAGGCCTTTCTGAGGGGCTCGCACTTTTCCCAGCAGGGGACCTGAGGTGTGGAACTTTGCAAACTCTGCGCCCAGAAGATGAGATGAGCGAAGCCCCTTCCCATCTCGACATAACCCTGAGGTTTGTGCTCCTGAGCCGTAAGTCAGTGGCAGGCAAACTCTTGGCATTCAGCGAGTTACAGTTTTTCTTGTTGCAACTTGAACACAGTCTCTCTCCTTTTGTTTCCAATGAGCTCCCCGAGCTGCAGTGGAGGAGCCTCTGCAATTATTTTGCAAAGTCGTTGAGGATTTGAGCTCCTCTGATCAGCCCGGTCGAGCTCAGACAGCAGTTGTGTGCTGTACCCAGCTGTGTGCAGGGAGCAGAGGGGACGAAGCAGGAACCTGTGTCTCCAGAGCGCCACGGGCATGAGTACAAGATTCACACGCACGAGGCAGCCCGGGGAACCACGCAGGACGCACGTGATTCACCCGCTTTATAGCGAGGCTCACGGAGGGTGTGGACAGAGCCGCGTAAGCAACATGAGCAAGAAGCTCCGAAAATATCCGCGGGGGCCAGGGAGACAGGAAGGAAGAGACGCAACACGAAGCAGGAGGCGCTGCCCCGCCTGGAAGGACACCTGAGCGGAGGAGGCGTGCGGGTTCCTCGCTCGTGCCTCACGCCGTCGACGGCACCGTCGTGCACCGCAGAACCGCGCAAGATGGCAGGAGATGGCCGGTTAGGAAAGCACGTCGAGAACTAAACACGGTCCCTCATCTAATACAAGATTTAGCAGCAACGACACGTAAGGCTAGAAACAGAAGGAGACGGGAAAGGCTGGAAGCCGTGGGAACCGAGGCGGAGACGAAGGGCGGACAGAAAAGGCGCTCGGAGAGAAGAGAGCTGTTCACGGATAAAAGAAATAAACGGAGATCAGCCGACCTAAGAACGACGAGCACCCTCAACGCAGAGAACTGTTCAGGGCCATCGCACAGAACACTCTCCCTCAAGTCGAGGGAGGACGAGCTCCACCGACGGAAAGGGCCCAGGGCGCACCAGGAAACGAACAAACAAACGAGGCGTCGGCGTGGACACAGACTCTGTTTGAGCTGTTGAACTTCGAAGTATAAGAAACGTCCAGGTTCACGCAGAGGAGAAGGAGCGTCCCGGGTCAGCCTCGGGCGTCTCCGCCTTCGAGGCCGGGTGACGGCGGAGGAAGAGCCACAGATCGCAGGGAGAGAAGGCGTCAGGCCTGGAACGCGCCTTACGCAGCGCCGTCCGGCAGGAAAAGGCCGAAACCGGGAACCGTTCAGGCAGCGCAGGGAACCCGGAGGAGGGGGAGGGCGGTGAGCGTCGTGTCGTTGAAATAC
>NW_011888912.1:1910685-1911021 GCF_000151845.1 Pteropus vampyrus | reverse complement strand
CGTCCGGCAGGAAAAGGCCGAAACCGGGAACCGTTCAGGCAGCGCAGGGAACCCGGAGGAGGGGGAGGGCGGTGAGCGTCGTGTCGTTGAAATACGGAGCTGGTGCCCGGCGGAACACAAACGTTCAAAACGCCCGGCAAAATGGACGTTACACAAGATCACAAGTCAGGATGTGGGACAGCCGGGGGCGGGGGGGACGGGTCACCTGTCTGTCCCAGTCGCGAGTCAGTGTGCTGTGCTGTCTACAACGGAAGCGTAATTTAAAAATACAAAAGTGACTACTACCTTCGAAAGGGATTTTGAAACGAAATTTATTTTCTTATCGTTACAGGGTCT
>NW_011888912.1:1901935-1909551 GCF_000151845.1 Pteropus vampyrus | reverse complement strand
GGCCCCAGAGGCCCCCTCTCCCAGGCAGGGTGCAAGGAAGGCAAGCCAGCCCGGGAAAGGCTTTCTGCGGAAAACTGGCCCCTGGTGCCGGGGCCAGCGGGTGGTCACGACCACGGGCGCTTCCTCAGCCACGGTCTGCAGGGAGGGACGGGTGGGGGGGTGGGGTGCTGAACCTCGGTGTGTGCACATTGACCAAAACTCACCAGAAGGTGCACGAGAGGCCTCTGCCTGTCACTGTGACACGCCTCAGGGGCTGCAAATACCACGGGGGAGAAAGACTCAGAAGGTGGGAGGTCGTGAGCTGAGCAGGGAAGGCTGGGTGTCCTGGAGCCGGGCGACGCCCCTTGTGGGAGGGCCTGACAGGGACGGGAAGATCCCTGCCCGGGAGCCCAGGCCAGACACGGCCCCCTGCCTGTGACAGGCCACCAGGATCTGCCCTGCGCGGGCCTCGCTCCCCGCCCTGCCCCGGCCGGTCCAGGCTCACTCACCCGGCCGCCCTCCCTGGCTCCCTTTCTGGTCCTCGGCCCCACCCTCGGGGCCTGGCTGAGAGGCTGGGAAAATCAGCGGGTTTGTCCACTTACAGCTTCACTGCCCTGCGGTTCACTGGCCGGTCTCTCCTCCAGAGGTCCCCTGCCCAGCGGGGACATTGGGATGGTCAGGGGGTACTCGTGGGGGGTCTCTGGAGTGGCCCCCAGGCTCTGGGCTGCCCTGGACAGCAGGGCGTGAGCTGCCTGCAGCAGGGGTGGCAGGCTGGGGCGTGTCTCCTTGCTTGGGAAGCCGATGCAAGCGCTGACAGCTCCTCGGGCGCAGCGGGGGCTGGGCGGGTGCTGTTGCCAGCGCTGCCCCCCGGCCCCCACCCCGGGAGCCGCCCTAGGCCTGGGGGTGGGGAAGCCCCGGTAGGCTCCCCGTGAGCCGGGCATGCTTCTCCTGGGCATCCAGAGCCCATGGCCAGGGCCTGGCCTCCTGCTGGGGAAGGCAGCCCGTCCAGGGGGGCTCCCGGCTGGCAGTGCCCTGGGTGAGGCCAGGCTTGGGGGAGGGGTGGGCCCCCAGCCGCGGCCCCCAGGAAACAGCAAAGCCCACAGCTGACGATCGTCCTCCCTCCCCACTTCCTAGGTCCCTCCGGACTGCAGGTCACTGCCACCAGCTGGTGCTGTGACAAACCCAGCTCCCCCTGCTTGGGGAGGGGGCAGTAGCTAGCATCCTCCCCCTAGAGGAGGAAGAGAGGGCCCCAGGGGAGCTTGGCGGTGCTGGCGATGGTGATGCCAGATGAGCCAACGGGACTAACTCCCTAGTCATCAAAAAAACAACAAACTTCTGGGAGGGAGACTGCAGCCAGTCAGCTCAGCAGAACTGGCCTTCCCCGCCCCTGCCGGGCAGAGCGGGACACGGGGCCCACGCACCGCGGGCCAGAGCCCGCTGCCCCCTAGTGCCCAGCAGCCAGTTCACCCCAGTGCTGGACGGGGCTGCACTGTCCTGGCTGAGGGTGCCAGCAGAGAGGGGACAGGGCAGCGGAGTGGAGTGGGCGCCCCATGCCAGCGGGAGTCTGCCCCAGTCCACTGCCCTGGGAGACTGAGAAGTGGTCCTCGGCCATGGTCCCAGGCGGCCCCCGAGCAGGGACGCGGTGCCCTCCCGGAGTGAGCCAAGCGTGAGCCCTCAAGCCCCCCAGCCTGGGAACAGACTCCTGAGTGTGGCAGCTATTTGCGGGTGGGGTAAGAAAAGGCGAAGGGGACGGAAGGTCGAGGCGGGGGTGGGGACCCCCCCAGGGAGCAGGATCCCACAGAGCGTTGTCGGGGTGGGCCGCGAGGTCTGGGGCTTTGCAGGCAGCAGCCCGGGCAGGCACCAGCACTGTGCTATGTGCGGGCAGCTTCCTGCCAGGCCGCCCCAGCAGCCTCGAAGCGGCCGAGTGCTAGAGAAGCACCTGCCCCCTGCCCTTGGGGCCCCACCTCCCAGAGCCCGGGCTCAGCCTGCACCCCATGTCCTAGGCACCTCACCCAGGACGCTATGTCCTGGGATGCATCGGAGCTGTCAGCAGCCGGGGCCACGCCCTGAGGCGCCTCCCTCTGGCCTGCCAGCTCCCCGGCCGGTGGGCAAGGGCCATCCTCCACCGTCCAGAGACAAGACTCGCCTGGCCGTCGGCGCTAGCTCCGGGTCTGAGCCCCTGGCTGGGCTTGGCCTCAGCTTCCTCGACCAGCAGCCCCATTCACTCCGTGGCCTTGACTGCGCCCTGTCCTTGACGGGACACTCTGCCGCTCAGGCCCTGGGGTGGCTCACTCTGGCTGTGCTCTGGCACCTCTCCTTGACCCCCAGAGAGACCCCAGCTTTGGACCCAGGATAAAAGAGAGCAGAGTCTGTTCTGCGGGCCCAGCCTCTGCCTCCTCCCAGGGCCCAGGCCCGCCTCCTCCCAGTGTCCAGCCAGCGTCCACCTCAGGTCCAAGAGGGACAGTGTTGCCGAGGGCGACAGCCAAGCAGGCTCAGAGGGAAGGTGTGCCCGGCTGGGTCCCGCTGGTCCTGCCCACTGTCCCCACCCAGGGGCCGTCCAGGACACCCACACCTCGGGGGGCCTGTTCCTGACCTCCCCTCTGAAGCCTCTCTTGACACCCAGGGCACGAGCCCCGGCCTCCAGGAGACCCCAGGCCGAGATGACGAGGGAGGGGCGCTGCCCAGGTCCCTCAGCCAGGCCTCCACAGGGCCCCTGGGTCCAGAGGGACCTGGGGGAGCAGAGGGCAAGAGCCTGCTGGGGCCCACTGCCAGCCCGGCTCCGGCCACCTTCCACTTCTCTCCCTGCACCGTCCCCAGGCTGTCCCCAGATGGCACGTCTTTCTGCCACCTTCCCAGCTGCTGCAGAGCCTGTGGCACCACCTGGCGGTCACGTCTGGGATGGCAGGCCACTCGAAGGACTCAGAAGAGGGGGCCGAGGCCTGGCCTACCCGCCTCCCCAGCCCCTCCTGCCCATCCACTGACAGGGACGGGGGAGGCTGCTGCCGGGGCTCCTGCAGTGGACCCCAGCCCGACCTGCAGGCAGCCGGGGAGACGCACTCGGGGAGGCCAGGGAGCGTGAGTGAGCGGGCTGGAGGGGGCCAGGGGGCGCAGGTGCGGAAGGCACTTAGGGAATAGCCCCATGCCCCGCGCCCTGCCTCCCCAGCTTCCAAGGACTCTTTCTTGTCCTTTGGCTGAGCTCGGCCTCTGCGGGAACAGGAGGGAGATGGGAGAGGCGTCCGGGACGGTGGGCCTTGTTGGTCCCCGGGCGGGAGCTGGAGAGAGCCACGTCGCCTGGCCCAGCCCCCGCCCCAGGACACGCATGGTCTGTTCGGGCACAGGTGTCTCTCCCTGGGTCACGGGGCCCCGCTTCTCAGAGAGCCGCCTTGACGCATCCTCCCCGCTCTGCCCTCCCTCTCCGCGTGGGACCCGGTCTTGGGGGCAGGGCCACTGTGGACAGCGGGAGCCTGGATCGGAGCAGACTGTCCCCGCTCACTAGGGGACATGCCAGGCCTTGAGCCCACATGCCAGGACAGCATGGGGCTCAGCCTGTCTCTGGCCCTGAAACTGCCACCATTTCCTGGAGCCTGGAGGCTCAGGGGTTTGAGGACAAGGGGGCAAGTCCTCCCAGTGGTATGGGGGTCATGCAGGGGTCTTCCCAGCAAAGGCAGGCGTCCCCTCCCACCTGTGACATGGGCAGGGGGCCGTGGAGATGGCGAGGGGGCCCACGGAGCCCTGAACGAGGGCCCAGGTCCCAGCGCCTAATGGTCTCCCGGTCCCCAGGGCCCAGCCTGCAGTAGGCTTCGGCAACCCAGACTCTGTGGTCCTGGCCCCCGCCCTGTGCCCCCTACACATGTCACACCAGGGAGCTGCTGGCTCTGCCAAGCACAGGATTTTTGCCAGATGACGGCGGAGACGCGGCCCAGAGACAGGGCTGGGCCCGCAGAGCCCCCGCCTCCCCAGCTCCCCCTCCTGGGAGTGGACGTGGGCCAGGGCTGTCCGCCCCTTTCCGACACGGTTCTCCCCTGCCAGAACCCACCACCCGCCCAGCTGGAGCTCGGGCTAAAGGCTCAGCGTTGGGGGCCCTCCCTCCGCCACGGCAGCCTCTAGGTCATTCGCAAAGGATTTGTCTAACATTTTAATGATGATAGTATAGATGTCACCTCCCCACACACATGCGCACGTGCCCTCCGTGCCCCAGTCCCCACCCAGGGCCTCGGACCCCCCTCACTGGCCCCTTCCGGGTGATGGCAGGCCCAGCTCTTCTCCCCGAGGGGCCTGGCCTGGGAAACGAGGCCCCCGGACGTCCTCATGTGGAAAGGGTGCCCCGTGGTGGCAGAGGCTCACTGTCCCCCTGTCCTGTCTACGGTCTGCAGCTGGGAGGCCGAAGGCCTCTGCTCCTCTCTTTCTTCCCCAGGGACTGCACGGCCTCCCGCTCGGACCCCCGAGGTCTCCTGGGGTCCTGTGCACGGCCGTTGTCCTCCACGTCTGAGGCCGTAGGCACCTGTCATCACCCGGGGCTGTGTGGCTGGGCAGGGCCATCCCAAGGGGAGGCGGGCTACGAGCTGGTTTCTGCAAGACACAGAGTACTGGGCTGGTCCCGGGGGGCCGCTGTTCCCCCTCACCCCCTACACACACCAGGCGAAGGCCGTGCAGCAAGGACTCAGGTCTGGCAGCTCTGCCATCGGGGCCACCGCGTGCCCTGTGAGCTCGAGCAAAGTCCTTCCCCAGACCCTCAGGCACCCGAGCCACCCGGACACGCGGCGCCCGCCTGAGCTGGGCCTCTGAGAGGCTCCTGACGGCCGAAGGCTGTTTGAGTACAAATTCAATTCTGAATAATTAAAAATGTTCGGGGGTTATCATTATTATTATTATTATTATTATTATTATTATTATATAATATGAGATGTTTAAGTATTATTGGGGGAAACGTTCTCTCATGAATATGGATTATTTGCTGAGGATGAGATCACCACCAAGCGAGTCGGCCTGGCCAGTCGTCACCCTGGAGCAGACAGACACACCAGGGTCCCTGGGGGCAGGCGCACGGCCAGGGTGGCACCTTTACCTGTGACGATGAGGGTGGTCGTGCTGACGGCCTGGCCCAGTGTGTTCTCGGCCACCACCTTGTACTGGCCGCTGTCCTCGGGGGTGACGCTAGGGATGACCAGAGAGCACACGCCCAACACGTTGGTGCTGTACACGGCAGGGTTTCCCTCCAGGCTCTGGTCGTCCTTGAACCAGGTGACCTGGGGCCGGGGCCAGCCTCGCACGGCGCAGCTCATACAGCACTCGCAGCCCTGGGGCAGCAGGTGGGGCCGCAGGCCCACCAGGAACCAGGGCTTCTGGCTCCGGTTGGGCTCCCGGGGGCCGGGAGCCTTCGCCATGCCCCTCGCTGTGGGAAAAACAGGCCAGACGGCAGCGTCAGAAGGTGACAGGGGCGGGGCAGCTCCAGGGGGGACACAGGCGTTTTCCGGGCCTTCTCGCAAAGTCGGCCCCCGGGCTCGACACACTTTTTCATCCTTTTCTATAAATACTTTAGAAAAATGAACCCGTGCACCTGGCTTCGTAACCCGCTTTGCCCAGTGGCTGCTTTGAAGGCCCTTCTATTCGACTGAAAATACGCTGTATTGTGACTCTAGACCTTGCTCTGCCTACTGCCTGCCACCCGAGGGGACACGGAGGACCTCAGTGCCGGTGGGTTGAACATGGCGGTGGGAGCAACAGCTCCGAGCCGCTTGCTGGACGCTGGGTCCAGCCGCTCACAGGGACGTGCACGGCCACCTCAGTGTGGAGCCCGGCCCCCCATGTGCCCCGCCCCCCTGGGGTTCCGGGGCCACAGTGCGGAGCTCGCCTTGCTGCCGCGGGAGGCACCAGGGCTGGCTGGTGTCCGAGGGCTCGCTGGCGCCCAGCTCATTCTTGGCCACCACGCGGAAGTAGTACTCGTGGCCGGGGAGGACGCCCAGCAGGGTGAAGCGGTTGGTGTGGACGCGACTGGCCACCTCGCGCCAGGGGCCGTGCCCGGAGGAGCGCGTCAGCACCGTGTAGTACAGGGGCGTGTCCCCGGCCTCGTCCGGAGAGGGCTCCCACTCGGCCGTCACCGTCCCAGGCACGTTCTCTTGCAGGCAGATGGGCCCGGGCGCCAGCGGGTACGCTGAGGGACAGAGGCCAGAGGGAGCGGGTTGGGGGGGACCCAGCGGGACACCCGACAACACCCACGGGCCTCCGCATGGCCCTCCCCGGGTCCCCACGACTTCTGAGGGACAGTCTTGCTGTGCAGAAAGCTGAAGGCAGAGGGCGCTTGGGTCCACAGGTCTCTCTGGGGGGCAGGAATGTCCCTTCAGTCTGTAAGTAAAATGACCCAAGACGTCGCAGAGCGCGGGATGTCACAGGCCACATTAGGGACCCCTTTGTCGGTAGTTCGTTCTGCCTCCTGAGACCCTTCCCAGGTGGCAGTGCCCCTGGGGAAGGCGTCTTCACCTGCAAGGACCATGGCTCTCCCCATGACTCTGAGTGAGGTCACGGGGGTGACCATCTGCTCAGGGAGACTCACTGAGGTCCAGTGGGGGGCTGTGGCTTGACTGTCCCTGAGTTCCTGCGGCAGAAGGAGGGCGAACCCAAGACGCCCCCACCCCCGGGCTCTCCTCTCTAGCACGTAGGAGGGTTGGGGTGAGGTCACCTGCACACCAGGCCTGGTAGAGCAGCCGAGACCGGGGACCCGGCCGGGCAGGAAGCCCTGTGCCTCGGCGTGTGGCCCAGCCAGCGTGTGGCACCCCAGTCCGGGCCCCCTCACCTGCCACCTTGAGACGGAAGTTGTGGGTAGCCTCCTTCCTCTGCAGGCTCCTCAGCCTCACGGTGTACAGGCCACTGTCCGAGATGCTGGCCACAGGGATCAGGAGCTGGGTGAGGCCTTCCGTGGTGGAGGTCACAATTCTCTTAGGCAGAGGCAGGCCGTCCTTCAGCCAGGTCACCTCCGGCATGGGGGCAGCCTGGGGGACAAAGGAGACGTGAGGAGGGCTCTGTGGAAGCATGAGGGGTGTATGTGGTGGGGAGAGGGGCTGGGGGCAGAGAGGAGAAGCTTCCCATCAGGGAGAGACGGCCGGGGCACAGGTGGGGATGGGGGACGGCAGGGGGCTGGATGGACTTAGGCGAAAACCACAGACATCTGGATTTTACTCCGTAAGGTTCTGAGCAGGGAGCAATCAGACCTGGACGCACACGGCTGGGGCGCAGGGCGGGCACACGCAGAGGTGAGCGCTGGCCCTCTGCTGCCCGGGACCTGGGGGGCACGGTGGCTGGCCCCCACAGTGGTGACCCTGACCAGGCGGATGGCCACACCGCCCAGCCAGCGAGGCCCTCAGCACCGGCCTCCGGCCTCAGAGTCAGACAGGGCTGCAAACAGTGCATCACCCATGGGCTGAGGATCCGAGAGCGAGCGAGGCTGGGAATGCAGACAGGGCCCTAGGCGTGGCGAGCACGCGGCGCCCGACATCGGCGGCCACCGTGACTGCTGTCGCTCTGACATAGTGCAGTCTGATATAGTTCAGTGCAGCCTGATATAGTTCAGTGCAGTTGATATAGTTCAGAGGTAATTTAGGGCAAATAACTGGGTTTGGCCCTCGCTCTGCCACCTGTGCCCT
>NW_011888912.1:1898674-1901120 GCF_000151845.1 Pteropus vampyrus | reverse complement strand
ACAGGGCTGCAAACAGTGCATCACCCATGGGCTGAGGATCCGAGAGCGAGCGAGGCTGGGAACGCACAGACAGGGCCCCAGGCATGGCGAGCACGCGGCGCCCGACATCGGCGGCCACCATGACTGCTGTCGCTCTGACATAGTGCAGTCTGATATAGTGCGGTCTGATACAGTGCAGTCTGATATAGTTCAGTCTAATATAGTTCAGTCTGATATAGTGCGGTCTGATATAGTGCAGCCTGATATAGTTCAGTGCAGTTGATATAGTTCAGAGGTAATTTAGGGCAAATAACTGGGTTTGGCCCTCGCTCTGCCACCTGTGCCCTTCCCACAGAGGTGACGATGGTGATCATTTCAATAATGGTAAGACGTGTTTTCAGGCTATCGATTCCTTGAGCCCTCAGAACTGCTGAGGTCAGCTGCTCCCATGCCCCCTGGTGGACAGGCGAGGGAGCTGGGACACAGAGAGGGTCAGGTATTTTCTCCAGAGCCGGCGAGAGAAGGTACCGGAGCGTGAAGCAGGTCTGAGCTTCTAACCCCCGCCCGTACTGCAGCACGTGCGGACCCAGGGCCATCCTGGGTCAAGTGCGGGTCGTGTGCTTGCACAGAATGCATTCTGAAGTCAAAGGGGCGACCCACGCCTCAGGTCCCCCCAAAATTCCCGGACTCAGAGGAAAGTGGAAGCCCCCGTTTGGGGCATGCAGTACCGGAAGCTACCACTAGAGGGTCCTGTAGACGTGAGCAGGATGGCCACCTGGCGGCCAGGTGGGGACTGGACCTTCAAAGAGGACCCTCCTCCTTCCTTCCTCCTTGCAGCACAAGCCCCCGTCCCTGAGTAGGGGCCGGAAGGGGCCAGAAGGGGCCAGAAGGGGCCAGAGACAGATGAGAACCTGGCTCCCTCGGTGGCTCGGGCCCCTCCCCATACCCATTAGATACACTCACTTCGAACTTGACAGGCACGCGAACCGTGTCCCCAGCTCTGACCATCAGCGAATTCTTTGCGCTGGAGCCCAGAAGGAACCTGGGACTGACTGGAACACACAACATGGCTTGTCACCCCCCTTTGCAGTCGGGGACCCAGGCCACAAGGTGGCTGGAGGGAGAAGACTGGGCCAGCCTCCCCCCGGAGCTGGGAGGGGGCCCCAGTGGGCAGCACAGGAACGGAGAGGGCTGGGCCTGAACAGACAGGACTCTGAGAAGCCATCTGACACTTCCTTTTGCAAGCGAGGTGACTAGGGATCTGAAACAGGACGGGACAGGCCTGGGACCACAGGAAGTCCAGGGATTCGGAAGCTGGGCGTGGTGTGCTTTCCACTGTACAGCCTCCCCTATCGTCACTGTGTCAATGAGGGGTTGTTGGGACGGCCTGCTGTCAGCTCGGGTTGACGACGGGTCAGCCGCCTCGAGCCCAGGGAGCCAGACGGCCCGCCTGTCCGTCACAGGAAGCGGGGCGACCCCCTTCGAGCGGGCCCCTGCCTCCCTGGGCTGGGATTGGGGAGCAGAGGCCTGGGGAGGGCCTGGGCTTTGCAGTCAGTCACTCAGTGGAAATCCTGACTGCTGCCACCAGCGGCGAGACCCGGGGAAAAGTCCCTTCGACCTCAGTTTCCTTGTCCCGAAGCTGGGGAAGCAACTGTTAACCTTGTGAGATTTCATGAGCTGGAAGGAGCAAGTGCTCAAGAAGCGGCCCTTGATTAAGCCGCGTGTCTTGGCTCAGCGTGTACACAGGTGCCACTCAGAGGCCACTCAGGGTGGGGACGGGGCAGGCGGCACTCACCGGCAGCGGGCGCGGCCTGCACTAGTGTGTCCAGGGCAGTGGGCTGGCTGCGGCCCCCGTCGTTAACGGCGGTCACCCGCACGAAGTAGCCCCCTCGGGGCCGAAGCCCCTTGGCCGTGTAGGTGGTTGCGGGCACGGTGCCCAGGTGGCACGGGCTCCACTGGAGGCTGTCTGAGTCACGGAGCTCCACCACGTACCCCTGTGCTTCGTCCCCGTCCTGAGTGTCCGGCGGGGCCCAGCGCAGGGTGATGCTGGTGTGCGACGTGTCTGTCACTTGGAGATCCCTCACGGGGCCGGGGGGGCCTGGCCGGGCACCGTGGGGATGTCAGAAATGGCATTGCCCTGTCCCGGGGGAGGCCACTCGCTGGACAGTCCGCTTTCCTGTGGGAGGCTGGGGTCCTGCCTGACCCTCCCGATCGCCGACTGAGAACCAAACCCCCACAGCACGCGTGCTCTGCCTGCCGGATCCCTGTCACGCCCCGCTCACGCCTGCCCCTCGCCACCCTCCCGGGACTCCTGGGGTCAGGTGACTTCGTGGGTGGCTTCTCGGCTCCCAGATCCCAAAGACTGATCCCTCTCCTTACTCTGCGCCCTCGGCCCCGGTCCAGCCCGCCTTCTGCGGAGCGGGGCAGCGTTTTCCAGGCGACACACCCAGAGGAGGGTGTCTGAGAG
>NW_011888912.1:1893146-1897639 GCF_000151845.1 Pteropus vampyrus | reverse complement strand
GAACCCCTGTGTGGCTCTGCTGCCAACTTGCTGGGCAGCTGTGGCGCGTGCCTTGGCCCCCCACCTTCGGACGAGGCACTAAGACCTGGAGGGAGAGCGAGCTGAGGGTCTGGCCGGACGTGGGGGCAGGGCCGACGGCCCCCCTCCGGCTTCGCCCCGAGATGCCCACTGAACCCGCCCGGGGAGATGGGGGCGGGCGGGGGCTGTCCTGGGCGTCGTGGGGTGCTCAGCAGCGTCTTCGGCCTCTTCACACCAGATGCCACTCCCCACCTTCCCCCACTTCAGCCGTGATGACCAGAACTATCGGGCATGGCCCAGCGTCCTCTGCAGCAAAGCCACCGGGGGGCCCGCCGCGGGGCCCCGAGCCAGGAGCCCAGGGGGAGCAGAGGCCGGGACGAAGCGGGGCGCATGCTCGGGCCACTCACCGGGCACGGGCTGCTCGGTCACCGCCGTCCACGTGTTGCTCCCCTTCTTGCGCTTGTCGATCAGGTAGCCCAGGATGTGGGCGCGGCTGAGGCCCCGAGGCGCCGTCCACGCCATAGTGATGCCGCGGCTGGAGGCCGACAGGATGGCCGGGGCGGAGGGCGGCCCAGGGAGCGCTGGGCAGAGAGGGGCCGGTCAGCCAGAGGCAGGGGGTGGGAGGTGCTGGCCCATGGAGGTCCTGGGGGCGGGGGCATCGCGGCTGGGCCAAAAGCCGTCCCCTCCCCTCCTGGACACTGGTCCGGCTGCTCCAGGGATGACGGGAACAGAGGGGCAGAGCGGCCCAGGTGTGCAGCCCGCCCCAAGGCCCAGCCCCGAGTCTCAGCCCTGAGGCCCAGATGGAGGCTCCATCTGATGGAGGACGAAGCCAGACCCCAGGGTCCCGAGTGGACTCTGCGTGCCCATGCCCGGGAGAGCCGCCCCTGGGAACACACCCCTCGTACCTCGCTCCCGGTTGCAGGAGGAGCTGAGGGGAGCGGTCCCCATGGTGTCCTAGAAGGGCCTGGGACCCCGGCGTCCCTCCGCCTCGGGGCACAGTGGGGACCTGGGACTCCCCCACCCTCACCCCAGCCCGTCCACTCACCCTCGGGAGCCACCAGCACCTCCTCGGACTCCAGGGCCTCGCCGGCGCCCTCCGAGGTCACGGCCCGCACACGGAAGGTGTACTTCCTGCCCTTCTCCACGTGGGCGTCCGTGAACGTGAGGCTGTCTGCGGGGGGCTCGGCCACCTTCAGCCACGTGCTCCGGCCGGCCTGCTGCCTGTCCACCACGTAGTGCTCCACGGGTCGACCCCCGTCGTCCCGAGGGGGCCGCCAGCGCAGGCAGACGCCGGCCCCCCGGCAGTCCTGCACCTCCAGGGGGCCCTGTGGGGGCTGGGGCTTGTCTGGGACCCCGCGGGAGGAGAAAGAGAGAAGGGGGTGAGGGCAGCTGCAGGGCCTCGGCAGGACCTCGAGGGGCCCTGGTCCCCACTCCGGGCACACACACACCGGGGCGTGGGGCACGCGGAAGGCAGGGGCCCGGAGCCCAGCCCCCAACGCAGGGGCTGGCGTGGGCCTCGCTGTGCTGGTACCGCTGCGGGCGGGGGCCACCGGCCCACCCAGCACCCTTCACAGGGCCCGGAGCAGCAGACCGCCGGCCCCCCGCCCGGCCCGGCCCTGCCTCCGGCCGAGTCTAAGGATAGGACGGGGCAGGGGAGTGGGTTCGGGCCCCAAGCGCGTGCAGGCGGGGGGCGAGCCGGGCTGCACCCCGGGCCCCTCAGGCCCTGGCGGGGGCTGGGGCCCCACCGATGACTTGCAGGGTGAGCTCGGCCTGCACAGAGCCGCCCTTGCTCCTCAGCGTCACGCTGTACTGGCCACGGTCCTTCCTGCTGGCGCTGGGGAGGCACAGCCGGGTGAAGCCGTCACTGAGGGCCACCTGCGCACCCCCGCCGCGGCCACCGTCCACCTGAGCCCCGTCCTTCCACCAGGTGGCCTGGACGGGGAGGCGGCTCTGGAAGGGGATCTTCACTGCCAGCAGCTTCCCAGCCTTGACCACCAGCGGCTCCTTCAGGCCGTCAATCACTTCTGGAGCGATGACGGGGGGATCTGGAGATGGGGCGGCACCAGGGAGTCAGAGAGGCCGGGGCGCCGGGCGCCCGAGTGCGGGGAGGGCCCAGAGATGAAAGTCGGGGCTAAGAGTCGGAACTCACCCCCCCACTTCACAGGGACGAACCAGGCTGGGGGGCCAGAGACCAGGGACCTCACCCACGACTCCCTGACAAGGAATTTTAGTCACTTCCTTGGGCTGGGGGTGAGGTTGGACCCGGTCACAGGCTGGCCACGCATGCGGCAGAGCTGGGCCTCACCTTTGACGGTCAGGGTGGCCTCGCTCTGCTGGTTGCCGACTGCAAAGGTGTACTTGCCAGCCTGGGCCCCCTGCACGTGGGCGATGAGGAGCCTGCGCACCAGACCATCCTGCTCGATGACGAGTCCATCCTGGGTGCTGAGCTGGAAGCAGGCCACAGCGGAGCCGTCACTGCAGCCCGGGGCCCCTCTGCGGTCTGTCACCGACGCAGTCACTCGAGTCAGAGCAGCCCGGCGCGGGCCACAGGCACCGAGGGGCTCCGCTCCACGCCGCCGCGAGTGGTCACCATGCCTTACACGGCTACCGGCCCGTTTCGCAGATGGAGCCAGGGGCCGGGGAAGTGGGGTCGGACCCGGTCTCTCTGAGGCCCAGGCCCGAAGCGCTGCGACGCGCCCCCTCCAGAACAGAGGACAGAGGGCCGTCCCCGGGCTGAGAAGGTGGCCTTCGTCCAAGGCCTTAAGGTCGCGAACGACCCGACAGGTGTCGGGGTAGAGAGGGCGTTTGGGGCGGCAGTGAAGACAGGGGTGCGTGTGAGCGGGGTGACACCCAGTCACGCTCCTGGGGCGGAGGCCTCGGAAAATGAAGAACGAAAGGCCGGCCCTCTCTCTCATCTGCACCCCCGCTGCCCCCGCCCCAAGGGGGTTGGTGGGGAGAGGGGAGCCCTACCTGGACGCCATCCTTAAACCAAGCACCAGGTCCCAGGTCCCGGCTGAGGGTGCAGGAGAGCACAGCGTCCTCCCCCAGCCGTGCTTCCGTGTCAGTCAGGCCCTGGAAGAAGTGGCCTGGAGGGACAGGGAGAGGCTGGGGACCCCCAGGGACCCCCAGGAACCCCCCGGGCCCAGCCTCCCAGGCCATGGCCTGCGCCGCACTCTGGGAGGCCAGCGCATGTCCGCAGAGCCGGCCCCCACTGGCGGGGCCCAGGCTAGTGCGGGAGGCTGGGGTGGAAGGTGGGGAAAGGCACCCGAGTCACAGGGACAGGTCTGGGTGACCCCGCGGAGCTCAACAGCTCCGCGCTTGGGATATAGGGTGTCAAGACAGGTGCTCGGGTGAACCCCTGACCCCATAACTTGGGTCCCACCCCCATGAGGAGGAGGAGGCTGCTACTGAGGCCGGGAGGGGACCCCAGAAAATGGGGCACTGGCAGGGACAAAGGCCTGGGGCTGGGAGCAAATCTGGGACCGACCCAGGCGCCCCGCTGCGCGGGGTTCCCACGGGAGCCAGCGGCTGAGGACACCTACCTCTGACCTCCTCGGAGACATCGCTGGTGCCAGGCTTGCGTCTGGATCTGGGACTCGGGGTGGCGTCCCTCCCCTGGCCGTAGATGGCAGGCCTGCCCTCTGTGCCACCCTTCCTGCTGCCGAGATGGCCAGGGGGCCTCCGGCTCTGGTCGTCATGCAGCATCTCCCCAGGGCTCGCTTCGTCCCTTCCACCAGGCGGCTGCCTCCTGCCTCGGGCCTCACCCACTGTCCCCCGCTCTGCGGCTCCCGCCTCGGCCCCTGGCTTTGCCTGGGACGAGCTCCTGGGTGGGCCACACCTCCTGTCTGACCCACCGGGCTTCTCTGCAACCTGTCTCTCATCTTCTTTTAGGGTCTCTGGACCTTGGGCCTTGTCGTCCTCAGCCTCTAGGGAGCCCTGTGACCCCAGAAAACCTCTTCCTCCCAGCCGTCCTCGGCCCTGCCCACGAGTGTCTGCGGATCTGTCTCTAGAGCCCTGTTTGCCAAGAGGAACGTCTAGGCCGTTCTGGGCTCCACCGGAGTCCCCTGGGCCGGCAGTCCTGCCCCTTCCAGCAGCTGAACCCTTGCTGTCCAGGGGCCTCGGGCCTGGCCACCCACCAGCCTCCCCTTGGCCTGCAGCCCCCTCCCGGGCCCTGCCGCCTTCTGTCCCTTCTTGGGTCCTGCCGACAGTGGCAGCTCCCTCCTGCGGAGACCCAGCTGCCTTGGAGCCTGGGGGCCGGGTCCCAGCTCCTGCGCCGCCTCGGCCAACTTCCCGGCCTGGGGCCCGAGCCCGGCTTGCCCCCCTGCCCTCTGCAGACTCCGCCACAGACTTGTCCCTGTCCCCAGGGGTCTGGCTGCTGTCCAGGACCGAGCCTGTGCCTGCCGGCCTTCCCCGTGCTGCTGCCAGCCCTCCGCCTCCCAGCAGCGAGTCCCCTGCTCCCTCGGACGCCTGCGCTC
>NW_011888912.1:1890334-1893096 GCF_000151845.1 Pteropus vampyrus | reverse complement strand
AGCCTGTGCCTGCCGGCCTTCCCCGTGCTGCTGCCAGCCCTCCGCCTCCCAGCAGCGAGTCCCCTGCTCCCTCGGACGCCTGCGCTCCCTGGCCAGCGGTGCCACCTCTGTCTGCTGTCCCCGGGCCTGCCTTCCGGAAGTCCCCTTCATGTCCGGATTCCAGAGCAGCTGTCCCTGCCCGGGAATCTTTCACTGCTCCCTGACCCTCAAGAGAGCCAGGAGCCCGCACACCCCCTGCGCGGTCGGCAGACCTGCCTTCCCCGCCGGGGGGTCCTCTGTCCCCGGGAGACCCGGGGGACCCAGCGACATCTTGCCACTCTCTGCCTCCTGCTTCTCCCCTCGAGCCAACAGCCCCCGATGTCCGGGAGGTCCCCGAGGTTGCGAAGCCCTCAGAGCCATTCTTGGAGCCCTGCCCGTCTGCAGTGCCCACCACGCTAGTCACCCCAGAGCCCAGCCCGGGCCCGGGCCCGCCCGCCAGCCCCGTCCCTGCCCCCCTGCCCCTGTCTGGACCGGCCCTGGAGCCTGTGCCACCACGAGACCCCTCTGGTGCTGCCCAGGACCCGGACCCTTGCTCCACGGCCTCCGGGCCTCGGGGGCCCCCATGCCCCTCTCCAGTCAGCGAGTCTGGACCGAACCGCCCTGAACCATCTCTGGAGCCCTTCCCACTCTCTGGCCCTATTTCTCCAGACCCTCCTGTGCCTCCCCTGGGACCTGCCTCAGTCCTTGACCTGGTTACCCCAGGCCCCCCCAAACCATCCCTGTGCCCTGCCTTGCTCCCTAACCCCATTCCCTCAGGAGCCCCAAAACCATTCCCGTAGCCAGCCTCCCCCGCTGACCCCAGCCCTCCATGGCCCCCCGAACCGCCTCTGGAGCTGGCCTCAGCCCCTGGCCCCAGCTCCCCAGGCCCGAGACCCCCCGACCCTCCTCTGTCAGCTGTCCTGCCCCCCGCTTGCTGAGGCCCTGCAGCTGGGGAGCCAGCCCCCTGACCCAGCATGGGGCCAGAGCCACATGGCCCCCGGCTCTCAGGGCTGGCCCCAGTCGGGGGCTCCTGTGCCTCGGGGCACCTGGCATCGTCTGCACGACCAGCTGCACCCCCAGGAACCCCCGACCCGGTCTTGCCACTCGCTCCGCCCACCGCCCTCTGAGACCCTGGCGGCACAGCCCCTGAGCCCCCCGACCCGCCTTCGTGGCTTCCTTTTCCAAATGCCCCCACTGTCCCTGAGGCTCCGAAGCCCCTGCCATCCCCGGATGAACCCCGAGTCCTCGCTCTTTCGGAGCTCCCTGGTCCTGCTCCCACACGCCCCTCTCCAGAAGCCTCCGCCATGGCAGAGACCCTGGAGCCACCTCCGGCCCCTGGGCCGGCAGCCCCCTGGAGTCTGACTGTGTCCCCAGGCTCCGGACGCAGCCTGGTTTCATCCCCGAGTCCCCCATCTAGGCCCCCCGAGCCATTCTCGAGACCTCCGGTTCTCTCCGACACCCCGCCTGCAGGACGACCGCCTTGGTGTCCAGACCGCAGAGCCGCAGGCCCCAGCGAGCCACGCCGGTCACCAGCCCTGCCCTCGGGCTCCACTCTCCTGGGCGCCCCGGAGGCGACGCCAGAGCCAGCAGCGTGAGCGGACCCCGTGTCTCCCGGCGCCCCTGAGCCATCACCGTAACCAGACCCCTTTTCAGGGCCGAGTCCCCTAAAATACCCTGAGCCCCTGTCACACTTGGACGCCAGTCCCCGGGGCCCACCCGAGCCAGCCTCACCCTCTTCATCTCTGCCACCCCATGTCCCGTTCCAGGAATCTGGTTCGGACCCCACTGTCCCGGGACCTCCTGATTCACCTGTGCCGCCCAGTGTGCCCCCGAGCCCCTGAGCTCCTGGGCCTAGAGCCCCAGGCAGCTCCCCACGTCCACTCTGGGCCCCGGCTCGGCTGAGGGCAGACCCTGTGTCTTCCTGAGGACCTGCATGCTTGGCCTCCATTCTGCCGGCCTCCCCTGCCCCCCTCTCCCCGGCTGCCCAGCCCTGGGAACCCTGGAGGCTCCCGTGGCCATCCCTTGCCTGGCCCGCGGCCTCCACCGCCCGCTGGCCCTCCTGTCCCCAGGGCCCCGGCAGACCCCTTTTCCGGCCCCCGGGGCCTCCTGGGCCTCCGCCATCTGCTGCCTGCCACGACCCCTCAGCTTGGGCCTCCGGACCCCTGCTCCCCGGGAGGAACTTCCTGTCCCCGGACGCCACGTGCGCCTGGACATC
Organism: Pteropus vampyrus; assembly: GCF_000151845.1. Taxonomy (NCBI): domain Eukaryota; kingdom Metazoa; phylum Chordata; class Mammalia; order Chiroptera; family Pteropodidae; genus Pteropus; species Pteropus vampyrus. The sequence continues at coordinate 1,890,863 of NW_011888912.1, read as the reverse complement.
CTCACCTGCAGGTGTCTGACCCATAGCAGGTCCCAGCCCCCCGTGGTCACCATCGCCACGTGCCTGAGCCCCCCAGGTCTCAGGGCCCCTGCCTGCCTTGGCGCTGGACCCCCCTCCTCTAGGAGGCTTCAGGGCACCAGGACCTCCCGCGGCTTCGCTGTCCCCAGCCTGCCCCTGGCCAGCCCCGCTGCCCCATGCTGCCTGAGCTGCTCCCCTCCCTGCTCCCCCGTGCACCCCACGCCCTGCCCCCACCGTGCCCAGGCTCTCCCCCTGCAAAATCTCCTCCATCCCCTCCCCTTCTGACCAAGACCCCACAGGACGAGACTGCGGGCCCTGCGAGGCCGCCTTTCCCTCCCCAGGCCTAACCGGGGCCCCCCAGAGCCGTCCCTGGCCGCCCTTGTCCACTCCATGCTCCTGTCCTTCCCCGCTGCTCAACCGTCCGCCAGCCTGAGGGCGCCTGGGCCCGGCCTCCCAGCCTCCTGCTGCCCCACCTCGACCCTCCCCACCACTGTCTCTGCCACCGTCTGGC
>NW_011888912.1:1885960-1888354 GCF_000151845.1 Pteropus vampyrus | reverse complement strand
AGGGCCTTCCGCATCCTCTGGGAGCGAAGTCACCGCCCAAAGCAAGCGCCTGGCCGAAGGAAGCCCCTGCGCCCCCTTCCTCAGCCTGCGGTGCTGCCTCAGTGACCGGCAGGGGGAGGCAGGTGTGGCCCGCTCACCTTCCACCACCAGCCAGGCGCTGGAGCTGTGGAGCCCGGTGCTCAGGGAGTAGGTGCCCGTGTCTGAGAAGCGGGCCCCCCTCACCACCAGCCGGTGGGTCAGCCCGTCGGGGGACACGGACACTTCATATCGGTCACTACGTTGGAGGGGCTGGTGCTGGAAGTTCCAGGTGGCGCTGGGGCAGGGCTTGGAGAGGACGCACTCAAAGGCAGCATCACCGTGCTCCTTACAGCGAGCTTCAGCCAGCGGCACCAGCACGCTGGGCGGGATGTCTGCAGGGGAGCAGGTGCGGGGCCGTCAGCGGGCGGCGTGACCGCCGGGGGCTCGGAGACCCAGGTTCGGACAGGCCAGCCACAAAACCCCTGTGTCGCCGCGGATGAGTCACCTCTTAGCCCGGCTGTCAGTCTCCCCCCATATCAAACCAGGGATTATAGCTAGGAATGCGAACAGGAAGTCGATTTTTAGCTCTAGAATTCTGTGTTTGTAAATCCAGCTGTGACCGGGGCCGAGCGGGTACATGAAGGACATAGTGTGCTGAGTGCTCGTGTCTGGATGCGTGTCATCTTGCTGGTCCTCGTGGCCGCCTCCGAGGCGGGCGTGGCCACGGCCCCGTCATGGGTGAGGAAACGGGGCTGAGGTGGCTCGCCCCGCGTCTCACCGGCCAGGAGGCGGCACGGCCAGTGTTCACAGCCCCGCCTGCCGCCTCCGGCCCTGTGCCTCCCTCCCCGCATCCCCGCCAGGCTTCCCCAAGCCCCGTCCAGGCCTGCCATGGCTGCTGGAGGTCTCACGCCTCCCCTCTCCCTCAGTCAGGCTCAGCACGTGCTGTAGGGTACCTCTGCCCAAAGCCTCCTGCCAGAGGCCCCTCGGGCTTCAGGCGCTCAGGGGGCGGGGTGCACACAGCTCCCTGGGGGCGGGACCGGGTTCAATGAGGGAGCAAGGGGCAGTTCCCAGGCAGGGAGGTCCACAGAGGGCACACGAGTGCCTGGCCCCGTGGAGTCTTGCTGAGGAGCGCGGGGTGTGGGGTGGGCATCGGGGGTGGGGGACTTGCTTCAGCCCGACCTGAAGCTGGTCTGTCAGCAGCAGCACAGCCTGCGTCACCTGTGTCTGGGACGGAAGCTCAGAGCAGCCCAGACCGTGAGCCAAGACTTTGGACAAGCAGTTCCCCTAACTGAACCCTCCGGGGTGCATGCTCCCAACGTCACTGTCACACTGTCGGCCCCTCCCCGGCCGTGGCACTGACGCGGGCCTATCCTGTTGACCAGCTCTGTCTGCCCGCGCTCCCACGGGGACGCCCACTCACCGCTGGCCTCCAGCTCTGTGGAGAAGACGTCGGCGTCCTCCACCTTGACCTGGTAGATGCCAGCGTCCTCGGGACACAGGTCATGGATCAGGAAGTGGTGGCGGTTCCCCAGCTGCTGCCTGCTGTACTTGGACTGGCTGCCGGAGTTGTAGGAGACCTTCTCACTATCCTGTGGCCGGAGAGAAAGCGGGGGTTTGGGCCCCGACCCCACTCTGGCGGCAGGCAGCCGCTGCCTCCCACTGGTTGGGCACCCGATGACACCATCCTGGACCCAGAGGGCGAGGTAGAGGGGAGGAGCAGGCCCGGAGGGGAATAAATGCTGTGGGGACGTCTCTGGCCATGGCGTCAGTTCTCTGCCACCGTAAGTGGCACCTGAGTGTGCCCAGATGGCAGCTCAGATTGAGCGGAGCTGCCACCCAAGGTTGGCGGGAGCAGGAGGCAGCACCCAGGGCCCAGGCCCAGCGCTTTCATCCGTGCGAACAAAAGACGACCGTCACGTGTCCTCGAGGCTCCACGGACCCGCCGAGGCACACACACGCCCGCCTCGGCTGGAGCCCGGAGAGACTAGCTATTTGCCAAGGGTTTGAAACTGCTAACACTTAGATGCCCACGGTGGGCCAGGCGCTGCGTTAGTACTCAGGACAAAACAGCCAGGGGTTCCTGCCCCAGGGAGCTAAAATCCTATGGGGGAGACCGACAAGTAGAAAACATCGTGGGTGATAACATAAAACATCGTGGGTGATAACATAATGCATGTCAGGAAGGGACAGATGCGTTCGGGAGCTCCAGCACAGGGCTGGCGGCCACTGTGCTGTGACGAAGGGCGGTCGGAAATCAGCCGTGTGGATCTCGGGACCGATGTGGCCGGCAGAGGGAGCAGCTGGGGCAAAGGACTCAGGACGAGCCTGGGGGAGAGGAAGGGGCTGCAAATCACGTTCTCTCATTAATGCGCACTG
>NW_011888912.1:1884383-1885197 GCF_000151845.1 Pteropus vampyrus | reverse complement strand
AGCCTCTCGTAGTCCTTCCGGTCGGCCGTCATCAGCAGCTGCCACACCTGCTGCACGTCCACCTTCTTCTCGGGGCCGGAAGGCGGGGCCCTGGGAGCAGAGGCAGCCAGCGGGTCAGGGGTCCGAGGCCGGGGGAGCCCCGGAGCTGGCGCCCTCTGGGGCGTGGGGAGCTGTCCGCTGCGCTCCCAGAGAGGGACCCAAACATGCGCTGACTACCGTGGGGACTGGAGGACCCAGAGATGGGCCGCAGCGGCCCTCGGCCCGGCTCAGGCCCCCGGGGGGCCCCTGCTCCTGACAGCTCGTGCTGCGGACTCCGGGCTAGGTGTTTTTGGGGGAGAATTGTTCTGTGGCTTTGAAAAAGTTTCAAGTCACTGTTCTAACGGAGCACCCCGTTTTCGCCAAGGAGCGAGTCGGGCCCCAGAGAGGAGACATGGCTAAGGCGGGGGCACGGGCGCCGAAGTGGCCGGGCTGCGTCCGCGTGCTTCCCTCTTCCCGCCGGCCGCCTGTGCTCTGCCTTCCCCGCCCGTGCCCGACCCAGGCCGGGCAGAGCCCGGTGGGCTCAGAGCGACAGGGGACAGTGCCGCGGAGCCCCCACCCCACGGACAGGCCCGGACGCACCTCTTCTTCAGCATCATCCTCAGATCCATCAGCTCCTGCTTGAGGTCTGGAAAAGGGGTGCGAGTGAGGCCCAGCCCGGCCGGGCGTCCGAGGGGCCAGGCCCTTCCTGCAGGAGGCGGGCGCAGTGCGGAGGGGACCGGAGGAGGGCGGGGCGCCCTCTGTGGACTGGTGAGGACCTGTGGGGTGTCCGTGGGGT
>NW_011888912.1:1864933-1883948 GCF_000151845.1 Pteropus vampyrus | reverse complement strand
CCAAACATAGTGAATGGCCAGGGTGAAATGGTATCATCTCTGCCACATGGTTGGCACAGGGCCTGCAGCCGGGCCCACGACGGAGCTACGAACGCCACTCACACTGACCAGAGTCAGCGGTGGCACCTGCGAGCCTGCCAGGTGCACGCCTGGCTCAGGCCACCTGGAGCCATGGGACGGAACTGAGCCCTCATCCCCAGCTAGCAATATGTCTCACCCCTCCGTGATCGGAGCCCGAGGAGCCTGCGCGGGGATGGACGGGCAGAGGGGGGACACCCCGGGTGGGAAGCACGGGAGGCCTCACCTGCAGCACGTGCTCCTTGCTGTCAGGGGCTGACGAGATCTGGTACTTGCTGGAGTCACTGAGGTCCCCTTTACTGCACTGCCAGCGCACCTCGGGCCTGGGGTCCCCACAGACCACAGCCTTGAAGATAGCATTCTTCCCTGTGGCAGGAAGAGAGGCGGGCGGTAGGAGGCTGGGCTTAGGGCGGGGACAGTGGACTTTACTGAGCGGTTAACTTCTGTTATTGTCCCTCCCCGGACAGCCAACCGCCCACTCCAGGAGTGGTGCCGGGTCGCCGGCCCCAGGCTCAAGGTCTCCTCTGGCGCCAGGGGCACGACAGCAGTCTCCAGGCGCCCGGGGCGGTCCCCACGGGGTTCTGTGTTGTGAGACCCCTGGTCTCGAGGGAGGGGTGAGGCTGGACTGTCCTCGGAGAGAGGAGAGGCGAGCGGGGCTCGGGGAGGGGGGCCTTTCTGTACAAGTGGGTGGGACGAGGGGTCTGAAGACCGTCGCTGGACTGGGAAATGATGGCCTTTTGTGGTTCCATGTCACTCTCTGGGCGGGCGTGACAGGCTGGGAGAGGAAGGCCATTTTGGAGCCCACGGGAGCTGGTCCTGAGACCCAGGGCTTCACACAGAAGAATGGGAGCTGCCGCCCTTGAGGACGGGCCAGCGGAGGGCAGACCAGCACCCCGGGGCCCTCCCCCTGACCAGTTTCCCACGGCCTCGTTGTGTGGACCCAGAGTCAGATTTAGACAATGTGTCACGGTTTCCTTCCAGAAGGCCGTAACTGAAACTTACTGCAGGGCCCTGTGCTGAGAAAGCACACTGATTTATACCCCCCGCCCACAGCCTGCGCTCCCACTGCCCCCCCGGGCACCGCCTCACGGAGCCTTCCAGACGGGGCTTCCTGAGCGCAGCCTGTGGGTGCTGGGGGTGCACAGGCACCGGACGCAACAGCCGGGAGGGCCCCCACTCACCCGGTTTGAGCCTAACTCACCCGGTTTGAACCTAACTCACTCGATTTGAGCCGTGCCCCCTGCAGCAGCTCCTTGGAGGCAGGGAGAGGGAGGTACCAGAAATGCCACAGTGTCCCTGGCCCCCAATCCGGTGTCCTCTGTCCCTGTCACTGCTCCCAGGTGTGACGGGGTGGTGGGTCAGGAAGAACACCAGCCCCCCCAGCTGCGTGCTGCAGGCGGGGAGCGGGCGCCCCTCTCGGCAGCCCCCCGCCCGGGCCTCACCCTCCTGCAGCGCCAAGGTGACGGGCTTCTGCTCAAAGTCAGGTGTGCTGCACCCTTCTGGAATCTCCTCCACCAGCTGCTGGATCTTCACCCCATACGAGGAGGACTTCTTGGGGGTCTTCCCTGGGTGGGGGCGGAAGGAAAGTGGGCCCTGGCTCCTCCTTCACGGGCGCCCCCGACAGTGGAGCCCCGACCCACTGACCAGGGAGCAAGGGCCCCTGCTCGCTCTCCTGCCTCTGAGCTGCACTTCTGGGGTCTGGGTGGGGCCTGGGCAAGGCCTCCAGTGGGGATGGAGCCCTGGGGAGCGGGCGGGGCACCCTGGGGAGACCCTGGAGGGGGGCCCTGGGGAAGAGCAGGAGCAGGGGGACTGGGAAAGCCTTCCTCCCCAGGGGGCTTTGCACCCTTCATTCTGGAAAACAAATCAAAACCCACCGGAAGCTGGAGGAAGCAGAGACAGGTGAGCTCCAGGTCCCCGAGCCCCGCCCTCCCCGCCCCCACCCAGCGAGGGCCGAGGTGGTCGGTCAGCCTCTCACCTGCCATGGCCTGCCTTCTCTAGGGCTTCCGAGGTCGGCGACTGGTCTCCTGAGAATAGAAGATGGAATTGCTTCTGGGAGGTGGGCTGGTCTCCCCCGTGTCCGCTCCCACGGCCTCAGTGAGCGCCCAGGCCAGGGTCCCGGGTGGGGCCTGGTGGAGTCGCTCTGCCCCCAGAGCTTGTCTAACCCCAGCTAACCACACCGACTGGCCTCCTGCAGCTCCCTGGCCCCAGCACAACACACGTCCCGAGACGTGGAGGGGTTAGGCTGCCTTTCCCGGGTGAAGGGAGCTGGGGCTGAGCCTGCAGTCTGCTGGCGGCCTGGCCTCCTGCTGGGCCCCGAGGCCAAAGACCGTGCAAAGGGCGAGACGCAGGATATCAGGCTCCTGCGTGCGGGGTTCTAGCTCCAACAGCCTGGCCCCCTCGACTTCAGACTCAGTTTCCTGGGGGCAAACGGGCTTTCCGGAGGGGCCAGCAGCGTCTCCCTCCCAGCCAGACTGGACCCTCCGAACCACCGGGTCTGCAGGGAGAACTCCCAGCTGGCTGCTCATCGGCTTTCGTCGGCCCAAGACGTTGGGGTCTCCATGAATTCGCCTGCCCCTCTGGGACTGGCGAGTTATACGGCAGGTACACGGGAGCCCCCCAGCCTGTTCCGACGCCCACCGCGGCCCTTACGCCCTCCGTCACATGGTCCACTGTGGCCCAGGGGCGTGACCCCCAGCAGAGGGGCGGCCTGGCCCCGGGCTGGGGCGAGAGCCCTGAACTGGAGGGGAGGGGGTTCTGCAGTCCCCCGCCCCCCCGTGGTTGGCCTGTGGCCATGGCATTTCGTTTCGGAGACTCCGTTTCCTCCCAAAGAGCCCGGTCCTCAGAATGGACACATGACAGGGCACATTCCTCCCACTCGGCATCTCCCGTTTCACCGCCCACCGCCGGCACTTCTGGCCCCACAGCGTCCCGCCGCAGCCCGGCCGCGGCCCCCCAGGGCGCTGGAATGTCACGGGGCCCAGCGGCAGGGCGTCACGCGGGAGGGCCGAGGGACAGCGGCCGCCAAGCTGGCCAGCGAGGGGCCTCTGTCCCACCCACACCCCAGGACGGCGTCTGGCACCCGCCCCCGACCCCACCCGGCGAAGTTCTACACTGCTCTCTGAGTCACTCCCGGCTCTGTCAGTATGTGGCTGTTTGTCACCCGTGAAGAGGGGACACTAAGTCAGCCCTCTCCTCCACCTCCCGCCTGCACGTCCCGGCTGTGAAGGGTGAGGAGGGCAGAACCCCATGGGGACTCGGGGGTCCCCTGTTATGCCATCCCCGCCCTGGGACCTCCGTTTCCTCCAGGAAGAAGCCAGATTCGGTGCAAGGTCAATGGCACACGGGCAAGAGCTCTGCTTGGTCGGCAAGTGGGGGGATGAGCTCTAGCGGGAGGGGACGGGCGGCAGGGGAGCCTCTCGCCCGTGTGACCCCCTTTCAGAGGAGCCGGGGTTCTCAGCACGGAACAGCAGCTGTGTGCCGCACCCCCCCCTCCCCGGCCCCCCAGTCTTTCGCAGCGAGACTGCCGCCCTGGACCCGAGCCTCCACCCCTGCCCTCACCGCTGCTCGCCCCCTGGGCCCAGGTCCCTGCTGCCTCCGGCCCCTCGGCTGGGTGGTCTCCAGGCAGGGAGAGCCAGGCGGGGCCCCCTCGGCTGCGCTGGCCGTGCTGGGGGTCAAGCCGGCCCCGCTCCAGGCCGCGGGTCAGATCTGTGGCTTGGCCATGGTTTCGCACTCTAGGCCAAGCAAAGCCAAGAAAATCAGAGCCAGGACAGGAGCACTGAGACAGGGTCACCGAAGTCCTCCCTGCAGGGGACGTCCGGCCGATCGTGCCCTCCGCCGCCCCCGTCTTGGGTGCAAAGGTCAGAGAGCACTCAGGCATCTCCACCTGTGCTCTCCCCCGCCCGGTGAGAAGCCAGGTGTGCAGGGCCCGCTCACCTGGGCGCACAGCCGGCCCCCAGCCTCCTGCCGGCTCCCCTCCCAGTTTCCAGGGGCTGTGGCGACTGAGCTGAGATAGGCAGGGCTGGGACAGATGTAGGTCGCGGAGCCTCTTCGCTCCCTCTGCCCCTCCCACTGGCCCCGCCTCCCTCCTCCCCCGCCTGGCAGGGCCTCCGAGGTCAGAGGCGGACGGTCCTGGGACATCGGCCCTCCAAGGCCCCTGCCTTGTCTCATAGAGCTTCACGCTCTTAACCAGACCGGCTTAGTTAAGTCTCGTTTAGATGGTGTTGTCATCATCCAAAGCCTTAGTCTGTCAGCTAGGCTGATCCCTTGGGACACAGGACACCACAGGTCTCACAGATACACAGAGCCACTGCCCTCGTGGGAATCACAACCCAAAGCAGCACCAAACGGGCCACACATTCGAGAGACAGTCACAGACCCAGACAGACACGTCTCAGGCTGTGCCGTGGGTCATGGCCAGGAGACCTCCCAGGATGAGGTGAGCTTTCTGGGGGTCGAAGGGGCGACCCGACCAGCTGGGCAGTTGGTTGGATGGATGGGGGGGAGATGGGAACCGGGGCTAGGGCGGCTCATAACAGCTCTTCTGAAGCAGAGTGGAGGGCAGGTGAGGCCCAGAGGGAGACGAGGTGCTGAGGCCACCTGGTCTGTGGCTTGGGGAGAGACACCTGTTCTCTCCTTGAGGACAGAGAACTGGTTTCTTGCCACCAATGAGCCAGACGTGACTGAGGACTCACGCGAAGCAGGAGAAAGCAGGTCAAGGAGAGTCACACGTCCTCATTCGTACGGAGCCAGTTCTGCGTGTGCTCTCGGGAGCCATGTGACCGCACGCTCGGGGGCGCGTGTGTGTGTGTGCGTGTCTTTGCACGCTTGTGGGCGTGCGGGTGTCTCCCTCACCCCTGTGTCGACCCGGGACACGAAGGAGAGGAAGCCGCAGGCCACCCCGAGGGGCCTGCAGTCCCGCGGCGCAGATGGATGTCAGCCGGCCGGCTCCAGGCTGCCCCCCCACCCCCCACCCCCGTGCCAGAGGGAGCGACAGGGAGCCGGGAGCTGTGGTGCTGGGGGGCGCAGTGAGAGGTGGCTTTGGAGGGCACCAGAGAACGTGACCTCCGACCTCAGGGCTGTGAAGTTTGTCTACGCTGGAGGGCGGCGGGATGCAATCCGCCTTCTTCCCTGAGGCCTGGAGACGGCCTGCAGGCCACCCTGGGGGCCTCTCGTCGTGGAAAGGTGGGGATTTCAGGGCCCCAGGGAACTGAGGTGGGTCAGGCGGTTTCCGCCCGCCCCGTCCTCCGTCCTACAGCCTCCGTCACCTGGAACAGTGATGTTCCTTGTGCCTGGCACGGAGGGGGACCCTTCGGTCGGGTGGCGGTCCTGGGCCGGACGCTGGCGTGGCTCTAGCGATATGCAGTGGGCAGGAAAGGGACTGAGGCATTGCCCACGCCTCAGTCCAGCCCCTTCTGGACGTTTCCAGGCTGCCACCCGAGCCAGGGACAGGGCGTTCTGCCCGTTCTCCAGGGGTCCTTCCCAGCGCCCTGGTTTGGGTTGGTGGTGACATCGTCACACCGCCTCTGCTGGTGGCATACCCCCATGCCAGCTCCTGCTGCGTGTTCCTTTGGGAGTAGGGGAGCCAGTCCCTGCCTTCATTACCTTAGGTGGAAATCGCGGCCCGGATGCGGACAGGACTTGTCCCTGGGAACGCTTGCTCCCACTGGCCGGCAGAGACAGGACCCTGGGGGTGACGCCCGTGACACAACCCCTCTGCCGTGACGCCCTCCAAGGACGCCGTGGCTCCTTCCCCATGTCCAGCTGTCCTCCCTCTGGCACCGACCTCTCAAATTCCCAGCAGCTGATGGTAAAGATCAGGCTGAAACGCCATCCGTGCCCGACGGCCTGGCCGTGGGTCACCGTGCCAAAGCCGGACGCCACGGGAGGGCCTGGGCCGCGGGCTGGGCGGGGAGCTAGGCCCGGGCTTGCTGGGCGCCTCGCGTCCTTGGGAGACCCAGCCACGGGGAGGAAGGGCGGCTGGGTCTCCCACTTGAGGACCTGGGGACTGGACGGGAGACCACCCTTGCTCTCAGAGGGCGTGGGGAACAGCCCCTGTCACCCCCTCGTGACAGCAGCCCAGCCCAGTCCTCCAAGAGTCCCCGTCTCCGCTGTCGGGTCACCAGCAAATGGCGTCTGCTGCTGCTGTGGCTGGCTGGAGAGCCAGCTCACTGTGCCGGGAGAGATGGGGACCGGCGCAAGCACCCGCAGTGGGGGCTCTGCGGGGCCCCCGGGCCCACCGTGTCGTTTAATCGTCGCATTTATGGTTTCCTAGCTGGGCTACAGGGAGGTGCCCTTCCGCCTCGCGACCCCTCGTCCCTCGACCGGAACCTTCCGTGATCATCCAAAGCGAAGTGGCTGGCACTTACTGATAGCAGGTGGATCTGCCCTGTGCCCGTTTGCCGGCTCTCGCCCCACTTGGAAATGCAAAGTCCGTGACAGAGTAATTCGTTTTGTTTACTGTGTTGAGGACAGTGCTTGTCACTCATTCCTCGAATGAATGCCCTCCTTCCCGAGAATCTGCAGGTGGTCCCCCTGACTAACTGGGGTGACACGGTCTCCCCACCACTCGTGCTGATTCTAAGAGGGTGTATCTGGAGGCCTCTTCGTAGCTGTGATGGGGACAGAGAGGGTGCCCACCCGTCTCTGTGGGATGACACTGGAGAATGTGCCAACTGAAGGCACAGGAGGCTCAGAACGGGACTCACACAGCCCCCTCGGCTGCACGGCCTCGAAGCTGGGGCCTGAACGTGAGGGTCGGGGTGTCGGGTGAACAGAGGGACCCTTCCTTGCATCAGCCAAGACCGCATCGTCACCAAGCTGTTACACAGACCCCAAAGCCACCGCCCTCCCAACTCGGCACAGAGACGGAGAGTGGCTGGTGCTCAACGACACACAAGGAGTCCAGTCCGTCGCAGTCCAAGCCACTCCTCTTGTTTAGTTTTGGTTCAGAAAAAAACCACCAGGATTTGAGATGCCAACTGTTACAACTCCATCGAGTAATCAAATATTCTCAAACGCAGACACCAGAGCAGAAAGGAAATAACCGTCGAGGTCAGCAGTCACGACAAGCCAGAGCGACGGCTCCGTCTGGGGGTACGCGAGGCTCTTGCCTCCACGGGGGGCGGGGGCAGCCACACCGTGAGGACGTGTGACTTTGGAGAGCCTTTTCCTGGCTCTCTCCCACGTTCTCGCTGCCTTCGGTTCCTGCCCATTTCATTTCTCAAACGTGGCTCCAAACGCACGTCTGAGCCCTTTCCCACAGAGAAGCCCACATTCCAGGAGGTGCGAGCCGCAGGCGGCCAGGGTCCAGTGAGTGATGGCACAGCCAGGTGGCCATGACCTTCACTGGGAAAATAATGAAGTGCCCTGACCTGGTGCCAGACGCCACGCTGGGCCACACAGAGGGCGCTTTTCCTCCCACAGCCGTCCCGGAAGGTGACAGTCCTGTCTGCACTTCGCAGAGCGGGGCCCGGACAGCGAGAGGCGAAGGTCACAGAGGGAGCCCTGACGGACGCGGTGGCCGTGCCGGGTGTGAGTCTCTTCACGCCCTGCGCTTGGGTTTCTCCCACCTGTGAAACGAGAGACTGAGGTCGTCTTGACGGCAGCCCTGTCCGCTTCCCCTGGGAGCTTTCTGCTGGAGAACAGGGGACAGAAGGAAAGGGGGGGGGAGGGAGACCCCTCCGAAAAAGGAGAAAGGGACCTGAAAATCCCACCGGGGACACTGTCGGCAGCAGTCACAAGGATAGGTGATAAACCCATCTGGACTGTGAGCTCAGTGACACCTTTTGGTGCTGTCTCTTCCAGATGCCCAGCCAGCATCTACGAGGGACCTCAGGACCCAGAGCGTGCGCCTCCCGCGTCCCTACTTCCCTTTCCCTAAAGGTCCCCTGCATTCCACTCTCCCTGCAGTTGATTCTGGGAAATGCCCCGGGCAGTGTCTGGGCTCCACCACAGACCTCATCCCAGGGGCCACCTGTCAGCCGAGGTCGTTAGATGCTGGCCCCTGGGAGACTGACAGGAGCGGCTGGGCCCGTTAATGCCCGAGGCGGAAAAGGGCTTTGCCGCCTGGTGACTGGCTTGTGCTCCTGGAGGAACTCGAGCAGGAACCAGCTGACGGGGTGCCAGCGCGGTGGCTCCACGGAGCAGGGAGCCCGCGGCCCCGAGGGCTGCTCTCGGTCCAGCCTCGTGTGCGACTCTGTGTTCGCGTGCGTGCTGCCGTTTCGGACCCTCCTGCCGTTTCCTCTCGTCACGTGGTGTGAGCCGAGCCACATGAGTGGGAGATGTCCCTTGGACCTCTCCAGGGCACCTTGCCTGGTGGGCCTCTCTCCGGCCCCCGCGACGGTGCCACTGACCACACAAGGCTGGCCGTCACTGGTGCCTCCTGAACCGGCCCTGAGCCACCTCTCCGCGGGAGGCTGGGAGCAGACGTGGCCTCAGGCCTCCTCGGGGTCACCCTCAGCTTTCTCTACACACATCACGGGGTTGAAAAATTGCCCTGACATTGCGGGTAGCACAAGAATTTAAAGAAAGAAAATGAGCTTAGGTTAAAAGGACCAAGACCACAGTCTAAGAAGAAATAAAAATCGAGGGGCACTTGGTGGAAGAGACTTGAGCTGCCAGCGATATTTTTTTCCCTGGTCTACACCGGGGGACATTTACGATCTTCTAGAAGAAGTGGCAGGCGGGGGCGGGAGGGTCTACACCAGGATTTGCGACTATGCAAATAGTTACAGCTATAATTTGCAACCGTAGTCACATCTCCTCCTGCCGTGGCTGCAGCCTGCTCCTAAACTGATTGCACACCAGTTTCCTCATTCATTAAAAAGGGTGGCGGTGTTCCTGGAATCGGTCGGACCCCGCCTGAAGCACCGTGTTTTACTCCCTGGGGGCCTGAGCTGGGAGAGGCTCGAGCAGAGGGGAGGTGGGAGATTCGGTCGGAGAAGCGAGAGAGGGGACGAGGGGACCGCCATCGCCAGGGCCACGTGCTACTCGCGCCATCGGGGGGGCGTGGTGCGCGGGGCATCATCAGGGCCATGTGCTACGCGCGCCATCGCCAGGGCCATGTGCTACGCGTGCCATCTGGGCCATGTGCTATGCGCGCGCACGTTCACCTCTGGTGCCAGGAAGCTCGGTCTTAAGGTCATGAGTCCTTCCCCGCTTGCCTTGTCTGATGGAGAAAGAGGAAATTCTCCTGACGGCATTTTCGTCCCGGTCCAGCGTACCTCCGAGGACGTCATCCTCATTCTTCTAGGCGAAGGTCCTTTGCTGCCTCTGAGCCTGCTTTTGAGGTCGCTTACTCTGCCCTGAATCTGGACCCCTTTCTTTCTGCTGAGCGCCCGTTGTTCCAAGCTTGTGGAAGGCCCTTCTCTGCCGGAAAGCTTCCTGCTCAGTTCCCCTGGACTCGCCGCCCCGCCCGCCCGTCCACCTGCTGCCGCTCCGGCAGACTGGGCCCGTGTCTCGCCCTTTTTCTCGCCCACACACATTCGGACACAGTCCCCACGAGTGCCCCAAGGAGAGGACGGGCTCCCTCTGGTTGTCCCCACAGCGCCCCATCCTGGGACCTGCCCAGGAATTACGCATCCTTGGGCGCTGTGCCAGGAGATGGATCCTTGGGGCAGAGACCTGCGCGGACCAAGGACATCACACGTTTACGAGTGACTCCATGGTGGGCAGGATGGGAAGCGGGCGCCTGCTTCAGGACTGCAGGCTCCGGGGTCAAGCTGCTCGCCCACCAAGGCCAATGTCAGACTTGAGGTGGGTCTCCCCCAGCGAACCACCTGCAGGCGGGCGCCCCAGCCTGTGTGGGGGACATTTGGAACCTCTGTGCTCTGGCGTCTCACGAGCCGCCCAGGCCGTTCATGGCTTCGTCGGCCTTCCCGCCAGGGGCGCGCACGGCAAAGGGCCGAGGTGAGAAGAGCCTAGAAGAATCTGCCGTGCGAGCTGGGGAGACCCCGGGGTCACAGGGACTCGACCAGACCACGCCCTGGTGCCGAGGTCCCCTGGGAGGTACGCGATCGGAGGCCAAGGGCCAGGACGAGAAAATGAATGACATATTTGCTCGCGATCTATTTTTAATATCCTGTAAACACATCTTGCTTATAACTAAGGCCCGACCGAGCTGCCAGCCAGGCGCATTCCAGCAGTTCCCCGAGAACACCTCAGAGGTTACCCCATCAAAGGCACAAACCCCTGAATTCCAGACGGACGCCAGCCGCCCAGTCGCAGGCCCGGCGCTGCCCGTGGGCTGTGGTGAGGCCGTAGACAGCCAGCCCCAAAGGAAAGGACTCCGACGGAGGCCCAGGCGGCCAGTTCACTGGAGTCCTGGTCTTGACCCTGAGTGGACCCAAGAGGGCCCAGGGTGTCCGGTGAGAGACCTGCGGACGCCGAGACTCAGGGCGCTGTGGGTAGCCGTGGAGGAGGTCGGGGGGCTGACGTCTGGAGCCTCTGACCTGGCCAGCAGCCCACCCCACCAACCCTTGCTGAAAAAATCTGCAGGGAGCACCATGGCCAGGGGGCTGAATCCCGAAGGCCAGCGGAGCCCCCAGACCTCCCTGTCTCTCCTGACGCTGGGGGTGGGGCCTTGTTCAAGGAATCGTGACTCACCTTGCTCACCTTGGGACACCTGGGGGATGGCTGGGAAGAGCAAGTGTCTCTGAGGTGGCTGCCACCGCCGTCACCTCAGAGACACTTATTCTGCCGCTTCCTTCCTGGGGCTGATTTTCAAGCCTCAGGGGTAACGGAAAGCAGCCCCCTTCCCGTGGCCCTGCCTGTCCCCCAAAGATGATGGCTGTCCTTGTCCCAGGCTGAGCCCCGCCTCTCCCAGCCTGAGAGACGCAGTAGGAGACATCGGCTTCACTAGGAAGGAGGACTCACGCCTTAACCTTTGGGGACAGTCAGAGAAGCTCGTCTCCACGAGCCTCAGAGGAACCCAGAGCTGCCCCTTGCCACCAGCTGTGTGCCCTGGGGCAGGTCCCCACTCTGTCTGGGCCTGGGTTCCCCATCTGTTCCGTGAGGGGCTGGGCTCAGAACGCCGGGCCTCCCACGCTGAGCAGCAGCAGAGGACAGCGGTCTGGACGGCCGCACCCCAGCCCGCCTCCCTGGCAGGACCCCCGATTGGTAGCCCTCTCCCACGTCCCCCCAACTTGCCTTTCACCCCCCTGACCAAGCGGTTGGGTTGGTTTCCTTCTAATCAATGACGGACTTTTTAAAGAACGAGCCCGCATTTCTGGGGGGGCAAAGACCTGAGGCCGGTGTGTGATCGTGACAGGAGCCTCTGCCCCGTTTCCACACCAAACACCATCTGGGGTCTCTCTTTTGTCCTTAAAAGGTAGTGAGGTACGTGGAGTTTACTGTACCCCGCCAAGCAGGTGGGAAAACTGAGGTCCAGGGGGAGGCTTGCAGGGTGAGTGGCAGCTCGGACTGCTGGTCCCTCAAGAGGCCGGGGCGGAAAGCCTCTAAAGCCACCAACCCCGCCAGCTCCAAGTGCTCTCTGAGGCGTAAGTGTGAAGTATGTGTAAACTGCAGATTACTCTCTCCGTGCTGCTATGTCTCCCGGGATCAGCAGGACCAGGGCAGCTGGCAAGGACACCAGCGGTGACCTCAGGGCTCAGCCGGCGCCCGGAGCCCAGTGGCCAGGACACCCCCACTGGGGCCAGCTCAGTTACCGCAGCCCTTTGCTGCCAGCCGCGCCCAGGCAGGGGGGCTGGGCCTGCAGAGCGGACGCCCTCACGGCCGCATCTCAAGGGAAGGGGAAGGGACAGCCCCCCCAGACCCCTGCCCCAGGCCCTTCCGGGCTCAGCGGCTGGGTGGGCGGCCGGCTGGCAGGAGGGTGCCCTGGAGGTGGGCCACGTTTCCCTTGGGGGTCAATTACATGGGAGGAAACCTGAGCTGTGCCTGTGTCTGTACAACAAGCCTGTCGCCTGGTGGGGTAATCTCCATGCTTCTCAGGTGACCGCTGCTGGCCCGGGACAGAAATGTCCTCAGCCGGGGGCGCCACGTCCCCTGAGGGGCGCGGACTGCACAGAGCCTCCCAGGGTGGGCCGCGCGGGGCCTGATGGCCGGAGCGAGGGGTCCCTGGGCCAGGGCGGACCCCGCCAGGGCCCAGAGGCCGCCGCCCCCGGCCGCCCCACGCGGTCAGCGCCAGGGCACTGCCGTCGCCCTTCGTGTGCCTGGGGCAGGCATTTAGTCTTTCCATTTTTGCCCTGGCGCTGGCTGTCCCGGCCTTCAGCACAGGGCTTGACACGTCCCGGGCACCTGGTGCTCGTTTGCTGATTCACAGGTCCGGCCACTCGTCCGTCTTCCAAGAAAATCGTGTTCTCAATCCTGTTGGTATTTTCATCACACAGTTAAGACAAGTGTCACATGTGCCACTGGGAAAGCGCCAGCGTCCGGGTGGGTGCGTTTCCCCTTTTAAGGACAAATTAGGATGGATCGAGGATTATTCCTCATGACATAGCAAATCTTTCTTTCTCTTGAGCTCTGCCAGAGTTGGCAGAGGACGCTGTTGGGCCTTCCTGTGGCTTCGGCGTGGGGGTGACCTCGGGCTGACCCTCAGGGCGGAGGGGCGGCTGTGGGAACTAGTTGGGTCCCGAGGCCCACTCCCTCTTCTGGACTTTGAGCACGGAGCAGTGCCTACGGACGCGCGGACCCCAACGATGGCCGGGTCGCCTACGGGGGGCTCCTCAGGTGCCAGGCGCCGGCCTGGACCTCCTCCCCCACTGACCGCACTCATCCTCGGCAAACCGTCCTCAGAGAAGCCGCCCTGAGCACACAGGCCAGAGCCTTCCGGGCCGGCTGCCCGCATGTCTCCGGTCGGAGGACTGTGACGGTCGGGGTCGGCCCCCAGCCCATGTGTCTCCTGAGGGAGGCACCCTGCACGTCCATCCCGGTTATGCCGCGCCCCAGGCCTCGCGGGGCACACAGTAGGCCTCTTATTACTCGTTGGAAGGAAAGCTGTGGGATCCGAGGGGCTTCACCTCCAGTTGCGTCCGCCCTCCCGGAGCCTGCCGTCTGTGACAGTCACACGGCCCTGCGCCCGCCCCGCTCAGCTCAGCGCCTGCTCCGACCTCTCCCCTCCCACCTCCCTGTCGGACCTTGAAATTCTGCCCACGTGCATGTCCCCCCTTTCATGACCCCGGAAGAACTTGGCCTGTGCCCCCTGTCCCCCCTGTCCCCTCAGTTTTGGGTGTAGGGCTGTCCCATGGATTGTTAGGGTTACCTGTCGCCCCCTGCCCCAGGACTGTTCCCATCCCCCGCCTCAGCCAGGGAGCGGGGCCTCTCTCATCAGACAGCTCCGGTCCGGCCCGGCTGTGGCCTGTCCTGTGGAATTGCCGTGGTAACTGGTCCCCTCCTGCTATGTCCTGCCGCTGCGGGTCCTGGGGGGTGGCCGCGGGGACGTGCAGATGGCAGAGCACAGACATGTGCCGTGAGCCCCGTGGCCTTGTGGGTAAAAGCTTCGCTTCCGATCGGGACGATGCATAAGCCTGGGGAGGTGTGCAAGGGCGGGCGGGCCACCGTGGACACCTGCGGGGGGGCGTTAAAGACAGGAGGGTCTGCAGAGCACCGCGAACACTCCCGGCTGCACAAAGGGAAACGGTATAAAAGCCTCTTTCCTGACGGCCCCGAAAATACGGGGACAGTGACTGCATCTGGCCCAGGAAGGGGCCGGGCAGTGAGGGCGGCGGGGAAAGACATGCAGACCCAGATTCCTTGGGGGGCCGGACTCTGGGACGGAGCGGGGGTGGGGGCAGCAGAGTCGCTCCTGGAACGCAGACCCCCACCCCGGCCTGTCTGAGCCTGGCCGTCGGGTCGGCTCGGCGCCCGCACTCACCCCCCGCACTCACCCCGAACCCTGGCCGGACTCTTTCAGTGCTGTGGGCCACCTACTGTCCGTAGGGGGCCGGAGCTGGGCCCCGCTCGCTCAGCGCCTGTCTGGTGGCCATGTGGAGCTCTGTAGAGACGGTGCCCAGAGCCAGGAGGAGAGCCTCAGCCTGTCCTTGCGGTCTTCAGGGGCCTTGCGTCTCCACCCCAGACGCACCCACACCACTGTCCGCTCAGACCTCCGTGAGGGGGGACATGTGACAGCCTGAGGGCTCTGGATTCCCGACGGGACAGATACGGGGCCCTCAGGAAGTCCCCTCCACCCTGCCAGCCAGGGGTGTGATGGTGACAGGACCTCCAGCACCACCCAGCAACCCATTCCTGCCCAGAGGGTCCCGCCTTCGCGTCCCTCGTCCCCCACGTGAGGGGACGGGACTGCCCACAGAGCTCACAGAGGTGGCCTGGCCTGGAGTGGCCCGACCAAGGGCCCCTTGTGTTTCCCAAGAGGACTTCTCGAAAGTGGCCAGTGCTTACACCTTCTGGGAAAAATTGTCACTATGTTGTTTCCAGAGGCCAGAGCCCTGGGAAGTGGGAGCAGCACTGAGAGCATGTGGTACTGTCGAGTGTCCCTTGCCAGGTGGGCCGTCCCTAGAACATGGATGCCTGGTGACAGAGGTTCAAGTTCTGCTGGGATCTGTGGTCGAGGAAGCGACCTCGCCACAGCTAGTCCCTGGGGAAGTCTCAGTGCAGCCGAGGTCCTAGACTTGAGGACACAGCGGGGTCCGTGCTGGCTCCGCATCCTGATTCTGAGCAAGGCACGAACCTCTCTCGAGCCTTCCTCCTTTGCAGAAAGTGCCTGTTAGTCAAGCCACCTAGTGTGGGGCAGTGTCGCCACCCAGCGGTAGAGACGTGGCCAGCACCAGGCCCAGGCCCCGCCCCCAACTCCTCCCACTCTCCCTCCCTCCGGCGCCGCCGACCTTCTTTCTTCACCAGCCGTCTGACCAGACATCTTCTGCTCCAAGCTTCGGCACATTGGCACCGCCCGCCAGGCTAAATATACCGCGTGTGCGTAGGGCTGGCTCCCTCTGCTCCTGCTGCTGGGAATACAAATGTCACCCAGCGGCTCCAGCCCTCCGCGTGGCACCTGCTGTCTCTACTTGTGGACGGCCCTTCCTCTCCTTGTCGTGGTTTGGTCTGCCTTCTGCTCCAGACCGTGAGCTTCCAGAGGGCAGGGGCCTTGCTGGCCTGTCGTCACGGGCACGGCTAGTGCTCAGGGCACAGTGGCTGAGTCACCAGAGGAGAGGACCTGCCCCACTGACCAGCTCAGTGGTTACAGCCAATTCCACTTAGTCATTTTAAGTAGATCAGATTGATAACTACTTAAGTTCATCCTGTGGTTTAAGCTTTTCGTGGGCATATTAAGTTTTGCTGAATAACTGAATAGCCCCCCAAATTTCCACAGCATGTCACTATATATGTTCCCCCATCGCAGAGCTGGGTGGCGGTTCAGATTGGAGAGATGACTTCCTTCAGGTGGCCATTCGCAATCCTAGAGTTCTTCCATCATGTGCCTTCTCCAGCCCTGGGATGTCGCCCCCTCTGCTTCCACCAGCCCGAGGGGACAGAACACAGAGAAGTGTACATGGGTGGGGGGATCGTAGCAGCCAGTGGTCGCGCATCACACATCGCTTCCTGTCCTCTTCCACGGGGATCCTCTGGCAGCAGGGAAATGCCATCCAGCTGTGTGCCCCAGGAGGCGAGAATGTAGACCAGTTATCCCAACCCTTCCCAGCCCCACCTCCATGGGTCCAGTGGTGTGACTGCACCTGTATTTTCCGTCCTGGGACGCAGGGCCTGACTCGGGAGCTCCATGAACACTCCCTGAAATACCGGGCTTGGGATGAGCCTGTTTTCCTAGCGTGAAACGCCGAGACAATGGCTTCTGCGAGAGTGCACCCCAAAGCTTTGACCATTACAGAATTTACTTTGTCTGATGGCAAGTCTCAGGCTACGCCTCCCTTTGGTGTAGGCTTCTGCTGCTTACAGAGCCCTGAGCCCCAGGACGCCTGAGCCCTGTCACCTCGGCCACCAGAGGGCAGTGTGGGCTGCTTGTGACGATGACACTGACCCATTTCCAAATTTTGCAAGTCCGCCTCCTTCAAAACGTGGCTGATGACCTTAGAGGATTTCTTTGTTTGCTTTTCCTATTCTATTTCATTTGGAAGCAAATGAAGGATCCTCTGACAGGAAGCTGTCACTTGTGTAGAACGGTGAGTCCAAACTTCTGTGCCCACTCTCATCCCTCCCTCCCTCCCTCGGTCTACAAACATCTCCGTAAACTGTCTTTTGACTTTAGATATGATATATTAGAGGTATTTCCATCACGCTGACCCTTCTTGGTGATACGAATCTTTGGGTAGCAAGTGCTCTCTGCTCCTAAGACTGTGGAAATGTCACCGAAATCTGGGAGACCTGCAGAGATCAGCGGAATCTGTCACAGTGGTAGATCTGTCTGGCCAACGTCGCGTCCACACTGGCTGCTGTCCCCAAATCGCGGAGTCTGTCTTCCCCTGGAAAAACTGGCCCAAATCCTTTATATCGCTAAACAGCATTTCCAGGTGGCGAGGACAAAGCCCTTTCATCTGCTTTTATTGTTATTGTTGTAGTTGCGAGTTTCTTGTTTACCAAGTGCTTTCTCTTTAAAACAGCCAGGCGGAGCGAGTTTGCTCCTCTCTGAAACCCGAGTTTTTTAATCCGAGGGGCCGAGCGCGGCAGCTCAGTAGGCGCACGAGGGCTGGACCCCTTCCGTTTCAGGTTTGGAGGGCCGACGCTCCCTTTTCTTGTCTGCTCGGGGTTGAGAAATGCCTCCCGGTCCCTTGCGCGGGAGCCTGGGCGCCCAGGAGGAGGCGGGCCTTGTTGCCTGGGCGACAGCAGGGGAGCGGCTGAGAGGCTGCTCCGGCAGCCAATGGAAGCCGGGAGAGGCGGGGTCAGCCGGGTCTCGGGCTGCGGCGGCGGCGCTCGCAGGCGAGCGGTCGGACGTGGGGGAGGGGTGCGGTGTAGTAGGGGTCCCGGGGGTCCTGGCCGACCCCAGGCCCTGGGTGTGGCGGGCGCTGCCTGGCCATGGGGTCAGGGCAGCCACACTCTGCACCCCAGTTCTCCTGTGGCCTGAGCGGGCGGAGATGGCGGAGGGCGGGGCTCGGCGGGTCCAGGAGGGCATTCGGGGCCCCAGGATGCCTCCTCTTTCTCCTTGGTATCCCCAGAGACCGGGGGAAGGGATCACAACACTTGGCGGCGGGGTACGGAAGCCCAGCCCTCCGCTCCCTTCCATTCCCAGGTCCGGCCGCGGCCCCCACCCACTTCCGACTCGGTGTCCCTTCTGCAGGTGTCCGGTCTTCCGGCCGCCGGACTGGCAAGCATGAAGCTCCTGTGCTTGGTGGCTGTGGTCAGCTGTTTGCTGGCGCCACCAGCCCAAGCCAACAAGGTGAGTGGGCGGGGCCCGCAGCACCTGTGCGCCTCACCTCCCCCCCTCCCCGCATGTGGACGGGGCTCCCCAACCCGCCCCTCCCCTGAGCGCCCTCCCCTTGGGGGTGTGCCCTCAGGGGCGAGACCGCAGGCCTCCCTGTGGGTAGGGCGAGCGGAGGGGTGGGGGTCCAGCAGGGATTTTGTGTTTGGGGCAGTGACATTAATAACTGCTGCTCAGGGAGACTCGCATAGGACAATGAGTAGCAGCAATGCGCTCTAAGTGTGGAGTCCCACACTTAGATGGAGGTTTCTGCAGGGAGGGTGACCAGCCCGATGCCCGGGAAATGGTTCGGATCCAGGTTTGGGCAGGCCAGTGGAGTAAGCGATCCCGAAGGCCTCCAAGGCTTCCAGTAGGTCTGAGGTGTTAAAACACAAAATCCAACCGAGTAAATTTGACCATCTCATCGGCCTGATTAAGCGCTGTGTGAACTGGGCAGCATGCCACCTAGCAGCTAGGAAGGCAGTCGCAGGGGCTGGACAAAACAGGAGGGTTATATAGGAAGAAGGGTGGGGCAAGGGAGCTAGTGACAAAAGACAAGTGGGGATTGTTTGGGGGAAAGGACGTTTCGGCTTTGGGGGGGAGAAGGGGAAGGGTTTTATGTAGTTGCTCTTTCAGTGTTGCAAGGAGAGGGCCCATGTGACAGGTGATCTTCCTGGCGCTCTGCCAGAAAAGCCCAGACTGGTTGATGAAGATGATGTTTCTGGGAGAGGCTGGCATTGCAGTCAGATGGGGTCATCAATCCAGGTTTGGGATCATGGAGCTTTAGCAGGAGCGATGATGCCATTCGGGACCTGGGGCTTTTCTTTGACAGAGGGTGTGTGTCCACTCCATCTGGGGAATTCCTAGTTGGGATGAGAGTATTTGTGGGTGTCCCTTACCCGGTCTAGAGAGGAAGAACGTTGAGAGGGGTGCTTGAGTAACCCATAGAAACAACCCCCCGTTTCTCATTCACCACCCCGCGCCTCCCCTAGCCTAACCCAGGAAGTTGGAGAGGGAATGGGGGGAAGAAGCCAGCCACCAAGACTGCTGGGCAGAGGTGCACACCCAAGGATGGGCTCAGGGTAGAGGACTGTCTCTGTGCTTGCCACGTGCCCCCACCCGCAGCACCGTGCAAGGGGATGACAGCTTTCTGTGACTCTCGTTTGCCACCTGGACAGCCGGTCTCGAGGACCCTGTGACGGCGTGTCCTTCCTACAGAAGTTATTCCTTGCTGAACTTGGGGGTGGGGAGAGGTCGGGACCACTCACGGGGTCCCCTCACAGGACGGGAGCTGCGCGTTGAGTGTCTGGCTGGAACCCGACCCCGGGGCATCCCTGATACGTGCTTTCCCTCCAGAGCTCTGAGGACGTCCGGTGCAAGTGCATCTGCCCGCCCTACAGAAACATCAGCGGACACATTTACAACCAGAACGTGCCACAGAAGGACTGGTGAGGCCTGCGCAGGCTCCGACCATTCTGCCTGGGGCCCGTCCCGCTCGCGAGGTGCGGGTGTGGAGTTGGGACCGAGGCGCAGTGTTTGGTGGGAGTTGAGGCGGCGTTTCTAATCCCCGCTCCTGGGGGCTGGGACGCCCCATCCTCGGAGCAGGGAGCCGAGCGC
>NW_011888912.1:1861076-1864239 GCF_000151845.1 Pteropus vampyrus | reverse complement strand
CCTCGGCCCCGCCCCACCGCCGCCCTCCGCTCCGTCCAGCACCTGCCTGCACGTGGTGGAGCCCATGCCCGTGCCCAGCCGTGACGTGGAGGCCTACTGCCTGCTGTGCGAGTGCGAGTACGAGGAGCGCAGCACCGCCACCATCAAGGTGACGCCCCGCCCCGGGCCGCCAAGCTCCTGCAGGCTCCGGCTGTGTTCCAGAACATTCCACGGGGCCGTGGGACTGGCTTGTGGGCCGGGCTGTCACAGACATAGGGACCCTCTTCCCACCTGTTGGAGCCAGCCCCCTGACTTCTTTCCAGGGCCCCCTTCCTCTGGGGGTGGCAGCCTGGGGGAAGCCCCTTCCTTTTCCTCTGCCATTCTCGATTCTTTCACTTTCTCTCTCTTTCCTTCCGTTCGTGCCATAAACACCTCTTGGTGCCTCTTACATTCTGGGCACCACGCAGGAGGATGCTGCCAGCAGACATGTAAGGCTGTCTGACTGAGCTTCCAAAGTGACACTGGCCTCCTCTGAGCACCCGGAGGGCTGTGGCTCAGGGCTGGGGGGCCTGGTGCCAGCACAGGGCAGGAGGGCATCAGGCTGCTGCTGCTTGTCCTTCCGTGACCCGTGTTTGCGTAGGCCCGTGGGATCGGAGGCCAGTGATGGCCGGCTGGGCATCGTGGAGGTCGAAAGAGCATTTGAGGCAGAGTCTGCAAACTGGGGTACAAGTGACACCTGTACCATTTTCTAGCGCTGGACCTAAGGCTGAAGGGCTTAGCTCCGTGGTCCCCAGACAGGTGCTTACTGCCCTCCAGGGTCACGTAGAATGAGTGCTTCTGTGGTTCCAATAGCTGAGCGTGTGGCCGACACCATTGCAGGGCCATGTGCTCCGTGTCCTGGGGAGTCCCACCCAAAGGGCCAGGGCGCCCACACTGAGAAATGCTGAATCCACCTCGTCGAAGCTGTCTCTTCCATGAAGCAGCAGCTTGTGAGGTTCTGCGTGTCCATAGGAGACTCGCGAGGCTGCCATCCTGCCCTGGCTGTCCCCTCCCTGAAGGCTGACTGTCCCCTCCACCCAGGGCTCTGTTCCCAGAACCGAAGCCTGCCCAGCCATCCTGCTCTCTGTGGTGGGGAGAGGCGCCCATGCAGGTCCGTGCTCCTGGCCTCTGCCCAGCCACCTGGGCTCTGCATGGCGTCCAATGGCTTCCACCTGTGCTGTGGATGCTCCCGCAGCCAGTGGGCCCCTCCCCTACTCCCACCCCGGGGTCATCTCAGGGCGTCCTGATCCACGCTTACTTCATCTGTGTCTGTCTGGCTGCTGGAGACCAGATGGTGCTCGGGGGACCCTCGGCTTTGGGCAGAGTCAGGGAATATGTGGTGTAGGGCCACGCTGCCCTCCTGGGCACACTGTTTCCCCAGCCACAGTCTCCAGCCCCACGCCCTCCATGCCACACCGTGGGGTCACTGCCACTGAACACAGGTGGCACGGGCAGAAGACAGGTGGGCCATCCTGGCCCGGCTGCCACTCACAGGGCCCGGGTCTCTTCCCAGGTCATCATTGTCATCTACCTGTCGGCGGTGGGGGCCCTGCTGCTCTACATGGCCTTCCTGATGCTGGTGGACCCTCTGATTCGGAAGCCGGACACATACACGGAGCAGCTGCACAATGAGGAGGAGAGCGAGGTAATGGACGCCGCCGGGCCTGCCAGCCCCTGTCCACCCGGCCCCTCCCCCGCGCTCCACCTCCCCTTCTCCTGCTGAGTGTCCCACATGTCACCCAGACTCCAGCATTTCCTCCGCAGGGACTGCCCCGTGCACCTCCAGGTGACATAGGAGGTAGCCCCACGGATTCTGCAGATGTCTGGTATCGGGCAGCCTCGGTGACGGCTGTGGCACCGTGTCTCCCTGTTACACTGCACTTGGCGGCAGAGGGGCATGAGCCAGCCAGGCCAGTCACACGTGGACACACGTGGCGTGGTGTCCTGGCTGCTCGGTGGCGTCAGGTTGGCTTTGAGGTGCTGGTATATCGTAGGGGTTGCAGACACCTGCTCAGCACCTGATCAGCACCTGCTCAGCACCTGCTCGGTGCAGAGCACGGCCCGGTGGCGCCAACGAGGTCAGGTAGGTGGCGCCAGGGGGACATCAGGTGCACGAGGAGCTCTGTCATGTGGAGGAGTGACCACTAGAGCTGGCTCGTCGGTCACGGCCAGGTCCCTAGGCCTCCAGTGTCACGCTCAGGAGTCTCTGCTCTCTGAGCTGAGGAGGGTGGGCCCGCTTGTGCACTCGCACGGCGGGGGGCTGCACCCCTTCCTGTCTGCCCCACGCGGAGGGTTACGGATGCCCGCAGAGGAAGCCAGGGTGCCAGGAGGGGGGCACCGAGGAGCCAGCATGCCCCCCAGAGGGTCTGAGGTCTCGGCCTCATCCTAGGACAGTGAGGTGAAGAAACTGGGGGACTTAAGTGGTGTGAGGGGTGTTGCAGATGACGCGGTCAGTGGTGGGCGGTGGCCCCTGTAAGGCAGTGAGTTCGGGGTCACTAGAAGTCCCCCGGGCTAAGCCGGCACTGGGGGCCGTAGTTCAGAGCACTAGAGGCACAGGATAGGAGGCGGGGGAGAGCAGGCCCCCCGAGAAGAGGGTTGGGGCTCTGATCTGCGTGAAGCCGCAGGCTACGGTGGGTCCGGGCCCACCCGCGGCCAGGGAGGAGGGAAGCCCGGCCACCCCCACGGGCCCCACTGCTGCCCCCAGCCTCCTGCTGGCATGAGTTTGGCCAGAGGTGGGGCAGAGAGGGTGTGCCTTGCCAGGGAGGTGGCGGTGCTGGCGGCGGGTGGTCTGCTCAGGGGGAGCCCTGTGCACCTACCTGGTTATTAATGCAGAGTCGCAGCAGCTCTGATGGGGGGGTGGGCGTCACTAATGAACACTCGGTGATCAGGGTGATGTGGTAATTGCAGACCTGCCTGCGGAGTAATTGAGAGATGCACGGTGCCCACAGCCGAGCAGAGGGCCCTGGAATGCACGGCTCTCTGCGTGACCGGGATGCGGGCGGGGCTAGGGTGCCTGCCGCCCTGGGCCCCCCTCCCCCTGGGGGCTCCCCACTTTGAGTCTTAAGCCCTGCTGCCTCTGTGAGGAGGCCTGGGGAGGAGGGCTGCGTGTGGTCAGTCGGCTTCCTGGAGCGGAACTTGATGGGGG
>NW_011888912.1:1855874-1859513 GCF_000151845.1 Pteropus vampyrus | reverse complement strand
GGGAGCTGACAGAGACCTGGAGAAGACACACGCTGAGAGCGACCGTCCCCTCGTCCCCTCAGAGGACAGAGCAGAGAGGCGTGCGGTCACCAACACTCCTAGCGTGAGGTCTAGGCACGCGGGCCCCAGCCAGCCCCAGACCGCTCTGCCCGTCGCTGTCCATGGTGCTCGCCCTCCCGCGCGGCCCTCTGCGTCCGGAGTCGCTGTGGCCGGTCTTCCCGCCACGGGGCAGTGAGTGGCCAGCTCTGACGCCTGTTCAGCCGTGAGAAGGGGCTGTTTCACTTGGGTCTTACACCTGCAGGGCCTTGTGACTGTGGGAGGGACAGTTGAGGACAGCAGGCCCAGTAGCCTGGCTGCGAGGCCGTTGCCATGGCCGGGAAAGGCCACATCGATGTGGGCAGGCGGGCCCAGCTCAGGCGCGGGAGCCGTGCTCCGGCGCGGGCCTCTGTCAGCAGCAGGGTCACCAGGCAAGGCTTCTGAGCAGGGGACCGACGGTGTCATGTGACGTGTGGGCAGGTGGCTATCCGCAGACGTGGATGTCGGGGTGTCCCATGGCCCGGAGGCTGTGGGATCGGCTGCAGCAGGGTGAGAGGTCTGCAAGGCCACGGAAACTTTCAAGGGCAGCCGCCCTGGCAGTGGGCAGCCCACCCCGTCCCCTGCCCTGCCTGGTCCATGCCAGGGCTGGCCAGAGTCATGCTTCCTGCCCGCCACGTGCCGCCCAACACTGCACGCCGGGCCTTGTCAGGAAGCGGCTCCCGTCCCCTCCGTGGGTGGGAAACGGGCCGGAACGGTGCTGCTGGGCCACGGCCGAGTGCGGGCGGGTATCAGAGGCAGCGGTGCGCGTCCCGCTGGGCACTGGGCACCGGGCGCCCCCCTCACGGGGCTGCATCCCCACTGCTGCTGGTCTCCCAGCGTAAGCCGTGGTTTGCAAGCTGCGAGTCGTGGGCCAAGGTCACTGAACCAACTTAGCATTTCTGAAACATGGACCGGAACAGAGCAGAGCACATCAGAACACGTCACGCTCCGTGTTTGGCGAGGGGCGTGTGTGTGTGTGCACGCGCGCGTGTGCGTGTGTCCATGCGTGTGCGGTCACTGGGTAAATGTGATGCCCGCTGTGACCACAGTCAAAACAGACTACAGAGAACAGACTCGGCTAAATGGGAGTCAGAAATAAGATCACTTGTCCAGGGACACGCGGCTGCTGAGTGGCACGGCCAGCGTCCTTCTCAGTGTCCGCCATGAGCCGCAAGCAGGGCCCTGACCCCAAGCCCGCATGCCCTGCCTGCCTCACTCCACCTGGCAGGGCGGCCTTCCTCGGGCCTGGACGGGACCAGTGACTCGGCTCTGCAGTGACAGACCCCCGAGCCACCCCTCCCTGCGATGGCCAGCTCTCTCTGCGTCCCCCGCCCGCACCTAGCCACCCCCAGCCTGGCAGCTGCATGGCAACAGAAGCCGTGCCAGCCCAGGGCGTCAGGAGCAGAGTCGCATTTCTGGGCGGCTGCGGGCTCAGAGGGGCGAGCTAATCCCTTAAGAGACGGGTGGCAGGAGATGAGAGGCAGGGGGCTGGGGAGGAAATCCCCGCGGGCGGGGGCCTGGCCCTGGGCGCTAATTCCCCCCAGATCAGCTTCGGGTCCTGCAGGAAATGCAGGGGCTCCAGGGCTCAGGCAGAGAGTGGTAATTAGGGCGGATGCCGCCTTGGTGACAGAAAGCCGGGAGCAGAGGGGGCGGAGGGGGCGGCCGTCCGGTCGCGTGGAGAGGCCAGAACAGGCTCCGGGTGGAGATGCAGGGTCCGTGCCTGCCAGACGCCCTGTGTGCAGCCACGTCCCCAAGAGGTCCTCTGGGTCCCCAGCTGTGCGGCCCCTCCTCCCGCCTGGCCAACCTGCTGCCCAGGGGGACGTGGGTGCAGCTCGTCACACCACAGACCCCATCACATCCTCTGCGCTGGCCCCTCAATGTCCTGAGGCCAACACTCAGTGTCCCCTCGCGAGGTGTGCAGGCCATGTGCTACCTAGGGCCCGGGTCCCACTCCTGGATCTGCTCCCTTCCAGGCCCCAGGACGGGCAGGGTCTGCCCTACAGATCCACAAGCACTGGGCCTCGGGGGCCAGGCGCCCTGCAGGGGACGGCCAGCGTGGACGGCCTGCATGGCCCTCAGGAGCCCCTCCTTGGGGAGGCGGGGTGCCGGTCGAGGTTGCTCGGAGCGTTCGCTTGGTTTCCGAGACGTGGGCACGTGGAGGCACACACGTCTCCCCCCCCCCACCTGCAGGACGCCCGCTCTGCGGCTGCTGCCATGGCCCCCCGCGGAGCTGCCCGGGCCAACACCGTCCTGGGGCGTGTGGAGGGCGCCCAGCAGCGGTGGAAGCTGCAGGTGCGGGAGCAGCGGAAGACGGTGTTCGACCGGCACAAGATGCTCAGCTAGGCCATGCCGGCGCAGGCGCCAGGGCCACCGGTTTCCGGCGTAGGACAGCGTGAGGGACACGCCTCCCCTCCCTGGCACCACGAACTGGGTCTTCCCTGTGAAGGCCATGGCGTTTTTCTTCTGGAGAAGCATTCTCTGCTGGCGGAATCGGAAGGCGACGGGTCCTGGTCCCTAGGTTGCCTGCTCCGGTTTCTGGTTGAGGGCAGGGGCCGGCAGGCGGGGGGAGTGGGGACCGGGGTGTCCTGGTGGCAGGGGCCGGCAGGCGGGGGGAGTGGGGCCCGGGGTGTCCTGGTGGCAGGGGCTCTGCCTGTCCTGGTTCCACCCCTGCTGCCCTTCTAGCTCCAAATCTTAGGAGCTGGGCCGGCAGGACTCGGCGTCAGGGAGGGGACAGCCGGCCAGCCTTCCGCGTGTGCCCCCTCTGCTGTGCACCTTGTGGCCACCTTCAAGCCGAGCTCAGCCTGGCCCCACCCTGGTCTTAGGGCACACCTGGCCGCTTGTCTCCTGCTCCCTCGCACGGACGCATGGTGGTGCCCGGGCCCCTCCCCCTCCGTTCCTGAGCCACGTGACACAAGGCCGAGCTGTGGCCTGAGTGCCATAGCTCCTGCGCCTGGATCGGCACTCATCCCTGAGTCTCGTGCCCGCGCATGGACACAGGCGTGTCCCCTCCGTTGTCTGTAAATCACAGCAGCCACCATTAAATCGTCGTTTCTCTCTTTCTGAATTTCAAGAGATTTAGAGATTAGGAGTGTTTCACTCGTGACCTGGTAAGCGCTGTGTCCGAGAGGGGACACAGAACATGGTCCTCGGCAGGTCCAGGCAGAGAGGCAGAGCCTGGAGTCTGGTGATGGTGGCAGTGCCCTGTGGGGCCCCACTCACCTGACAGGTAAGAGGCCGGCGGAGGCAGCCCGACGTCCCCGCTCCTCCCGGGGCGGCTCAGCCCAGCTGACCGGGGAGGCTCAGCCCAGCTGACCGGGGCGGCTGGGCCCCTGCGGGCTCACGGCAGCCAGCCCCGCCCTCGTGGGCCCCCAGCTCCTTGGGCATCGGCGGAGCGGCCACCAGGCAGCCTGAGCGCTCACCTCCGAGCCCTGCACAGGCCGCCTCACTGCTTCCGGGTCGCTGAGGCTCCCTGCTGCCCTTGCCCTTCCCTGTGGCCTTGGAGGCAGCATGTTCCTCCTGTTCGGAGGCAGCCCGCCCATCCCCTTCCCCTGGGGCCCCCCTCGT
>NW_011888912.1:1854081-1854574 GCF_000151845.1 Pteropus vampyrus | reverse complement strand
CTGCTGCCCTTGCCCTTCCCTGTGGCCTTGGAGGCAGCATGTTCCTCCTGTTCGGAGGCAGCCCGCCCATCCCCTTCCCCTGGGGCCCCCCTCGTCCCTTCAGCCTTGTCCCCCTTCCCGGTGCTTCTCGGCCTGTCAGCGTGCTCGAGTCTCTTGTCCTGCAAGGGACCTTCCGCGGGCTCTGCGTCCACCTCGCACCCACCTCCATGCCCCCTGCGGGCGAGGTCAGCGGCCAGGCACCGGGCCAGAGGATGTCCTCGGCACTTACCTTCTGGGCCCTGCACGTCGCACGCATGGTGCCCCCTCCTTCACGGGCTTCTCCGCTCGGCTTCTGGGACCTGCCCTCTGACCCTGCCGTTCCCAGCCTCCCCTTCTCAGCCTTCGCTGCTCTGAGCTTAAAGGTCTCTCAACTCCCTGGAGCGTGTCCTTCGTGGTCTCCTGGGGCTGCTTCTAGAATATGTCTCCAGCCCAGACCCCACTCTGAGCTCCAACT
>NW_011888912.1:1851665-1854031 GCF_000151845.1 Pteropus vampyrus | reverse complement strand
AAGGTCTCTCAACTCCCTGGAGCGTGTCCTTCGTGGTCTCCTGGGGCTGCTTCTAGAATATGTCTCCAGCCCAGACCCCACTCTGAGCTCCAACTTGTCCATCTGGCTTTCAGCTGGACTGTCCCCACCCCAGGCTGCCCAGGAGGCCCTGCTGTGCTCACCGGACCCCACAGTCCCCTCCCCTCCCTGGGGGCTAGGGAGGGAGCGGAGCCTGGAGAAGTGACTGATGGGGTGGCGGACGGGTGCTGGGACCTGTGCATCTGCTGTCTGCACTTGGGCATCTCCGTTGGGCTCCAGGGAGCTCGCAGGGCAGGTGGGCAGTGCGACCTGAAGGCCGGGGTGGACCTGTCCGCCCGGAGCCCATCTCCTAGCAACTCCATGGCCCGAGCCTTGCTCATCAGTCGATGGCCCTTGGTGGGGGCTGGGACCCAGCCTCCCCAAGCCTGGCCCTCCATTTGGTGAAGCTGAGCTGGCCACCTGGGTGACTCTGCCATACCAGCTGGGCAGCTGAGGGCCTTCCACAGCCTCGGGGGCCTCCCCTCCCTCACTGTGCCATGGGGGACTCCAGCTGCGTGGGCTGAGGAGCCCAACACGGAAGGAAGCACTCAGCCCCGGCTTTGTCGTCACGGCGGGAGCCCCGCCGGTCGGTCAGCCTGCTGTGGGTCCAACAGCTGCCTGGCCCTCCGTGCCACTGGGGGCCTGGGGACGCCAGAAACCCTGTCGAAGTTGCGTTTGGAACCTCCTGGGGTGACGACGCGGGGCGCCCTCAGCCCCAGTGTCCCTGCGCCCCAGCTAGAGCTGAGCCGGAAGCGGGCTCACCCCCAGGGTGCCGGGCCCCCTGCCAGGGCCGACAGGCAGGCAGGGCTCGTCCCCCCGCCCCACCGTGCCACTGTGGGACCTGGAGCAGCAGGTCTCCCCCAGAGTGTCCCCAGCCTTGGCTGCTGCAGCACGAGGTCGGGCTCCCGTCCCAAAGCACGTTCCTCACCTATGGGCGGTTCGGCGGGCACGGGAGCACCCCTCACTCCAGTGCTTACGCGATTATTCTAGTGTTAGGGGGAGCGCAGTGGAGCACGTGAACTTCAGGGGTTCCTGGCTGTTAACGTGAAGGACAGGTAAAGGGGGGGATGTGACTACGTGTAAAACAGCACCTTGAGCAGAACAGGAAGTGCAGAGTGGCCGGAGTTCGGGAAGGAGCCGTGACAGTGGTGCTGCCCGGGTCCCCTGCAGACATGACATCTGCAGATTTCAGGCTCCCGTGGGCCGAGGGGGTGAACAGTGCTGAGCGAGGGGCTTCGCTCTGCTGCTGGGGGCCCACGCCACGGCTGCCTGCCAGCCCGGCCTGCCTCAGAGATGTCTTCTCGAAACCGTGAGGCGCCCCCAAAGAGACCTGCGTCTTCCTGGCCTCGCCCTGCCCTCAGGCCCAGGCCCCCAGCCGGGCAGCACACTGCGTGGACGGCAGCTCCACCGCCCTAGGCTCCAGCCGAGAGCATGTGTGCTGCGGGGATCTGGGTGGCCAATCACAGGAGGCCGGGGTGGCCTCTCCCCCCACCCCGGGAACGCAGATCAGAGAAGCCCTCCGCCCCCTCCCTCCCCTCCGGGGTGTGTCGCCCTGTGAAGCTCCGTCAGGTAAAGTGTACCTGGCTCCTGGAGCCGTGGCGGGAAGCCGGGCAGAGGCTGCGAGGTGCCAGGGCAGGCGGGCGGCGTGGGGGCCCCCAGGCCCAGGAGGTAAGTATGGGAAGGCGATGTGGCTGGGGTTGTGAGGCCAAGAATAGGTTCAGAGGGGCTTGATCACCCCAACTGTCCTCCCGCCGGCTGGGGGAAGGCAGGTGAGCTGGGCTGCCGCGGGCAGTGCAGCCCGCTGTGGACTTTAACGTGGACTTGCCTGCTGGAGAGCCCGCTGCCCCCGGGTCTGGCCAGATGTGGTGCCGGCTGGTGCAGACGCTGATGCGGGGCTGGCTGGCTGGGACCTCCGTGCGGCTGCTCCGCACGCCCAGACGGGACCAGACGCAGCCGAGAGCGCCCTGCTCGCCGTGGCGGCCCGTGGAGCTGGTCGGCGACGCTCGCGCGTGACCGCACGCCCCTCTGCCCTTAGGCGACTTCTTCGGGACGTCCATGTGGCGGGAGCTGGGCCGGCCCTGCCAGACGCTGACAGGCATGAGGCACGGTCCTGCCGGTCCCCTTGAGAGAGCCAGATGCCAGTGTGTGTAAACGGCAGGGCAGGGGGACAGCCTGAGAGACCATGACCAACAAGGGACCAGCCAGCGAAGGCCGTGGGACTCAGGGGCAGAGCGTGGACGGGGAACACCCGGGCTGCTCCCGCAGGGGGAGGACTTGGGTGGAGAGGCCGGGGCTCCAGGCGGGCAGCA
>NW_011888912.1:1848536-1850454 GCF_000151845.1 Pteropus vampyrus | reverse complement strand
CGGCCGGCGTGGCCTCGCTCTCCTCCGGCTCTGCTTCATGCATTCTCTCGTAAGAAAGACGCCTCTTGGACCAGACCGACTGCTGCCCAGCCAGCTCCATGGCACGCCCAGTCTCCCAAGTGCCAAGTTCACCGTTTGTCAGCCGTGAGGCCTCGGGAAAGCTGCTTCGCCTCTTTGTGCTTCTGTTTTGTCTGTAAAATCAGGATAACAGCACCAGCCGGTAGTGAGGACCGCACACGGGGTGTGTGTATGCGTGCGTGTGTGTGTGTGTGTGTGTGTGTGCGTGTGCGCGCGTGTGTGCGCGTGCGCACACGCACACATGGCATCCAGAACCTCTCCCGACGCACAGGTTAGCTGTCACCCTCTGGTCCAGGCCAGCTTGGAACTCCAGGCTCCCGGTGCCCCTGAGCCAGCAGGTGACTGTTTCTGAAGGTCAGGTGCTCGGCTCCCCAGTGATACATGCAGGAGTGAGTTTTGCCCGAGGCCCACTGCAGGCTTGGAAGGACACAGGTCTTCCCGACCCTTTTGCTTGAGGATGACACCTGACAGGTGGCCGTGTCTCTGAAATGGGGGCCGCGGGCCCCAACTGTCACACCCCCTTCCTGCTTAGTGTCTGGCGCCTCACGGTGTGCCAGGTGCTTTTACGAACCCGCTCATCTGACCGCCGCCCTGGCTCCTGAGTAGGGAGCTGTCCACGTGCCCCGGCTCCGGGCAGCCGGCCGCAGAGCCGAGAGGGAGCATGGCACACACCATCACGCCATGTCGGGGGCCCCCACTGCTGCCCTCCCTGGTGGTGCTGCTCCTGCTCCTGCAGGTGCCGTGAACCCCGACTCCGCCGTGTTCTAGCTGTGCTACCTTGGCAGGTCGCTTCACCTCTCTGAGCCTCCGTCTCCCCGCCTGTAAGGTGGGGACCAGCGGCACTGACAGCCGGGACTGTGACGAGAGCTGGTGGCCGGCCCGCTGAGAGCGGATCCCGGCGGGCAGGGACACGTGGGCCGGCACTGCTGGCTCACAGCCCTGCACTCCTGGGCCACACTGGGCAGCGTGGAGCTGTCCTTTGAGTCCAGCGATGGCCAGGCTCCTGGGAGGCCCTGGGGAGGGGGTGGACGGCGTGGGATGGACCCCACGGCCGGCCGGTTCAGACCAGTGAGCGGGTTCGGTTAGCCCGCTCCTTCAGAGACTCGAGCAGAAACCAGGCCCTTGGGCGTGGCAGTTCTGTCTCAGCCCCCCCACCAGGACGGGTGTGGCGGGGTAGCAGGCGTCAGCGCTGTGTCCAGAGGCAGTGGCGGCACGTGCTGTCCGAGGCCTTCCACGTCCACATCCGCGGACCTGAACCCCTAAGTCCGCCCAAGGTGGCCCCTGGCTCGCTGACAGAGCCGGACACCAGCCACTCCATTTCTACCAGGCGTCGCTCGAGTTTGCCAAAGGACCCGGGACTCGCACCGTCCCCAGGGGGTTATGACTGACAAACTTCCCGCGCGCAACACATCGCCGCCTGGAGTCGCGGCACCCCGCTGCCGTTGCCGCTCGCGGCCGCACGGTGGCGCTGTTGGCCACGGGTCCCGCCCGAACCCCGGCGCGCCCTCCCGAGAACGTCCGCCAGGGGGTGTTACCTTCCCGAGGCCACCGAGGCCAGCTGGCACCTGTCAGCAGGGCAGACCCTCGACTGCAGCAAACCATCTGAGCCCGCAGGGGGCCATCCCCTCCTTATTGCGGGGATCAGAACGCAATAAGACACCTCCTCTAGGTCAGTGGCAGCCCCTCTGCCCTTGGCGGAAATGCGAAGCCACAGCAGACAGCGGGGGAAGATGGACCGCGGTCAGCATTTGCTAGCTGCTGGGATTACTAACCGCCGACCCTGGGCGGCGACTTAACCATCCCTGTCCTTTCTCTACCATGCTGTGCTCGCGGCTTGATC
>NW_011888912.1:1847617-1848486 GCF_000151845.1 Pteropus vampyrus | reverse complement strand
TCCAGAACCTCTCCCGACGCACAGGTTAGCTGTCACCCTCTGGTCCAGGCCAGCTTGGAACTCCAGGCTCCCGGTGCCCCTGAGCCAGCAGGTGACTGTTTCTGAAGGTCAGGTGCTCGGCTCCCCAGTGATAGATGCAGGAGTGAGTTTTGCCCGAGGCCCACTGCAGGCTTGGAAGGACACAGGTCTTCCCGACCCTTTTGCTTGAGGATGACACCTGACAGGTGGCCGTGTCTCTGAAATGGGGGCCGCGGGCCCCAACTGTCACACCCCCTTCCTGCTTAGTGTCTGGCGCCTCACGGTGTGCCAGGTGCTTTTACGAACCCGCTCATCTGACCGCCGCCCTGGCTCCTGAGTAGGGAGCTGTCCACGTGCCCCGGCTCCGGGCAGCCGGCCGCAGAGCCGAGAGGGAGCATGGCACACGCCGTCACGCCATGTCGGGGGCCCCCACTGCTGCCCTCCCTGGTGGTGCTGCTCCTGCTCCTGCAGGTGCCGTGAACCCCGACTCCGCCGTGTTCTAGCTGTGCTACCTTGGCAGGTCGCTTCACCTCTCTGAGCCTCCGTCTCCCCGCCTGTAAGGTGGGGACCAGCGGCACTGACAGCCGGGACTGTGACGAGAGCTGGTGGCCGGCCCGCTGAGAGCGGATCCCGGCGGGCAGGGACACGTGGGCCGGCACTGCTGGCTCGCAGCCCTGCGCTCCTGGGCCACACTGGGCAGCGTGGAGCTGTCCTTTGAGTCCAGCGATGGCCAGGCTCCTGGGAGGCCCTGGGGAGGGGGTGGACGGCGTGGGATGGACCCCACGGCCGGCCGGTTCAGACCAGTGAGCGGGTTCGGTTAGCCCGCTCCTTCAGAGACTCGAGCAGAAACC
>NW_011888912.1:1844859-1846607 GCF_000151845.1 Pteropus vampyrus | reverse complement strand
AGAAAAAAGCTTCAGACCTCTATCAAATTAAATTTTAAAAGAAGTCAAATACGAATACACAGGGAGTACAGTCTGGATCCCATATTTTTACAAAAATTAAGCACTGCTAGCAAACAATTTTGAGCACCCATAATGTGCCCAGTCCTGGACAAGGGACCGAGGGCTGTCACCTTCGAGTAAAAGCTGAGCCCCTGCCTTCTGGTGGCTTCCGAGTGGGCTGAAGACTCAGGGTGCACAAACTCGGACGCCCATGCCAAAGCTGGGGGGCCCGGCCAGGGCAGGACTTGGGGAGCAGAGGTGTGGAGAGAGCCCTGGGTCCGTCAGTGTGAGGTCAGGACAAGCAGGGTTAGGACGAGCCTGGGCCTGACGGAGCTGAGGGTCTGTTGGGAGAGATTTTCTGGAACCTTCCCTGGACAGCAGCGGGGCGTTGTCACCATGGATTTTTCCTGGCTTTCGTTCTGTGTGGAGGGCACAGCTGCCTGGGACAAGGACGAGAAGGCGGAGAAGTCTGTCACCAACATCCCGCGGAGCCTGTCACCAACATCCCGCGGAGTCTGTCACCAACATCCCGCGGTCGGGGAGGAAGCTGGCCCCCTTCTGTCCCATAGAAAGGCCTGGCCCAGTGTCCCAGGCCTCAAGCTGTTCATCTTTCTCCACGGGGACCCCCCTTGTCATCCCCCCGCCCTTGAACCTGAGGTTTTCCACCATGAGGACAGTAACGGTAGTGTGACAGGTGTAAGATGGCATCTACGGGACGCTGTGGGCACCTCCAAGACAGGGGAGTGGGCTCAGAGGGAATTCCTAGCGGGAATGACACCTGAGTGGACCCGGTACCCACAAGTGCTGCGGGCTGGCAATGTGTAAACACAGCTCAGAATCAAAGCCGCATCTCCTCCGCGGACCGCGGGGGCCCTGCAGTGACTGATGGCCGCTGGGCCCCACTCACTCAATCAGTCTGAGGCCCTCCAAGGGGGCCTGGGAGGTGCCAGTGGTCTCTCAGGCCAGGGCAGAGCTGTTTGGGGTGTATTTTTTCTCATTCGATTCTCACCTCTCATTAATGTTCTGTGACAGGTGTTTGACACCACGACTCAGGGTGAACACAGCCCCGTGGGTCTCATCCTCAGCGGGCACACTGCGGTCCCTCAGGAAGCCTGTCTCCGGTTCCGGGGTGCGGGCGGCCGTGGCCCATCAGAGCGGGCCTTCGCTAACGAGAATACCCACTCTCCTCTCCTTTAGAAACGGTTCCCGGACCTCCTGCGGAGCTGGCACTGTCCTACAGCGGCTGGTAGTTCCCGACTCCCCAGGCGGCCTGGGGTCCCCAAGGCGGAGAGGAACAAGGCCCAGGCGCCCGGCCCAGCACGGGGCCCCACGGGCAGCGCCTGCGTGAGGCGCCCACGCGGGGCTGCAGGCGAGGCGGTGCCAGGCCTGTCGCCGGCCCATGGCCCCAAGTCCTGCGGCACCGGGCTGGACTTGAGCCTGTGCGCACTGAGCCTCTGCTCGGGCCACCGGGGTCCGGAGCGATGGCGCGCGTTGGGGAGATGGCGGGAGCCACCCCTGAGAGCGGAAAGAAGCCCTAACCAGTCCTGGACCCCCAGAGCTGCTGCTGGCGATGTGACTCGCCCCGGTGGTGGGAACGCGCAGCCCCCGAGCTGGGGCGCTTCGAGGAGGGCCTGACTCTGGGCGCAGCCCCCTGCGGCAGCATGAACGGTCACTTTTGCCGGGCGCTGGTGGACCGGGGACCCGCGGCG
>NW_011888912.1:1838627-1842326 GCF_000151845.1 Pteropus vampyrus | reverse complement strand
GCCTCGTTTTGATATCGGGTGGGGGAGGACGAAGCAGTGGGTGAGCTCTGCAAGACCCCCCAGGGTGCAGGGAGCTGGGCCGGATGGTCCCAGGGGCCTGTGGCTGAGACCCCCGCCCTGGGTCAGCTCTGCAAGGAAGAGCGATGACACGTCTGGGTCGTTACGGAGAGAAGGGAGATGGGGGGCGAGGGGGAGCTCTGAGCGAGGGGCTCGGGAACGCTGGAAACACTTCCGAAGGGTCTGGGAGCCGGGACTCCCGTCACCTGTTCCCAAGACGGTGCCTGAGTGAGAACAATGTGAGAGGGTCGGAGGCTTTGGTGGGTCGGCCCTGCCCCCGGGCCCCCCGAGGCGGCTTCACCCCCCCTGCCCCCCGCGGTCTCCCGCGGTCTGTCGGGGTGACAGGGTGCCCTCCCCCGCCTCCCCGCTCCTGTGGCCTCCTCTCCAGGCCTCGGCCTCCGCCCCCCAGCTTTCTGACATCAGCCTCTCTGGTCCGCTGCGCCTCCGCACGGTGACTGTGGAGGGGACGGTGCGTCTGGGAGCGCCGAGTCAGTCACTGGTCTTCCCCTCCGTCCTCGGGCTCCGAGGGGCAGGTTTCACGTCCCCAGGTCCCCACGTCCCTTTCACAGCCCTGGTCTGTGGGCACCTAACCCAGCCCCCAGCAGCCCCATTTCTCCGAGCAGACCCCCAGGTTGTCCTGCCAGAATCTCTGAAAGTCAAGGCTCCTTGACTGGGGACGGGCAGGGGCGGGCTGGGGACGGACAAGTGCTCAGAATGGAGCCTTAGGGCTCCCTGGCCCTTAAAAGGGGACCCTCAGCCTGGAACCAGAGCTTTGGGGTCAAAGCACCTGCGTGGGGGCCGCTCGCCCCTGCAGAGAGGGTCTCCGCATCCCGCAGGCGGCGGGCCGTCCGCCGGGCGAGGCAGTCGGGGCACGCCGACCCCCAGCAGCCTCTTTCCCGCACCTGCCGACTCCACGCCTCTCAGGGGCTCTCCTTAACGCTGGCCGCAGACCCTTCGAGACGATCATCCTGCTGACCATCTTTGCCAACTGCGTGGCCCTGGCCGTGTACGTGCCGATGCCGGAGGATGACAGCAACGCGCTCAACGTCGGCCTGGTAAGGAGCCGCCGTCCCCCTCGCCCCGAGGGCCTGCAGCCAGGCGGGGAGGCCCGTGGGGGGCTGCATGCTGGAGGGCGATGTGGGGGTACAGACCCCCGAACCACCTGCAGGGCTGGCCCGGGGCCTCCGCCGCTGCTTCTGGATCCTGCGCCGTCGCCAGCCAGCCCTGCGGGCGAGCTCGCCGGGCGCTGCTCTGGCCTAAGCACGTTCCAGGTGGAGCTCCAGGTGGAGCTCCAGGTGGGCCCGGCAGCCCCGCCCACTCGCCCCAGCTGCCAGATGTGGAAGCAGAGGCTTGGGAGCCCGCAGGCGATGGGGCTGAACGGCCGTCCCCCTCCCCGGATGGAGCCCGGAAGACCCCTGCTTGCCTTCCTGGGCGGGCCCCATCCACGACCCCAGCAGAGGACAGTTTTAGGGTTCTGTACCTCTGTCTCCTGCTCGTCCACCTGTACCCCATGATGGACCATCACAGACCGGAGCTGGAAGGGACTGTCCAGGGTCAGAGTGTCCCATCTCCTCCCCACCTCACCCAGTTTCATGGGGGAGAGAATGAGGCATGGGTGACAGGACCCAGCGGCCCAAGGCCAGATCCTCGTGAAGATGCTCCTCACTTATCACGTGCTCGTCCGATGCCGGGTTCTGTGCTAAATCGTTAACATTATCGTGTATTTTAGGGACCCCCCTGTAGCTGCCTCCCATAGCTGAGGCAGGGGACATTGTAAGACGAGGACACTGAGGCTCAGAGTGTTAGGGTACCTGGCCCGGGGTCACCCCTGCGTGGGTCTCGAACTCAGGCCTCTGTGGCTCTCATGGCTTCTGGGGAGACAGCGGTCTTGGGCACGTACGGTCCAGGCTGCAGAGGGCACAGGGAGCCTGCATGGCACTCGAGGGTGGCCGGCGTCGGGGCCTGCCAGGAAGGTGTCCCCTCAGCCCTCGTTGTGGGGTTTCCGTGGGAGTCGACCTCGCGTTGGTGAGAGGCTGGGGCTCTGTGTGCGTGTGGCGGTACGCGGAATCTCTGAGCCCCCGAGTGTGGCGGGCAGGCGGGGACCAGCACCTGGGCCTCACACAGCTGGCTCGGTGCCCCCAAGCTGAGTCTGGGAGGGCCCTGGGCCCACCCGCCCCTCAGGATGGTGCATTCGGGGACCGCAGTGCCCATTCAGCTCCTTGACAGGTGACTACTTTGGGAAAGATCTGCCCTCCGGGGAGTTAAATCACACCTCGGGGGCCGGCGGCGTCTGCCTCAGGACGGGGCGGCTGCCTCAAACATCTCCAAGGGCCCTGCGCGCTTCACCTCAGCTGTGGGTCAGGCCTGGCCCCACGCTGGCGGGCAGTGGGTTCCCTGGGAGGGGACATCTCGCGGAAACCTCCCTGAGGCCATCGCGGGGGTCAGAGCCAGGTGGGCTCTCAGCCGTCAGCAAGGGACCCTTTGTGGAAGGCCGAGCTCAGGGTCACATAGCCGGCTCCTGGCCGCGGGCGGAGGGGAGCCCAGGTGGCCAGCATCAGCGGTGGGGGCGGGGACTCAGCATCCCAGGTGCACAGGCCACTCTTGCCAACGACCCCGGCCTGAGGTGTGAGCAGGGCTTGGCCGAGAAACCCCACTCGCTCAATCAAACAGCCCTCGGCCAGGCCCCTTGTAAAGCGCTCCAGCAGGCCGGCACACGTGGCGCCTCCCTCTGCCTAGTTCCCGAGTTCTGGACGATTTTCGGTGACAATAGCCAGGCAGGCCTTGGTACTGCCTGGTGGGGGGCGGGCTGGCCCCTCCCTCGCCTCCCAAGCGGCCTCTGGTGTCTGCTGACAAGGCCCGACCCCGGGGACATTCCTGGGGTTCGGGTTGCTGCACAGCCCTCGGCGGCTGCAGCTTGAGCCTCTGGCATCCAGGACACTTGTCTTTTTATAGGGTCAGGAATGTGCCCGCAGGCGGCTGTGGCTGCAGCCCCTTCCACTCGGCTCAGGACCCCGGCTCTGGCCTTGCCTGTCAGAGCCGGGACCTGCGGGGCCTGGGCTGGCAAAATCGGACAAGGGCCCCACCTCGAGCCTGCCCACCGCCCCGCTGCGGGCACCCAGCTTGGGTCTGAGGCCCTCACTCCAGGGCTGTGACACAGAGTGGACGGGGGACATCTAGGCAGACCCTGAACGCCTGGCCCGGCCAGGCTGCCTTTCGGGAGCCGTGGGGAAGCGGAGCCGTCGCCGGCACCTTCCTACCCTCCCTGAGCCTCCGCGTCCTCATCTACCCTTCAGGACTGTCCATCAAGTCCTGGCACCGCGTCCCGTCCGGCACCGCGAGCTGCTCAGTGGCTCGTCACCCACTCACTCTGTGTGCTCCCAGGGCACGGCCGAGGCCCCACGGAGCCCAGGCCTGGGGGTCAGCGGCCATGACCGGGCAGGGTGGGGGCAGGATCTGACGAGCCTGCTGTCTCCCTCCCCGGCCTGGCATGGTGGCCGAGACGGCTCTGCCACTTAGTAGCTGTGTGACCTGCAGGAATGACTCAAGCCCTCTGTGCTTCGCTCCCTCCCTCGGGTCCGAGTGGCGCCCTGCAGGGTCCTGTGGTGACTAGGTGTGTTTGTGCGGCCGGGCACAGAGCGGGTG
>NW_011888912.1:1836427-1837555 GCF_000151845.1 Pteropus vampyrus | reverse complement strand
CTCCCGTGCACGTGGCCGGCCGCCCAGCCTATGAGCACGGCCACTATTTTGGGCCCTGTGGTCCCTCCCCTCGACCCCACCACTCCCACCTTGTCCCTGGGGCTGCAGCGACTTGGCGACGTAGATGCTGACGTGACTTCCCTCTGCTCCCTGGGCCTTTCTGTTCACGACGGGCCAACCCCCCAGGAAGCCTGCCCCGCGGAGGGATGGGCCTCCCCACCATCTTCACCTCCAGTTTCCTATTCCACCAGGACACCTACCTGCCCAGGAGGCCCCCCCGGCCCCCACCTCGCAGGGCGCCCAGCCCTTTGCAGCTTTCTGTGGAGCGGAGGTCCACGACTGTCCCCAGGGGTCAACTGAAACTCGGTCCCTACGCCAGGCCCCTGAGTAGACAGGCAGCTCCGAGCCGGCGGGAGAAAGCCTTGGACCAGACTGGTAGAGGAGCTAAGGAGAGCAGGCTCACCCCGCGTGTGCCTCGCTGCGCCCCGTGCAGCATGGGGACCAATGCTTTCAGGAAAATTCTGAGTAACAAGGCCGCAGGGCTCCTGGACCACGCCCGAGTTGGCGGCCCGCTGGGGGCCCTTGCCCCTTGTCCCCCACGCCCGCCCCCTCGGATGTGAGACCGCGTCCCTTCCAAACCACTGGTGGAGGCCATGTCCCAGAACACAGCCGCTGGGTCCACTCTGCGTAGTCGGCGGTCCCGGGTGGGCAGCCGTGGAGAACGAGGCGGTGATGGGCTTGGACTGGGCACTGCCCTGCTGTGGCTCAGCACCAGAGGGTGCCAGTCACTTCTCTGTGCCCGCCTCTGTAGTCTGGCAGGCTGGTCTGGGCGCAGGCTGGGTGACACCCCCAGGAGACAGGGCTCATCTGGGGAGCCCCAGGGTGCAGACCTCTCCAAAGCCACCCGGCCAGGCTCAGATGGTACGAGGGGAGCCGTGTCAGCCTGGAGTCCTGACAGGCACCTGCCTTCTCAGTTAGGAAGAGCTCTCTCTTGGGTCCGAAGGGGTGGGGAGGGCGACTGGCCCAGGATGGGGTGACAGAGAGGGTCAGGCTCTGGGGGATGGACCTGGAGGGGTCGGCGAGGCCTTCTGTGGGGTGGGGCTGGGCTGAGACCCTCGGCCCCTCCCC
>NW_011888912.1:1821785-1831107 GCF_000151845.1 Pteropus vampyrus | reverse complement strand
TTCACCGTGATCCTGGAGCAGGTCAACGTCATCCAGAGCAACACGGCGCCCATGAGCAGCAAGGGGGCCGGCCTGGACGTGAAGGCCCTCAGGGCCTTCCGCGTGCTCCGACCCCTGCGGCTGGTGTCCGGGGTGCCCAGTGGGTGGCCGTGCCTCGCAGCCCCGCCCTCTCCCCCAGCCTGCTCCCTCTCCCAGTTCTGGGTCCCCCCACCCGGTGTCCCAGGGTCCCCCTGGGGTGTGGGGAGCGGGGGGCCGCGGGGCCACCAGGGGAGCTGACCCCCGCCCCCACCTGCCGCAGGCCTGCAAGTGGTGCTCAACTCCATCTTCAAGGCCATGCTGCCCCTGTTCCACATAGCGCTGCTGGTCCTCTTCATGGTCACCATCTACGCCATCATCGGCCTGGAGCTGTTCAAGGGCAAGATGCACAAGACCTGCTACTTCACTGGGACGGGTGAGCGGGGGCTGGGCGCCGGGCGAGGCCTCGGGGCCCCCTCCTCGCCCCCGCAGGTCGCAAGGGCGTGGGCGACACCAGGTCTCAACCCGGCTCAATCGGCAAACTCCGCCACAGCCTTCGGTGTCTCCCCTCCCGGCCCAGCCTCTCCCTGCCCCCATGACAGTCCCTGTCCTCTGACAAGTGGGCTCAGGACAGAGAGCCGGCCTCCCTGTCACCAGCTCCCAGCTGCATCTGAAGGCCTCGCCTGTTCTCACGCCTTCCTGGCCAGTGCTGATGAGCCTGTCCCCTGGGGGCTGCCCGACGTGAGGGGTCGGGGGCCCTGCTCAGAGTGCAGGGCCGTCCTGGCTCCAGAGGTCAGGTGGGACGTCCAGCTCCATGAGCTGGCCTGGTCTCTGAACACAAAAGGGGATTAAGACACCCGACATAGAAGGGCCCAGGATGCCCCTGGAACTGAGGCATTTTAGGGATGCTGAGGGCACCCCCCGAGGCACAGAGGGGACTGCAGGCTAAGGGCTGTTGGGGATCCCCGAGAGCAGCCCCTGCCCCAGACACGGGAGGTTCCCATGTCCCTTACAGCCCCCCGCTCCGGGGCGTCTCCCCGTCAGCTCCCAAGCAGCTCTCAAGTCGGAACCTGGGGGACCCCGCCCCAGCCCTCCACCCTCCCAGGCTGAGGCCTCCTTTTTAAAGCTCTGTGGGGACAAATGACACTGATATGCTACCTGCCACCTGCTTGGGAGGTCGCCCTTCACAGGGAGATGATCCTAGGAGCTCTGTGAGGCCCTGGGGCTAAGGCGTGGTCACTGCAGCGCACGGATGCCCGCTGCGGGGCCTTGGCCCCGGACCCCTCTCCACCCACCGCGTGCGCTCCGTGCGGTGTGGTCCTTTGCATGCCCAGCTGCCGTGTCTCAGACCTGCCGCCAGTGATGCTAACGACTTCTCTCCCATCGTTGCCCACCAACCCCTGGGTCTGACGCTCCCGCCGCCTCCCGGCTGCAGACATCGTGGCCACGGTGGAGAACGAGAAGCCATCGCCCTGTGCCAGGACGGGCTCCGGCCGGCCGTGCACCATCAACGGCAGCGAGTGCCGGGGCGGCTGGCCGGGGCCCAACCACGGCATCACCCACTTCGACAACTTCGGCTTCTCCATGCTGACCGTGTACCAGTGCATCACCATGGAGGGCTGGACCGATGTCCTTTACTGGGTGGGTTGGGCCGCTGCCTGCCGCTCACCTCCCTTCATTCCAGGTGGGGCGGGGGCCGGGGGTGGGGCTGGGGGCGGGGCTGGTGTGCTGGCCACCCACGTGAGTGGCCCTGCTCCTTCTCACTGAGAGATCTGTCCAGGGGCTCAGCCCCCCTGCACTCACCCTCAGGTATGTGTCCCAGCATGCTGTGGGCAGGCCCCAGCGCACAGCCAGTCTATGCGGGACCCAAGGGGGCAGACGAATGAGAGCCAGGAGCTCCGTGGTCTGGCTGTGCTCAGTCCCTCCTTGTCCCTAAGCCTGGCTGTGACGGCTCCTCCCTGATGGCCTGGAGTCTCAGATTTCGCTTCGGTGCATCTCTTATTTAATCCTCCTACAAGAGAAGGCATCGTCCCCATTCCACAGCTAGGGAAACTGAGGCTCAGAGGGGTTCCGGAACTTGCCGGCAGTTACGGAGCTTGTGAGTAATCGGTCCGAGAACTCCACTCGAATGCGCCTGGCTCCAGTCCCGGCCTTAACCACAGCGTGG
The DNA here is from genome assembly GCF_000151845.1 of Pteropus vampyrus. Classification (NCBI taxonomy): domain Eukaryota; kingdom Metazoa; phylum Chordata; class Mammalia; order Chiroptera; family Pteropodidae; genus Pteropus; species Pteropus vampyrus. Next base: position 1,828,925 of record NW_011888912.1, on the reverse strand, counting down.
CTCTGCCTGTGCGGAAACATCGTCACACTGTCAAGTGCTTCGCAAATATAAAGGATTAGTTAGAACAGTTCTTGTGGGTCCCTGTTGTGGGAGCAAATCAGTCAGCATTTGAAAGGACTGTCACTGTGTGATTCTAGCTCTGCTTCAAGGAGGCAGTGCAGGTCAACATCCTCTAAATTAGGCAGATGGGATAATGTTCGGAGGTGTTGGGTGACTTGTCTCGGGTCACAGAGGTTGTCCGCGAAGGAGGTGGCCAAGCTCAGGCCAAGACTTTGTACTGTTTCTTTTGCTTTGAAAAATCTTGGCTGTAAAGAACTCAAACGGAAACGGCACCCGTGAGAGTCAGGCCGGGGAGGCGTCTGGGTGGCGGGAGAAATGCGTCAGTCGTACTGGGCCCGAGGACAGTCGGCAAGGGCCTCTTGGGAGGTCCTTTACCTCCAGGTCCCGGGTCCTCGGGACAGAAAAGTCCCCTCCCATGGCCCAGAGGGCCTCTCTCCTTGTGAAATGGGGGGCTCGGGGCAGGGGAGGGGACTCTCAGCTCTGTCCGACCAGGTCAACGATGCCATCGGGAACGAGTGGCCATGGATCTACTTTGTCACCCTCATTCTGCTGGGCTCCTTCTTCATCCTCAACCTGGTGCTGGGTGTCCTGAGCGGGTAAGGCAGCTCCTGGGAGGGGAGGGGAGGGTGCCTGCACCCCCGGTGACTCCCGGGCCAGAAGGAGGGGGCGTAGCCAGCCGCAGAGGGTGCCCGGTGTCTCCTTGGGAGGCGCAATCCTCCCTGCACCCCTCCGCCCTCCCCCTGCCCCGTTGCAGGGAGTTTACCAAGGAACGAGAGAAGGCCAAGTCCAGAGGAACCTTCCAGAAACTCCGGGAGAAGCAGCAGCTGGACGAGGACCTCCGGGGCTACATGAGCTGGATCACGCAGGGCGAGGTCATGGACGACGAAGACTCGCGAGAAGGTTCGGGCCCCTTCGTGGCCTCCGTGCCCGCTGCTGCCCTTCCCGGAAGCCTGGCGGGCCCGCCAAGCAGGCAGCACCGCCTGTGGCAGATGAGGAGGCCGAGGCCCTCAGGGGCGAGTGCCTTGCCTGACGCCGACGGCTCACAGCGGTAGCCCAGGTGTGCCCAGGGCTCTCCCTGAGGTGCTGGGCGCCCCACCGCCCCCGCCCCAGGCTGCTGGAACCCAGTCCAAGGAGAGCGGAGAGACCCGGGCCCACCTGCAGCCTGCTGTCCGAGGGGTCTCCGGTCAAGGGCCCTGCCCAGCTGTGTCCAGCTCAGAGAGGGCCTGGAAGCCTGGCTCACTGTCTCGCTCTCGTCCCCAGGAAAGCTGTCTCTGGATGAAGGTGCTTCGGACACTGAGAGCCTTTTTGAGATCGAGGGTTTGGACAAAGTCATCCAGTTCGTGTGAGTGTCTGCCCATCTCCCCGGGTCCCCCCAGCCCCGGGCTCGCTGAGACGTGACGCTAGAACCCGGCTGCTTCCCTCCTAGGTGGCTTTAGGGTCACTGCCCCCGTCCATTAGTGCAGTCGAAGGCGCTGAGCCAACGACCTGCTCAGAGACCGCGGCTGGGCAGCGAGCTCACCTGGCCGCTGCCCTCTGCTCAGAGTGGAGCTGGGGGGACAGTTAGTCCCGGAACCTCTGCAGGGGAAGAGGGGAGGCAGCAGGGGAGCTTTGCAGGAAGGAGGCTGGCAGCCTGTGCCTTTGTCTCGAAAGGACAGTGTGTTTGTCTGGTTGGCTGCTTCCTGTTACAAATTCAAACATAATCGTAATTTTGAAAGATCAAACAGCAGAGAAACACATCAAAGAAAAGATGAGGCCCCACCGCCCTGCACAGAGGTAACCATGGTAACAGACTGGCACCCTTCGAGCCTTTCCACGTTCATCTCTCTCTCTCTCATGCACACACACACACGTGCACACACGCACACCAGGTTTTCTGGTTTTTTGATTTTGATTTTTAAATGATAGGGTTACTTATATTAACTCCTGTCACTTCAGAGCCTAGAGCAGCACCCAACACACAGGAGGTGCTGCCAGGTATTTGATGAATAAATGAATGTGATATGTATATTACCCAGTCACTTACATTTTTTAACTTAAAATTATCTATTAAGGGCAACTTCACACCTATACACACACATCTTTCTTTCTTAAGACTATTTTTTTTTAGAGCGGTTTGGGATTCACGGAAAAATTGAGCAGAAGGTACAGAGACACATACTCCCTGTCCCCCTGTCCCCCACCACACATAGCCTCCCCCATCGTCACGCCCTCGCCAGAGGGCACATTTGTCACCATCGATGGACCCACATGGACACGTCACGATCACCCAGCGGCCACAGCTGACATCAGGGTCGCTCTTGGTGCTGTGCATCCTGTGGGTTTGGACAGACGTGGAATGACGTGAAAACGTCATTACGGAATCACGCAGAATACTTCCACTGCCCTAAAGAACCCCCCACTCTCCACGAGGCCTCCCTCCCAACCCCCCCGCGAGGAACCCCCGATCGGCTTGCTGTCTCCGTAGTTTTGCCTCTTTGCTCTCCAGGAAGGGGGCGCTGAGCGTGAAGGCGCCCTGCCCGCCACCCCCAACACCCGATACCATTGATCTGCCAACGAATCGCTTTTACACCGGGCAAAACCTGGCTTCTCGGTGTTGCCTTCACTAAAACGAACATGCGTGGAGCCCTCCCCGCCAGGCTCCGAGCCGAGCGCTTGGCTTGTGTCCTGTCAGCCACGAGGCTGCACCCTGCTGTGCTCCCGGGGGACAGGGAGGACCTAGCTAGTGAGAGACAGGGAGCAGGTCGGCCGGCTTCACGGCCAGTGCCCTCGGCCTCTCCCGTGCGGGCGGAGGGGACAGGGGCTCAGACTCGGTGGGGAGCTTGTGAGTAATCGGTCCGAGAACTCCACTCGAATGCGCCTGGCTCCAGTCCCGGCCTTAACCACAGCGTGGCTCTGCCTGTGCGGAAACATCGTCACACTGTCAAGTGCTTCGCAAATATAAAGGATTAGTTAGAACAGTTCTTGTGGGTCCCTGTTGTGGGAGCAAATCAGTCAGCATTTGAAAGGACTGTCACTGTGTGATTCTAGCTCTGCTTCAAGGAGGCAGTGCAGGTCAACATCCTCTAAATTAGGCAGATGGGATAATGTTCGGAGGTGTTGGGTGACTTGTCTCGGGTCACAGAGGTTGTCCGCGAAGGAGGTGGCCAAGCTCAGGCCAAGACTTTGTACTGTTTCTTTTGCTTTGAAAAATCTTGGCTGTAAAGAACTCAAACAGAAACGGCACCCGTGAGAGTCAGGCCGGGGAGGCGTCTGGGTGGCGGGAGAAATGCGTCAGTCGTACTGGGCCCGAGGACAGTCGGCAAGGGCCTCTTGGGAGGTCCTTTACCTCCAGGTCCCGGGTCCTCGGGACAGAAAAGTCCCCTCCCATGGCCCAGAGGGCCTCTCTCCTTGTGAAATGGGGGGCTCGGGGCAGGGGAGGGGACTCTCAGCTCTGTCCGACCAGGTCAACGATGCCATCGGGAACGAGTGGCCATGGATCTACTTTGTCACCCTCATTCTGCTGGGCTCCTTCTTCATCCTCAACCTGGTGCTGGGTGTCCTGAGCGGGTAAGGCAGCTCCTGGGAAGGGAGGGGAGGGTGCCTGCACCCCAGGTGACTCCCGGGCCAGAAGGAGGGGGCGTAGCCAGCCGCAGAGGGTGCCCGGTGTCTCCTTGGGAGGCGCAATCCTCCCTGCACCCCTCCGCCCTCCCCCTGCCCCGTTGCAGGGAGTTTACCAAGGAACGAGAGAAGGCCAAGTCCAGAGGAACCTTCCAGAAACTCCGGGAGAAGCAGCAGCTGGACGAGGACCTCCGGGGCTACATGAGCTGGATCACGCAGGGCGAGGTCATGGACGACGAAGACTCGCGAGAAGGTTCGGGCCCCTTCGTGGCCTCCGTGCCCGCTGCTGCCCTTCCCGGAAGCCTGGCGGGCCCGCCAAGCAGGCAGCACCGCCTGTGGCAGATGAGGAGGCCGAGGCCCTCAGGGGCGAGTGCCTTGCCTGACGCCGACGGCTCACAGCGGTAGCCCAGGTGTGCCCAGGGCTCTCCCTGAGGTGCTGGGCGCCCCACCGCCCCCGCCCCAGGCTGCTGGAACCCAGTCCAAGGAGAGCGGAGAGACCCGGGCCCACCTGCAGCCTGCTGTCCGAGGGGTCTCCGGTCAAGGGCCCTGCCCAGCTGTGTCCAGCTCAGAGAGGACCTGGAAGCCTGGCTCACTGTCTCGCTCTGGTCCCCAGGAAAGCTGTCTCTGGATGAAGGTGCTTCGGACACTGAGAGCCTTTTTGAGATCGAGGGTTTGGACAAAGTCATCCAGTTCGTGTGAGTGTCTGCCCGTCTCCCCGGGTCCCCCCAGCCCCGGGCTCGCTGAGACGTGACGCTAGAACCCGGCTGCCTCCCTCCTAGGTGGCTTTAGGGTCACTGCCCCCGTCCATTAGTGCAGTCGAAGGCGCTGAGCCAACGACCTGCTCAGAGACCATGGCTGGGGCAGCGAGCTCACCTGGCCGCTGCCCTCTGCTCAGAGTGGAGCTGGGGGGACAGTTAGTCCCGGAACCTCTGCAGGGGAAGAGGGGAGGCAGCAGGGGAGCTTTGCAGGAAGGAGGCTGGCAGCCTGTGCCTTTGTCTCGAAAGGACAGTGTGTTTGTCTGGTTGGCTGCTTCCTGTTACAAATTCGAACATAATCGTAATTTTGAACGATCAAACAGTAGAGAAACACATCAAAGAAAAGATGAGGCCCCACCGCCCTGCACAGAGGTAACCATGGTAACAGACTGGCACCCTTCGAGCCTTTCCACGTTCATCTCTCTCTCTCTCATGCACACACACACACGTGCACACACGCACACCAGGTTTTCTGGTTTTTTGATTTTGATTTTTAAATGATAGGGTTACTTATATTAACTCCTGTCACTTCAGAGCCTAGAGCAGCACCCAACACACAGGAGGTGCTGCCAGGTATTTGATGAATAAATGAATGTGATATGTATATTACCCAGTCACTTACATTTTTTAACTTAAAATTATCTATTAAGGGCAACTTCACACCTATACACACACATCTTTCTTTCTTAAGACTATTTTTTTTTAGAGCGGTTTGGGATTCACGGAAAAATTGAGCAGAAGGTACAGAGACACATACTCCCTGTCCCCCTGTCCCCCACCACACATAGCCTCCCCCATCGTCACGCCCTCGCCAGAGGGCACATTTGTCACCATCGATGGACCCACATGGACACGTCACGATCACCCAGCGGCCACAGCTGACATCAGGGTCGCTCTTGGTGCTGTGCATCCTGTGGGTTTGGACAGACGTGGAATGACGTGAAAACGTCATTACGGAATCACGCAGAATACTTCCACTGCCCTAAAGAACCCCCCACTCTCCACGAGGCCTCCCTCCCAACCCCCCCGCGAGGAACCCCCGATCGGCTTGCTGTCTCCGTAGTTTTGCCTCTTTGCTCTCCAGGAAGGGGGCGCTGAGCGTGAAGGCGCCCTGCCCGCCACCCCCAACACCCGATACCATTGATCTGCCAACGAATCGCTTTTACACCGGGCAAAACCTGGCTTCTCGGTGTTGCCTTCACTAAAACGAACATGCGTGGAGCCCTCCCCGCCAGGCTCCGAGCCGAGCGCTTGGCTTGTGTCCTGTCAGCCACGAGGCTGCACCCTGCTGTGCTCCCGGGGGACAGGGAGGACCTAGCTAGTGAGAGACAGGGAGCAGGTCGGCCGGCTTCACGGCCAGTGCCCTCGGCCTCTCCCGTGCGGGTGGAGGGGACAGGGGCTCAGACTCGGTGGGGCCAGGGCCGGTCGGGCAGGGCTCGGAGCAACCCGGCTCCCCGCCCTCATCCTGCTCCGTCTCCTGCCTCAGCCGGCACGGGAGGCGATGGAACCGCGTCCTTCGCTGGAAATGCCGCGAAGTGCTGAAGTCCAGGGCCTTCTACTGGCTGGTGATCCTGATCGTGGCCCTCAACACCCTGTCCATAGCCTCCGAGCACCACGCCCAGCCTCTCTGGTTGACCCACCTGCAAGGTGAGACAGGCCAGGAAGAGGACACATGCGGCCGATGGCCAAAGCCAGCCAGAGGCCGTTCGGGTCGTGTGGAAGAGATGCGGACGTTGTTCTGCAGACATTCCTCCTTGGGGAAATGGCAGTGACTCGCTGGGGAAGGACGTGGTGTCAGGCAGCCAAGGCGCCCAGTGCCCAGTGCTTCTGGGGGGCAGGAAAGCAAGGGTCCGCTGCCCCTGGACCTGGCAGCACGGAGCGGCAGGTGACTGGTGCCGAGCCGAGGGGGCGCCTCTCAGGGTGGCCGGGCCGCTTGGCTCTTTAGAAACCTAGGTTCCTGTTCCTCCGATGGGCGAAAGTTTACCAGGTTCCAGGGTTTTGAGAGTGGAAAAACGGCCGATGGCTTGGAAACGTGGGCGGGCGTCCTAGGTGCAGGGCCCAGCCAGGAGAGGGCCCGGGGGGCGGGAAGGGCAGCAGAGCAAGGCCGCGCCCCGCTGTCGCCCCCAGACGTAGCCAACCAGGTGCTGCTGTCCCTCTTCACCGTGGAGATGCTGATGAAGATGTACGGCCTGGGCCTGCGACAGTACCTCATGTCCCTGTTCAACCGCTTCGACTGCTTCGTGGTGTGCAGCGGCCTGCTGGAGCTGCTGCTCGTGGGCACCGGCGCCATGAGCCCCCTGGGCATCTCCGTGCTGCGCTGCATCCGCCTGCTCAGGATCTTCAAGGTCACCAAGTGAGCGGCCGCCGGCCCCAGCGCCCTGGCTGGTCCACAGACGTCCCGCCTCCGGGCCTGGGGTCCCACGAGCCCACGGAAGTCACCTCCCCTCTGCGAGAGGGACTCCGTGCCACTGACCTCATTCCTCTCGTGTCTTCTCACCTCGGGGAGGCGGCGGAGCAGAGGGAGGACAGAGGGCAGGGGGCCGGGAAGCGGGGCTGGCCCGAGAGCTCCGGGGTTTGTGAGCGCCTGTCTGAGCTGGGCGCCCGCCAGACGTGGGTGCCGGGGTCAGAGGGACACGGCTTCCTCTCCCCGGCGTTACAGCCCAGGCTGCAGCTGGAAGCCAGCCGGGGTCCTGCTAACGGGTGTGGAGTGACAGCGGAGATCCATGCT
>NW_011888912.1:1816457-1821180 GCF_000151845.1 Pteropus vampyrus | reverse complement strand
GGCGAAGACTGGAACTCGGTGATGTACAACGGGATCATGGCCTACGGCGGGCCCTCCTACCCCGGGGTGCTCGTGTGCGTTTACTTCATCATCCTTTTCGTCTGTGGCAACTGTATCCCCCCGAGAGCACATGCAGGAAAGGGCTTAGGGAGGGGGCTGGGGGAAGGGCTGAAAGCCGGCCAAGGGTGCCCCCTGGCCAGGCGCCAGGCCCTCTGTCTGGAGAGGGCTTCCCAGGCTCATACGGGGCGGGGTGGGGGGAGCTAGGGCACCACAAACGCAGGCATTACTACAGGAGAGTTCCTTTTAAGGGGGAGGTGAGAAAGCCAGGGGCACTGGTTGCACCTGGGCGGAATGTGTCCAGGAAGATTGGCAGCCTGAGCAGGTAGGAGGAAGGACCGTCTTGGGGGAGGAGCCGTGGACGGTGGGAGGCGGGCGGGGAGGGGCCAGGGCACCAGGCGGTGTGAGCCTGGGCAGGGCGAGAGAAGGCTGGCAGATGGCAGGGGGAGGCGGACGGGGCAGAGGGGGCCAGCTGTGCCCAGGTCCTGATGCCAGCACCGGCGGGGGAGGGAACCCTTGTCCCTCGAGCTCCTGGATGCCCAGACTGAATCTCTCCCGCAGGGCCTTGCGGGCTCTCTGCACAGCCGGGTGGGGGCCGGGGTCAGCCACGGGCGGGAAATGGATGGTGCTCAAGGCCACCGTGATTCCAGGCCCCATCGTGAGCACCCTCTGCAGGCAGGCTCCCCCGAGAATGCTTGTCTGTGTCCCTGAGCCCATGCTCTCCTCGGGGTGACTCTGGCAAGAGGGGCTCCAGGGACCCCAGCAAGGGAGTGAGGTTAAGTCCTGCGGGAATGCGGGAGGGGAATATTTCAGCCTAGAGCCTCCCCGCCCCCACCCCCACCCAACAACCCGAGGCTCCTTAGCTGAATACCCTCAGACATCCTGCTCAATGTCTTCCTGGCCATCGCAGTGGACAACCTGGCCGAGGCAGAGAGCCTGACCTCTGCCCAGAAGGCCAAGGCCGAGGAGAGAAAACGCAGGAAGATGTCAAGGTGGGTGCAGCCTCCTCGGCCACGGTGGCCTCCGGGGCGGGTGGCTCCTGGCGCCCGAGGAGCAGGGCCATGCCACTGTGGCAGCTGCCCAGCGTGCGGGCTTCTGCGACCAGCAGATCCAGGGAGGGCTGAAGTCCTGAGAGGTGTCCCCGGGGGCAGGATGACAGGTGCGTCGCCTCAAGACTGGCCTTGGGGACATGAGGGCAGAGCCGGGCAGCAAGCCGGGCCACGGGTGCCGTTGTCCCAAAGGACCTGCCCGGGCCCCTAGCCCTTCCCTCTGGGGGCCGACGCTGCTCCCGGAGCCTGAGGTGCAGGGCCCCCAGGGGTGTCTCCAGGCTGAGCAGATGCTTGAGAACTTTCTAGCGGGACCTCCACTTGGGGCTTTCTTGCTTTTTCCGTGCAGGGGGCTCCCAGACAAGCCTGAGGAGGACAAGTCGGTGGTGGCCAAGAAGCTGGAACAGAAGCCTAAGGGGGAGGGCATCCCCACCACGGCCAAGGCGAGCTCAGCACAAGGCCTGCCCAGGGCAGCGGGGAGGGGCGGGCGCTAGGTGGGCGGGTCTCAGCCGGGTGAGCGTACCTCCCCCCTCCATCGGGGAGGGTCAGTGGCCATAGCTCCTCCAGGGGTATCCTTTGTGCCGAGGCGCAGGGGCCCCCATCTGGGAGCCAGACTTGAGTCCCAGCCCTGTAACCCAGTCAGGGTGTCCCCTTCCCACTGAGAGGCCTGAGGTGCTCCCCACCTTTTAGCCCCATGGACATGCTTGTCCCAGGCTGGCTCTGCTCACGCTCCCTGGGGTCTGAGGAAGCAGAGCTCTGAGGGTCAGGGCCCGGGCCCGAGGTGGCCAGGGGTCCGGCCCACATTGCTCAGGTGGCTCCTGGAGAACCCGGCGGGGGGCGGAGTGCGCAGGTGCAGGTGGGCTGCGTCCTGGCTGGCTCCACGTGAGCTTGGCCAGCGCATCTGACTTCCTCGGCCTGGATGTGAAATGGGAACACTCAGCGGTCGCCTGTCCCCGGGCCGCAGGGAGCACAGGTCCGCCAGCGAGTGCTCTGTAAGGGACAACCACAGTCCTTGTTCCCGTCATCACATTCCTGCGTTCCTTCCGACAGCTGAAAATCGATGAGTTTGAGTCGAATGTCAACGAGGTGAAGGACCCCTACCCCTCGGCTGACTTCCCGGGTGAGCGTCCTGGGACGATGTGGGGAGGAGGCTGGGGCTGGCTTCTCCCCGGGGATGGTCTCTTGTGTGCCCCCTCCCTGGAACCCTCCACCCCCAGCTCGTGAGCACTGGAGATGCTGTGAGCCCAGCCCTGAGACAGAGAACACAATAGCAAGGCCCAGCCTTGCTCCTGGCTCCATTTCTGGAAGCTTCTGGGCTTGACAGTTCAAACCTGCTGCCCGCTTCGGGGAAAGGGAGGCACTTGGGCTGGACTCTGCCGACGTCCTTGTGCCCTGAGCTGGCCTGCCACCACCTTTGCTTGCTGCTTGCTGGGGGCTCGTGGTGGGGTTCAGAGCACAGAAGCCACGGGAGCAGGAAAGTATTGAAAGACACCCTCATGTCTCTCTCTCCCCTCCCCGCAGGGGACGATGAAGAAGACGAGCCTGAGATCCCAGTGAGCCCCCGACCGAGGCCCTTGGCCGAGCTGCAGCTGAAAGAGAAAGCCGTGCCCATCCCGGAAGCCAGCTCCTTCTTCATCTTCAGCCCCACCAACAAGTGGGTGGCCCCGTGGCTGCCGTTTGGGGAGACTTACAGGGTTTCCAGAGAGGGCTGACTCCCTGCTCTGAAAAGCCCCGCTCCTGAGTCTCCGAGCCTACACTATACCGTGAGAAGCTCATTCCTTTAGCTTATGATCTCGTGCCGTGTCTGAAAGGCTAGCCTCTCTGGGCAAGGTGACGCGTTGGACCGTATCTGTTACTTGCGCCTAAGAGGCTCTGCGTGCACCGGCTCCTTTTCAAGGGTGATTTTAGACAGGACGAGGGGGTGGGACCGGAGGAAGCCATAGTCCTTGCTGGCTTCACGGTTTCACACCTGTAAAATGCACAGACCAATGTTCGAGGCATTTCATTTGACCGCCTCAGGGATGGAGCTCAGCCTGTCCCATTCTGGTGGGGACACGGGGGTGGTGGGAGTGTTGGGGAGGGGCAGGCGGTGGGATTGGGAGATAGGACAGAGGCTGCCGGACAGAACGAGGGGTGGGGCCTTTGGCATGCCCGGCCAGAGGACCATGCAGACGCTTGCTACCCTTCTCCACTGACCCGGGAGGGAGGGAGGGAGAGGACACAGTGTCCCCCTGCAGGGCAGAAGACAGTAAGGCCTGAGCACCCGGCAGCTCACAGCTCCCCTGAACCATCCCCCACCCCTGCCTCCCTTGCAGGATCCGCGTCCTGTGTCACCGCATCGTCAACGCCACCTGGTTCACCAACTTCATCCTGCTGTTCATCATGCTCAGCAGTGCCGCGCTGGCCGCCGAGGACCCCATCCGGGCGGAGTCCATGAGGAACCAGGTGCTGGCGGACCCCGGCCCTCCACCAGCTCAGCGCTCCCCCCGCTGCAGGCCTCAGCTGCCGCATACTTGCCCCTGGTGCCGAGTTCGACTGTAGCCTGTAGGTGGCTGTTGGCATCGGAGTTTCTTAGAGTTTACGTTTCTGGAGGGCGAGGACCGCCCGATCCACTCCTCCTGAACAGTGTTGTTACAGCATGTGGCACAGACAGACTCTTGTCCCCTGGTTTTGATGGTGATGGTGACGGTGACGGTGGTGATGGTGGTGGTGACGGTTACGGTGATAGTGACAGTGATGGGGATGGTGACAGTGGTGATGGTGATGGTGGTGGTGACGGTGGTGGTGATGGTGATGGTGATGGTGACAGTGGTGGTGATGGTGATGGTGATGGTGACGGTGACGGTGACGGTGGTGATGGTGGTGGTGACGGTTACGGTGATAGTGACAGTGATGGGGATGGTGACAGTGGTGATGGTGATGGTGGTGATGGTGATGGTGGTGGTGACGGTGGTGATGGTGATGGTGACGGTGACGGTGACGGTGACGGTGGTGGCAGCGGTGGTCACGGGGGTGGTGTGGACGGTACTGTCACTCCACCTTTCCTCTCCCTGACTTCTCCCCTGCGCTGTCCCCAGATCCTTGGGCATTTTGACATTGCATTCACCTCTGTCTTCACTGTGGAGATTGTCCTCAAGGTGAGCGAAGGCCGTGGGACAGCTTGGGCACGGGGCACCTCTGGGTCAGACCTGAAGGGGCTGCAGCTTCCTTACAGCACTGGCTTAGGGGCTGCACGGCAGTGATGAGGGGGAGCAGGAAGAAGACGGGGAGCAGCAGGGAGACTCGGGACCCAGGAGACCAGCTGGGGCCTCTGCTCGCAGGCCGGGTGGGCGGGTGGGCGGGTGGGCCGTGGAGACGGGACGTGCAGCCGCACGCAGCCCGGTGCTGCCTGGCCCCGGGAGCTGTGGTTTTTTCCCTAAACCTTTATTACCACGACTGTGCGGCCCCCCCAAACACACACTCGCGGGAGAGAGGGAGCCCAGGGTTCCCCATGGCGTCTGATGAAAGGCAGGTGCGAGCAGAGCCTGGTGTGGCTGCCCCCGAGATGCCCCCCCGCCTCCAGAACTGGAGCAGAAAACGGGGGAGCATGTACTCAGGATGCAGCGGGAAGCGGGGTGCAA
>NW_011888912.1:1808391-1816207 GCF_000151845.1 Pteropus vampyrus | reverse complement strand
GGGAGAGAGGGAGCCCAGGGTTCCCCATGGCGTCTGATGAAAGGCAGGTGCGAGCAGAGCCTGGTGTGGCTGCCCCCGAGATGCCCCCCCGCCTCGGGAGCTGTGGTTTTTTTCCTAAACCTTTATTACCATGACTGTGCAGCCCCCCCAAACACACACTCGCGGGAGAGAGGGGGCCCAGGGTTCCCCATGGCGTCTGATGAAAGGCAGGTGCGAGCAGAGCCTGGTGTGGCTGCCCCCGAGATGCCCCCCCGCCTCCAGAACTGGAGCAGAAAACGGGGGAGCATGTACTCAGGATGCAGCGGGAAGCGGGGTGCAATGTGGAGACCTGCCAGCAGCTCTCTGCCTCCTTGGAGCAGATCGAGGCAAACCTTCCCTCGAGGAGCCCTTCCTGGTCGGGGACAGGCCTGCCCCCAGCCCGTTCCCACCCAGGGCGCTGCTCATGTCTCCCCAGATGACGACCTATGGCGCCTTCCTGCATAAAGGCTCTTTCTGCCGCAACTACTTCAACATCCTGGACCTGCTGGTGGTGGCCGTGTCCCTCATCTCCATGGGACTCAAGTGAGCAGCGGCAGGGCCTCTGAGCCAGGGCCTCGGAGCAGCAGTTCCCTGCGGGTCCCTGGTGGAACCGAGCTTCAGGGGAGGGTCTCCCATGGCCGGTGATGGGCGTCAGGTCCCGTGAGGTGTCACCAATTGAACTGAAGTGGCGGGGCTAAGTGGGCAGAGCCACGTGTTGGAGACTAGGAGGGCCTGCAGAGGGGAGGGGTCCCCCGGCTGTCCCAGGGAGCACGGCCCTGGCCGTGGTGCGCCAGGCCGAGTAGGGGTCGAGCCTGTCCTCCTGCAGAGGAAGCCCCGACAGCAAGCTGGCACCCCAGGGGAGCATGGCCCCATCAGGATGCAGCTTGACCCCGGGGCATGGCCATGGGCAGCCAGGGGGAGGGGTAGGAGCGGTTTCAGGCAGAAAGGGGCCCCTGTGCAGAGCTGGAGGCCGGAGGCAGGTGGAGGCTGGATGCCGCCCTCTGCCCGCCCTCGGCCACCCCCAGGTCCAGCTCCATCTCCGTGGTGAAGATTCTGAGGGTGCTGAGGGTGCTCCGACCCCTGCGGGCCATCAACAGAGCCAAAGGGCTGAAGGTGAGGGGCCTGGGCGGCACAGGGAGGGGGCGGGGGAGGGGGCCGCAGGGCCTGACTCGGAGCCCCCGGCCCAGCTGGCCAGGCACCGTGCCACGGGACAGGGTGAGGCAGGCGGCCGTGCTCCGTCTGCCTGGGAGCCGCAGGCCACACTCCTGGGGCCCTCGGCCGGTCGGTGAGGGCGGGAGCTGCTGTCCAGCCCCACTGGCCGCTCCCTCCCCAGCACGTGGTGCAGTGCGTGTTCGTGGCCATCCGCACCATTGGGAACATCGTCCTCGTCACCACCCTCCTGCAGTTCATGTTCGCCTGCATCGGGGTCCAGCTCTTCAAGGTGAGCTGACAGGCCCGGTGCCCGGTGCCCGGTGCCAGCCCTCACACCGAGGCAGGAGCCTGCCCGGGGGAGCCCCGTGTCCTTCCAGGAGCAGGGTCGGCCTTGAGACTGTGGCTCTGCTGGCCATGGTGACCCAGGCTGAGTGGGTCACCCCACCCCCTACACAGACTGACCGAGTCCCTCCCACTGAGCTGGCTTCTGGGCGCCTCTGGCTTTTGGGTCACCTGCAGGACACGGGCAGTGACAACTGGCTGGAGAACCCCAGGGACGCCCCTGGTGCTCCTGGCCCAGCGTGACCTTTTAAAAGCAGGATATCCTCAGTCTTGGCCGTGCAATGGCATCTACTGCCGTTCATTTGTTCGGGGAGCATTTATGGAGCTTTTTACAGGGTCCGGGCCTCTGCGGGCTGAGGGTATCAGGAAGCACAGCCCCCTGCCCCTCCTGTGGGCTGGGAACAGGCAGAGGGACCCGATGATGGTGACGAGGTTTGGCCACCTCCGTGAGAGGAAGACCCGGGCTCCTCCTCCCGGAGGCCTGGCCTGCCTTCCCCAGGCAGCGCCCATTTTCTTCCTGTTTCCATGACAACACATCTCCCTCCCCCTCCCCCTGGATGCAGGGGAAGTTCTTCAGCTGCAATGACTTGTCCAAGATGACGGAGGAGGAGTGCAGGTGTGCCAGGCCCCGCTGGCTGAGGGCACCTGGCGGGAGGGCCACCTGGCAGGAGGGCCACCTGGCGAGAGGGCCACCTGGCAGGGGACACGTGTGAGGGGCGGGTGGCCCTGCAGGCTGGGGAGCTGGGAGCGGGGCCCCTCGGCGTTCCCAGAAGCACGTTGCCTTGCGTCACCGTGGGGAGGTGGTGCCCCACGGGGTCCCCTCCGGCACCCTCCCGGAGCCCTGTGTCTCCGGCACACTCACCGTCCAGGGCCCGGGGGGAGGAGAGTGTGGCAGGGTCACACGGCCTGCGCCATGGAGTGACCGGGCCCCCTGCCTCAGGGGCTACTACTACGTGTACAAGGACGAGGACCCCACGCAGGCGGAGCTGCGGCCCCGCGAGTGGATACACCCCGACTTCCACTTTGACAACGTGCTGTCAGCCATGATGTCCCTCTTCACGGTGTCCACCTTCGAGGGGTGGCCGCAGTGAGTGAGGGCGCGGTGGGGGCAGGGCCTGGGGGTCTCTGCCAGGCCCATGGTGGGCGCTCAGCCAACCCCACTGGCTCGGGTCTGAGGACCAGGTTTGCTGACTGGTCACTCCAGGGAGCCTGGCCGGGGGCCCTGAGCAGACGTACCCTGCCACCCATTGGCGTGGGCCTCTGTGCCCACAGGGGGAGCCCTGCTGATGAATGGGGATTGCAGGGTGCGCGCAGAAAGGCCGGCCATGCCAGGACCTGGTCCAGCCTCTGGGCACGGTCCTGGCGTCTCCCCCACCGCCCGAGTGTTCGCAAAGCTCCGTCAGGCTCCCGGTGGCTGGCGGGACAAGCCTCCCCATCCTGGCTCTCCGCCCTGTGTCCCCACCACGCCAGGCTACTGTACAAGGCCATCGACTCGCACGAGGAGGACAAGGGTCCCGTCTACAACAACCGGGTGGAGGTGGCCGTGTTCTTCCTCGTCTACATCATCCTCGTCGCCTTCTTCATGATGAACATCTTTGTGGGCTTTGTCATCGTCACCTTCCAGGAGCAGGGGGAGACCGAGTACAAGAACTGTGAGCTGGACAAGAACCAGGTGCCCGGGCCACCTGCCAGGGGGAGGGGACAGCAGAGCCCAGCAGGCCTCCTGCCAGTGAAGACAGTCCCGGGGCCGATGTGACCCCAGACCCTCGCCTTGAAGCCCAGCCCAGCCCCCACGCACCCCCATCTCCGCCCCGGCACCAGCTGCTGGGATGCGGGGCGTCTCCCGGGGCCCTCGGCGCTGACGGCCCTGCGCGTCCTGTCCCAGCGCCAGTGTGTGCAGTATGCCCTGAAGGCCCGCCCGCTGAAGTGCTACATCCCCAAGAACCCGTACCAGTACCAGGTGTGGTACGTGGTCACCTCCTCCTACTTCGAGTACCTGATGTTTGCCCTCATCATGCTCAACACCGTCTGCCTGGGCATGCAGGTAAGGGCCCCCGGAGCAAGGGCCCCAGGACCCAGGGCCTGACGGGAGGGGAGGGAGGCTGGGCAAGGTGGGGCACAGCAGGGGTCCAGTCTGGCCCTAATCTACTCTTCCCGGCACCTGCTGCGTGCCAGGCGCTGCGTGGGGAGGGGCAGGAGCGAACCGGGCCCAGAGCTTGTCGCCAGCGCCCAGCAGTGTGTTAAGGGGGCAGCTGCAGCGTTCAAGGGCCAGGCGATTCTGTAGACAGGCGGGGCTGGGGGCGGGCGAGGAGCCGTCGGGTCCGGAAAGCACCCTCTCCACCCTCCGTGCTTCGCTTCTGCGGCCAATCCGGGTGACCGGGTCGGCTGGCCTCTTGGTTCTGGTCCCGCGAAGAACGGGTTTAACCACAGAACCAGGTCTCTGGGGCATTGGGGACATAGCCAGCAGCACCATCCGGCCTTAATTAAGCAGCTGATCCCTTCAGCCCTATGTAAACGGGACCGCACGATGGGCTCCCTGGTCCCAGCGGCCGAGACACACACCCCATGACACCGCTGGCTGGCGGGTGATGAGGCTGTGGCAGGGGTCACTGCGCCACAGGCTCTGGTCGTGTAGAGGACCGTGACCAAGGGTCCGAGCCGGGCTGCAGACTCGGTCACCCTCCAGGACAGGGTGGGGTGGGGAGGCCTCCGCGTCCTCTGAGGTTTCGTGGAGGAAGTGGGAAGTGACCCACTTTCAAAAAGAGGGGGGGTAAGGAAGTCCTGGGACACTTGGAGGAAACAGACGTAAGGAAGGTTACGGTGCTGGGTCAGGGTCAAGGTTATTGCTCTGAGCTGCCTCCTCGTCACTGGGGGCCACGTGCACACGCAGCGGGCTCAGTGAGCTCAGCGTCCCACAGTCCCTGGTGGTCACGCCAGCGCTGGAGCCCAGGGGTCTTCTCTGCCAGCCCTGTGTCCACACCAGAAGGATGGGGTGCCTCTCCCCTCCACCTTCCACCGGACGGGGACCCATCACACTGAGGAGAACTCGGGGGATTGCTGACCAGGCTCCTACTATTTTGAGACTAAAAATAAAAAAGACGTTGGCAGGGGGCTGGAGAAGGGGGGGCACTGGGAAAAGGGTGGGGCTCTGGAAATGCAGGTCCCCCGCCCTCTCCATGCCCCCCCCCAGCACTACAACCAGTCAGAGCAGATGAACCACATCTCAGACATCCTCAACGTGGCCTTCACCATCATCTTCACCCTGGAGATGGTCCTCAAGCTCGTGGCATTCAAGGCCAGGGTGAGTGCTAAGGCCTCGGGCCAAGGAGCAGGTGGGGCTGGCGGGGGGATCTTCCCGTGGAGCACCTGCACCCCCAGCCTCGTTCTACAAAAGGCCCCGCCTCCAGCCCGTCTGCTCCCACCTGCTCCCCGCTTGGTCCCCGTCCACCCTCGGACTCAGGGCAGGCAAGACGGTCAGGACACCAGGATGCCGGGGGACAGAGCAGGCCCTGGCTGCCCTCCCTGTGGCTTCTGACAATTTGGCCTGGGGCCTGCACCGTCCAGCCCCAAGCAGGGCTTCCCAGAGGGGGAGCGCAGGTGCCCCATCCAGACCCCGCCACGTAGAGCCGCAGGGGTGGGCGTGGGGTGGCGGCATGAGGATGCCGGGGCAGGGCAGCCCCCCAGCCTGGCCCGGGCTCTGCATGCCCACGGCCGGGCCCGCCGCCCCTGCTGGCAGCAGGCCTCTTCCAGAAGCTCACGCGGGCGTCCACGTCCCCAGGGCTACTTCGGGGACCCCTGGAACGTGTTCGACTTCCTGATCGTCGTTGGCAGCATCGTCGACGTCATCCTCAGTGAGATCGATGTGAGTGGCAGGTGGGCGGAGCCATCCCCGTTCAGTCTACAGAGTCTGTGGGGGCCCCAGGGGCGACAAAGGCAGGAACGGCCGGGGTGACAGTCCTGCGGGGCAAGCAGACAGCTCGGATTCCCGGCGGACGTAGCGGGCGAGCCCAGCCGTAGTGGAGGCAGCAGTCATCGCGGAGGGGGGCGGTGCGTGGTGTCATCTGAAGCGGGGCCTGGGGGACAGGAAGCTGGTTGCCCGAGTCAGGAAGGACAGCAAGCACCACGGGCAGGGCTGCTGTGGCAGGAGCACGTGTAGGACGTAAAGGCAGAGAAGGTTCTGGCCCGCTCAGTAGTCTGGGTCAGCGTGAACACGCAGAGGAGGGAAGGGGGTACAGCTGAGAGGTGAGTGGGGGCGCAGTGGGCGCTGGCTGAAGGTTCCGAGCAGGGCGGCGCAGGGATTAAAGAGATTCTTCTGGAAAGTTCAGCTGGAGGGAGGGGCAGGGGGAAGAGTGACTGGACGTAGGGCCCAGTTCGGGGCCGGCCATTCGTTTGCTCCTCAGATACTTGCCCACTGCCTCCTGCGAGCTCAGAGATGCAGCGGTGAGCAGAGCACCCAGGAAACAGGCCACGGGACCCGTAGCATGGCAGGTGTGCCCGTGCGTGTCACGAAGGACACCGGGGGCACAGGGCTGACCCAGGGGCACAGTCAGGAGGCCGCTGTCACCATCCGGACGACAGATGGTGCTGGCTGTGGAGGCGGTGACAGTGGGCAGCGTCTGGACCTATTTGGAAGGTGGAGCTAACAGCATTTGCTGGTGGATTGGTTTAGGTTGACTGGGGTAAAAATCAGGATGACTACGAGGATTCTTACCCGAGCAACTGAGAAACTGCAGGGGCCACGGGCTGGGACAGAAGCCGGGCTTTCCGGCAGGGGCATGACAGGCAGAACGTGTACCAGGCGTCCATACGGAGGAACCAATCAGGCTTCACAGGTCTGGGGTCAGCGGCCAGGTCAGGCTCCAGACGGCCAGCACTGGGAGGGAGGAGTTGCCTGAGGAATTTACGGAGAAGATGCAGAGGCTGAGTCCCAGACTGCCCCCGTCTCCAGTGACCAGAGAGACAAGGAAGTGCCAGTTAATGGGACGGGAAGGCACTGGCCACCGAGCCAGCAGAACCAGAAGAGACTGGTGTCCAGAAGTCGAGGCGAACAGGTGTCAGGAAGGCAGAGTGGTCACCTGCGGTGTTGAGCGGTCAAGGTCGATGAGAGCTGAGCATGGACTCCATGTGGCACGGTGCAGGTCAGCGGTGACCGCCACCAGCATGGTCTCACGGGGACCGTGGGGAGAGGGATGAGAGAGAGTCAAGATGAACATATCCTTCGAGCCGTTTCGCTGCACGGAGAGGGGGCGTGGGCGTTGGAGCTGTGGAGCTGAAGAGAACTTTCCTGAAGACGGGAGGGGCCGTAGCCCCTCCTTGGGCTCATGCAAATACCTGGTGGTGAGGGTGACCCAGGAGCTGAGTCCTGAGTGAGTGACCAGAGAGATGAGGAAGGGACTGGGTTCAAGAAAACAGCAGTTTAGCCAGCGGCAAGGCCACTGGGTTTGCGATTTGAAGCTGTGGGTGAGCTACAGGTGACAGACTAGCAGACTGTGGGGTGGAGCCAGCGACAGGCACAGAGCAGTGCCTGAGGCAGAGGACACAGGAACAGCTGTTACGAGGATTCTAGGTCTCGCTGGACAGCGGCAGGTGCCAACCGATCGAGGGGTATGGAGCCCGTGAGGGGCCCGGGCCGAGCAGGGAGGCAAACGGCCCAGGAGCTGGCCCGAGGACAGTGGGGTGCAGGGACGGGGCCCCGGGTGGAAGGGGCAGCGGCAGCGGGGGCAGGGAGGCCGGTTCTGCCAGAGAGGTCCATCTCCAAGACTCAAGAGGCTGGGAGCCCCGGGGTTCCTGCAGGGTGGGGGAGGGAGCAGGGGACAGAGGGAGGAGACCCAAGAGTCAGAGGCCGAAGTGCGGACAGCCCCTCTGTGGGCGGGTGTCTGCAGGCTGTGTCCTGCAATGTCCTGGACAGGCGTCCCTAACCTTGACCATCGCAGGGTGCCACTCCAAAGAGGCTGTTCTGGCCCCCGGGACCCAGCAGGGGACTAGTCCCAAAGCCAGGGGCTCATCAGGTCCCTCCCTCTGGACTTCCCACACCAGCCAGCGCAGGACTTCAGGGTGGGGGAGAGGGTGGCCATAAGGACCCTGTGACGGGTGGGGCCCTGGCACAGGGCGCTACCTTCTGGGGACTCCGGGGCACGCCGGTCATGCCGGGGAGAGCCTGGCCCATGCATCCTGTCCACCTCCATGTACAGGACAGACAGGGACAGTGACAGGCTGAACTCTGCCTGCTCAGGCCCCAAGGGGCCGGCGGGCTCGGGACAAAGTCAGCGTGCGTGGGCCTGTGTGGCACGTTTCCATCCTTGCT
>NW_011888912.1:1806077-1808341 GCF_000151845.1 Pteropus vampyrus | reverse complement strand
AAGGTCGATGAGAGCTGAGCATGGACTCCATGTGGCACGGTGCAGGTCAGCGGTGACCGCCACCAGCATGGTCTCACGGGGACCGTGGGGAGAGGGATGAGAGAGAGTCAAGATGAACATGTCCTTCGAGCCGTTTTGCTGCACGGAGAGGGGGCGTGGGCGTTGGAGCTGTGGAGCTGAAGAGAACTTTCCTGAAGACGGGAGGGGCCGTAGCCCCTCCTCGGGCTCATGCAAATACCTGGTGGTGAGGGTGACCCAGGAGCTGAGTCCTGAGTGAGTGACCAGAGAGATGAGGAAGGGACTGGGTTCAAGAAAACAGCAGTTTAGCCAGCGGCAAGGCCACTGGGTTTGCGATTTGAAGCTGTGGGTGAGCTACAGGTGACAGACTAGCAGACTGTGGGGTGGAGCCAGCGACAGGCACAGAGCAGTGCCTGAGGCAGAGGACACAGGAACAGCTGTTACGAGGATTCTAGGTCTCGCTGGACAGCGGCAGGTGCCAACCGATCGAGGGGTATGGAGCCCGTGAGGGGCCCGGGGCCGAGCAGGGAGGCAAACGGCCCAGGAGCTGGCCCGAGGACAGCGGGGTGCAGGGACGAGGCCCCGGGTGGAAGGGGCAGCGGCAGCGGGGGCAGGGAGGCCGGTTCTGCCAGAGAGGTCCATCTCCAAGACTCAAGAGGCTGGGAGCCCCGGGGTTCCTGCAGGGTGGGGGAGGGAGCAGGGGACAGAGGGAGGAGACCCAAGAGTCAGAGGCCGAAGTGCGGACAGCCCCTCTGTGGGCGGGTGTCTGCAGGCTATGTCCTGCAATGTCCTGAACAGGCGTCCCTAACCTTGACCATCGCAGGGTGCCACTCCAAAGGGGCTGTTCTGGCCCCCGGGACCCAGCAGGGGACTAGTCCCAAAGCCAGGGGCTCATCAGGTCCCTCCCTCTGGACTTCCCACACCAGCCAGCGCAGGACTTCAGGGTGGGGGAGAGGGTGGCCATAAGGACCCTGTGACGGGTGGGGCCCTGGCACAGGGCGCTACCTTCTGGGGACTCCGGGGCACGCCGGTCATGCCGGGGAGAGCCTGGCCCATGCGTCCTGTCCACCTCCATGTACACGACAGACAGGGACAGTGGCAGGCTGAACTCTGCCTGCTCAGGCCCCAAGGGGCCGGCGGGCTCGGGACAAAGTCAGCGTGCGTGGGCCTGTGTGGCACGTTTCCATCCTTGCTCCGTTTTCGGTGGAAACAGCTTCCCAGAGGCCCTGGGGTGTAAGGACAGCTTTGTCACCAGCCTAGCCAGGAGGAGGGGACTCTAAAAAAACAGCCCAGATTAGCGATGGCTACTTCTGGACGTTTGAGGGCTGTGTGTGTGTGTGTGTGTGTGAGGGGGCGGGGTGCAGCGGGGTGCTGCATAAATCTGAAGTCTCCTTGGTGGTGAGCAGAGGGTGTCACTGGTCATGATTTGATTTTGGGGAGCATCACATGGCCCTTACCAGTGACATTCATTCGAAGTCATGTTCAGATTTGAAATTTAAATCCTGAGTTATATTCCTGGCGCACAAACCAGGGCACAGTGCTGGTCACAGCTTCCCCCGTCCACGACGTCCCCTGTCCATGACGTCCCCTGTCCCAGACTTCCAGGAGCCGCTGGCTACAGGTGCTCAGCGGTCAATGCTGCTGTCGCCCGGCCGCGAGCTGGAATCACCCGGGGTGCATTTAAGTCCCAAAGCCAGGCCCGCCCCCCAGAGGCTGACTTCACTAGCCAGGATGGGGACCCAGCAAAGGGAGATATTTTTCTAAGTTCTCTTGTGATTCTGAATTACAGCCAGGGTTGGGAGCCAGTGGCCCAGGACAAACTGCCCTGGGTGGGGAAACGAGGTTCTGGGGCCTGGCCTACCCACAATCGGAACATAAAGCCACGACGTCCCCTGTCCCAGACTTCCAGAGCGGGGCGCTCCTGAGTGTGGCCGAGGGGGAAGCTGGGAGCGAGCGGAAAAACAGCGTCCCCACACCCCGGCCTGCTCTCCAGGGGCCCCAAGGGCCGGGGAGCCCCGGCCCTGTGCCCAGGCATCTGCGGTGGGGGCTCAGTCTCCCCTGGAGGACAGCACGCCCGTAAGGGCCGGGGCTCGGGGAGAGAGGGGTGCCCACCCAGCCCCTCAAGGATGTCCCCACGTCCGTCACGTAACCCAGACGCACAGGAAGAGCCTGAGCCCCAGCAGGGACCTGTCCCTGTCCGGTCTCCCCTCCGCTCCCCGCTCCCTGGCCCCAAGCCTGTTGCCTCC
>NW_011888912.1:1793213-1805017 GCF_000151845.1 Pteropus vampyrus | reverse complement strand
GCCCTGGAGGTGCCACCCCCCGACTGACTTCTGGGGCTGCCGCCCCGCAGGACCCAGACGAGAGCGCCCGCATCTCCAGCGCCTTCTTCCGCCTCTTCCGCGTCATGAGGCTGATCAAGCTGCTGAGCCGCGCCGAGGGAGTGCGCACGCTGCTGTGGACGTTCATCAAGTCCTTCCAGGTGCGGTGCCCAGCCCGCCCGCGCGCCCAGGTGGGGGCTGGACGGCCCCGCCCACTGCCCGCTGCGCTTCCCCCGAGAGCCCCTAGGGGCGGAGCCCAGGGGGAGCTGAGCCGAGGGACTCACCGAGCCCTGCGCACTGACCCGCCCCTCCCCCAGGCCCTGCCCTACGTGGCCCTGCTGATCGTCATGCTCTTCTTCATTTACGCGGTCATCGGCATGCAGGTGAGGGGTGGCGGCCGCGTGGAGGGGTCCCTCAGAGGGGGCATCAGTGGACCCTGGAGAGGTTGGACCTCCTGCCTCGCAGGCTCGTCCTGACAGCCCAGGGGGTCCTCAGACAGCTGCAGCCTGAGCAGGTGGAAGTGGCCGGGAGTCCGGACCACAGGCCTAAGGCTCTGATCGGAGCCCCGCGCCCCAGCCCCCTCTCCCCCCACTGCGCACACAGTCCCCAGGTGAGCTTGCCCTTAGAAAAGCTCATCCACCCCCTACTTTCCTTGGGCTTGATGCGAACAGCTTCCCCCGACCTCACACACAGTCAGATGTCCTTGGTTTCAGGTCAGAGCGTGGGAAGGGGGCAGGGGAGGCAGCTGCGGGCCACTCCGGGCTCCCGGTCAGCGGCCCGCCCTGCGTGGTTTGCAGATGTTCGGAAAGATCGCCCTGGTGGACGGGACCCAGATCAATCGGAACAACAACTTCCAGACCTTCCCGCAGGCTGTGCTGCTGCTCTTCAGGCACGAGCCCCTGCCCCTCCGCCCCCACGACCCCACTGCCCTCTCTGCGCTGGGGGCAGGGCTGGCTGCCTGCTTCGACCCCTGTGGCCACACGGGGCCCTGCGCACAGAAGGCTGAGGCTCTGCCGTCCCTGTCATTTCTGGCAGACAGCTCTGCTCAGCGGGGCACAACCAACGCCACTTTACAAAGCACTTTCGAGGGAGGGGCCCGTGTCTTCGTTTGCACTGGGCCCCACAAATGATGGTCCTGAGCTGAGTGTGGCTGTGCCCCCAGGCTCACCCCAGAAGCAGGAGGCAGAGATCAAATGCCCTCAGGGGAGCGGCGAGGCCTCGATGACCTCTGACCCCGACTCCACTGGGTCCGCACAGAGCTCTCATGCTGTCCACCCCCGCTCCAGCCAGGCAGCCCCTTCGCTGTCATTTAGCTCCTGTTTGTGGTCCCCACGGGGTGGAGCAGAGGCCCAGCTCACACTGAGCGGCAGGTAAACCCCAGGCCGCTCGGCCCCAGGAGTGGACAGGCCAACAGGAGCCCCGCCTTCCAGGTGTGCGACGGGCGAGGCGTGGCAGGAGATCCTGCTGGCCTGCAGCTACGGCAAGCTGTGCGACCCCGAGTCGGAGTTCGCCCCCGGCGAGGAGCACTCCTGTGGCACCGGCTTCGCCTACTACTACTTCATCAGCTTCTACATGCTCTGCGCCTTCCTGGTGAGACGCGGCCCCGCTGGCGGGAGGGCCGAGCCGCTGGCCCCGCTCAGCCGCTGCCTCCAGGGCTCCACTGCAGGGCTGCGTAGGGCGAGACAGGACGCTGTGCTCAGACGCCCCCTTGGTCTCGTCATCCTCGGTGGGGCTTGTTTTTCTGAGCGCTTCTTCGCGCCCCAGGGAGGTTATTAAAAGGTTTTCCTTTTTTTGGTTAGAAATTCGTGACCAAAAGAACTGAACGAGTCCCCGTCCTCACTAGGTAGGGCTTCCAGTCCAGCTGTCTGCTGTCTCCATTCCTCCCAGGACAAGGGGGCCTAGAGTCCCAAAGCCAGGCTCCGCTGGGGCCGCCGGCAGCAGCCACTGGGCCCTCGGCCCTGCGCTCTCCTTTCCCGCATTCACTCGGATCGGCTGGGCGAGCGTCCGGTGTGTGCCAGGCTCTGGCTCGGGGACAGAAACAGGGCGGAGGCACAGTGCTGGCCCTGCGGAGCTCGCTGGGCCCCAGGGGGTCCGCATGTCAGCAGCCCCGCACTTCCAGGGGATGCCCCGTAGATACAAAAAGGCAGCGGCAGTAATAGGGGCACAGTCCCATGAGGGCAGGAAGGGGATCATCCCCCTGGGGGGGGCCTGAGCACCTGGCAGCGACACCATTCGTGCCAGAGCGTGGAGGCCGGCACGGGCAGCTCGCGTAGGGGGCGTACGTTGTCCAGAGGGCCCAGGTGGGGGAAGCTGTGGACCCTGTCCCCCACCGTATGAGCCACCTTCCACACTGGGACCCCTCGGCTGCCTCTTACAGATCATCAACCTCTTCGTGGCTGTGATCATGGACAACTTTGACTACCTCACGCGAGACTGGTCCATCCTGGGCCCTCACCACCTGGACGAGTTCAAGGCCATCTGGGCAGAGTATGACCCGGAGGCCAAGTGAGTCCGGTGTGCGGGCTCCGTGCAGGGCCCTGCCGCCACTGCCCACCCGTCCACCCTGGACCCCGTCCTCGTGTCCGGTGGGAAGTCACTCTCCGGTCCAATAGGAAGAGTCGGGCTTCCTCTCCCTCAGAGCCCGAGTTCCCAGCTCAGAGGACTGGAGTTTCCAAGCTTGGAGGGGTTCCCACAGCTCCCACCCCCCCGAGTGACACCCCTTGACTTTGCTGAGAAGTGATTGTCCAGCTTCTGCGTGGACACTGGCAGGAGCTCAGCGCCTCAGCAGACGCTCCAGGCCCGGGCTGCTCAGAGTGTGGTCCCCGCCAACAGCCTGGAGCCTGATAAAGACGCAGAGCCCCCGGCCCCGGCCCCGGCCCGAAGGATCAGGTTCTGCATCACTAGTCGCCTGATCCAGGGCCTCTGCGGGCACCGCTGCCTCACGCTCCGTACGGGGAGCAAGCTCGCGTTTGCTGACTTTCCCAGGTGTCGGGCACGGTGCCAGCCACCACGTGCGTTATCTGCTTTAGTCCTCACGATGCCTGTGAGACGGCTCGTGGGCGGACTTCCGCCCCCCTCGATCCCTCTACTAACACAGCCGAGAGCCCCCAGCCAGCTGGATCAAAGCCAGGGAGAGGAGGTCCAGATTCCAGGCCCGGAGACCCCGTATCTGAGGGAGTCCTGGCCCCGACAGAGCCCAGTGCTGGTGGTGGGCAGTGCGAATTGTCCTCTGAAAACGGAGCCGGCTTCCGCTTCCCGAAGGCAGGCGGGCGTGAGGCAGCCCCGCTGTCTCCTGGCTCTCCCCTGGGCCCGCCCCCTGAGCAGGAGGCCGCTCCGGGTGGGGCTGCCGAGGCCACCAGCCTGCTGTGCTCCCGCAGGGGCCGGATCAAACACCTGGATGTGGTGACTCTGCTGAGAAGGATCCAGCCACCTCTGGGCTTTGGGAAGTTCTGCCCCCACCGGGTGGCGTGTAAGGTAACGTGAGCTGCCCAGGGAGGGTGGGCCTGGGAGAGGACAGGCCCAGGGCCTGAGGGGACGCTGCCGGGGGCCCGGCTAGGTGAGCCATCAGAGCAGCCCTGAGGACCTGTGGTCTCGATGATGTCCCCGAACTCGGCCGTCCAGCCCCTGCTGGAGGGGGTCCTGGTCAGCCCATGGCTCTCACACTGGGCGAGGGTGCCCGGTGGGCGGGGGGCCGGCTCAGCGAGCCCACCTCTCCCCGCGCAGCGCCTCGTGGGCATGAACATGCCTCTGAACAGTGACGGCACCGTCACCTTCAATGCCACTCTCTTCGCCCTGGTCCGCACGGCCCTCAGGATCAAGACGGAAGGTGAGCCCCGCCCCCCGCCCCGCACCTCTCGGGAGGCGGCTTCTGCAGCAGGTTCTGCCCGGTTCTCTGAGCTAAGGCTTGGAACCAGGGGCCACAGGAGAAGCAGAGGGGGGACCGCAGACCACGGCTACAGAAGCCTCGTGCCCCTCGGGGCTCAAAGGGAGCTCTGCATTCCTGCACAGAGCGGAGCTCACAAGGACCGGCTCACACAGCTGTGTCTGTGGCCCAGAAGCTCGGCGCTGGTGGGGGACTGGGGGCACCCCGAGGTTCGTCTCTGGGTGGGAGCTAGTGCCAGGCAGGCTAATGGAGTCCTCACGAGTCCCACTGAACCTGCAGGTCCCCACCTGCCTGGAAGACGAGCCTGGCGGGAGCAGGGTGGGGTCTCAGTCCTGTCCCCGAGCCCACACTCGGCAGGGCTGTGTCAGAGCCACCCCACGGGGTCAGGACCACTGCAGGCGGCCAAGAGCCGCAGAGCAGGAGAGAGAGGCCCAGGGTCCAGGACGAGCCCAGATGGAGCACAAGAAGGCCGCCTGGGGTCCTCGGGGCAGCCCCAGCGTGTGGGGGTCTGACAGCTGTCGGGGGAAGAGGGGAGCATAGGAGATGACAGCCTTCAAAAGCCGGCCCCTCGGGCCCTGGGAGCCACGGCCTGTGAGCGTGAGCGCAGGACCCAGCAGTCCGGCTGCCAGGGATCAAGGACGACCTCCCCTCACTGCCAGCATCCAGCACGGCAGCTGCCCCAAAAGCAAACGATGTTTCTTGAGTGAGGGGTTCAGAGGTGGCTTTGTCAAGCACAGGTGCCTTGGCCTGCATGAGTGCAGGGCCGCCCCGGCCTGTCCCTTGTCCCCAGGTAACTTCGAGCAGGCCAACGAGGAGCTGAGGGCCATCATCAAGAAGATCTGGAAGAGAACCAGCATGAAGCTCCTGGACCAGGTCATCCCACCAATAGGAGGTGGGTGCTGCTTCGGGAGACCGGGGTCCAGAGGCAGCCGAGGAAGGGTCAGGGGACTTCGCCAGGGCACCCGCTGGGAGTCTGAGAAGGGCCCGGGCCCTCCGTCAACACCCCGGAGAGACGCCGTGGTGTCACCAGGGCAGACACGGCCTCAGGGTGGAAACTGCCCACTGGCCAGGCCAGCGAGAGGAGGGCGGCCTGAGCCACCCGGCCCCGGCTCCGCCCGGCCCCGGCTCTGAACCCAGTGTCAGCTGCCGCCGGCCTTCAGGACACGCCTTCTGGGCCCCTCCGCAGATGACGAGGTGACCGTGGGGAAGTTCTACGCCACGTTTCTGATCCAGGAGCACTTCCGGAAGTTCATGAAGCGCCAGGAGGAATATTATGGGTATCGGCCCAAAAAGGACACCGTACAGATCCAGGTACGCCCAGCCGCGCTCCGAGGGACCGTGCCTCCGAGCCAGGCCTCAGGACTGAGCGCCCTCTCCATGCCCTCGAGGGCCAGTGATGGAGGCACGGTGGGAGAGAGGGAGCCGGGAGCCGTGAGGACAGGGGACGACAGTTCTGGGTGGTCCACGATGGAAGCCGGCTCAACCGAAGCAGGACCCCCCCACCGCTGGGCGACAGGACCTGGGGACGTGGGAGCAGCAGTCTCCAGAGCAGGCAGAGCTCCGGGGGCGCTTCAAACGAGCCGCCAGTTTGCTGAGGCTTTTAGAACTTTGTCTTATCTGACTTTCATTTCTGGTTTTTCTGGTGTGATTATAAGGCACACGAGTTATAAATTCGAATATATGCAGGCACGTGCCTCCCCTTTTGGCTGTGTGTGCAAAATTTTATTTCGATCGCAATTTTTACTTTGAAACGACTCACAGTTTTACAAGTTGCGTGTGTAATGCAAAGCCCTCCCTCTCTTTTTCTGGAACCATTTGGGGGTGATTCCCGGCACGATGCCCCATCAGCCCGGGACGCTGTAAGGTGTACTTCCTGCAAACGAGGGCGTTCTCCTACGTGCCACAGAGCCAGCACCAAAACCGGGACGCCAACACTGACACCTTCCTACCCCACACAAGCTTCACAGGTTGTCCCAATAATGTCCTTTCTAGTAAAAAAAAAAAAAAAGTCCAATCCAGAATCACACGTTGCATGTAGTTGTCACATCTACAGTCTCATCCACCAGAAACAGTTCCTTGGTCTTTCCTTGACGTGACCTTGACACTTTCGAAGACTGCAGGCCAGATCGGGGTTCTGTGATGTTTTCTGGCAATAGCTTTAGGATCTGCACCTCGGAATGCCACAGAAGCTGTGCTGCGTTCTCACTGCAAACCATCGGGTGACACAAGTCTTGATTTGTCCTGTTGCTGGTGATGTGAACTTTATCGGCTCAAAAAAAAAAAATGTATTAATGGCACATGCAATCAAAAGAGATCTTTTGTCTAGAAGACTGTAATGAGTAAAAAGTATAACATCATCCACGAGGTCAAGAGAAGACTCCTCGGGACCACGTGGGCTTAGACTGTCCCAGAGGCCAGAGCAGGGCCTGGTGCCTGCACGACGTCCTGGCACATTGAATGACCAGGAGGGATGGGGGCCGGAGCCGGAGCCCGAGCCCCACTGCAAAGACTGGGAATGAGCGAGGCCACGGGAGGCGGGTGGCCACCCCTTTTGGACCAGAGGGGTCACTGAGTCTCTTCTGTCCCCAGGCTGGACTAAGGACGATCGAGGAGGAGGCGGCCCCCGTGATCCGCCGGACAATCTCAGGAGACCTGACTGCTGAGGAGGAGCTGGAGAGGGCCATGGTGGAGGCCGCGATGGAGGAGGGGATCTTCCGGGTACGCAGGGCGTGGCCGCCCCCCCCTCCATGTTCTATCCAGCACGGGGGCAGCAGCGTCCCCCAGACAGGCAAGCCAGGAACCCCGCCACACAGGAGGGGGACATGACCACGGAACACACCCACCACCCACAGCCCCGGGGACTCAGACTCAACGACCCAGCTTCCTCAAGGCGTCGAACGTAACACACCTTTTCCACCTTCCTCCTCTGAGTCCTACCCTTCCGTCCCCCAAACCCCGCTTCACCCCGGCTCTCCGGCCCCCCGTTTTCAAGTGCCCCTCCTGCTTCGGTCGCACGGGTCCTCAGCCGCTCGCTGTGCCCTGTGCTGCTCACGCCGCGGAGCTGGCACGGCCCAGGGCCCACCTGGTTAAACCTTCCTGGGCTGTTCCTGGGGAAATGTGGCCCAAACACGGGATCTGAGGTGTCCAGTACCACCTGGCAGGTTCGCGTCAGAGGCGGGACTACGCCCTGCCAGCCCATGCCCCCCTCTCTGCCCACTGGGATGTCTGTGTCTCCTAGAGTTCCGTGGGTCTGTCCCGTCCACCCCAGTGATGAGGACTCTCGAGGGGGTGGTCGCTTCTCTGGCCCCTCGGCCCGGTCCGGTCCACTCTGGCCTTACGGAGTTCGTCTCCCGGAGCTGTTGCTTGTTCCCAGCACCGTGGGCCCAGGGCACAGTCACTGCCCACCCCTGTGCTCAGCCTGTCCTCTCTCCTTGTCCTCAGAGGACAGGAGGCCTGTTTGGCCCCGTGGACA
The DNA here is from genome assembly GCF_000151845.1 of Pteropus vampyrus. Lineage (NCBI taxonomy): Eukaryota > Metazoa > Chordata > Mammalia > Chiroptera > Pteropodidae > Pteropus > Pteropus vampyrus. Next base: position 1,797,644 of record NW_011888912.1, on the reverse strand, counting down.
ACTTCCTGGAAAGGACCAACTCCCTGTCCCCCGCCATGGCCAGCCAGAGGCCCCTCCAGTTTGCAGAGATAGAGATGGAAGAGCTGGAATCGCCTGTGTTCTTGGAGGACTTCCCTCCGGATCCTAGAGCCAACCCCCTCGCTCGGGCCAACGCCAACAACGCCAACGCCAACGCCAACGCCAACGCCAACGCCAACGCTGCCGGCGGCAGCAGCAGCCACGGCAGCCGCCGGGTGTTTTCCAGGTAGTGGCGGCCACCGCCCGTCCCGGGTGGGGGCTCTGGGGCAGGAATGGGAAGGCGTGGTTCGTGGGTTCCAGGCTTTTCTGGAGGGGGTACCCCGAAATATGCAAGGAGTCCTTTTCTTGCATTGGTGCCTTTTGGGGTCCGTCTGGCACCTCGGTGCCAGGGGCGGGTCTGGACTGCAGAGGCTCCTGCGGCCGGCAGGGGGCGCCAGCGTGGGGCGGGGCGATACCTCACCCATCGCCTGCCGCAGGTCTGGGCGCCCAGACCTACTGAACGTTTGGGGTGGAAGGAGAGGGACCGTCAGCCGCAGCACACACTACAGGACACCGTGGATGTGGGGACCGGGGAGGTCCCCTGTGCCAGGTGGCTCCTCCTTCACCAACCCCAAACCTGTGCCCACATCAGTGTCGTGGAAGCAACAGGGTGGGGGAGGGGGTGCCTCCTAGCAACCGTCACAGCACCAAGCGCCAGGCAGAGCTTCTGTTCTAGACGGGGGCCAGGGGCTGAGGTCTCTCTGGCTGGAAAGGCTGAGTCCCATGCCCTTGGGAGTGGGCAGGGCAGGGCAGAAACCCGGTGAGCGGCCACTTCCCATGGCGGAGCCGCCTGCACCCGCTTCCAGACAGAGAGCCTGGAACCCAACCGCACCTGAAGGACGCTGTGCCCGGGGTGACCAGGGTGCTGGGGACGCTGTGCCCGGGGTGACCAGGGTGCTGGGGACGCTGTGCCCGGGTGACCAGGGTGCTGGGGACGCTGTGCCGGGGTGACCAGGGTGCTGGGGACGCTGTGCCCGGGTGACCAGGGTGCTGGGGACGCTGTGCCCGGGTGACCAGGGTGCTGGGGACGCTGTGCCGGGGTGACCAGGGTGCTGGGGACGCTGTGCCCGGGTGACCAGGGTGCTGGGGACGCTGTGCCCGGGTGACCAGGGTGCTGGGGAAAGACAGAATCGTCAGACCTGGGCCCTGTCCTGGACGGGTTGGCGTCCTGTTGGGGGACGTGTCTGTCATGTGGTACGATTAGGACCACGTCATCACAGAGAGCCGAGACGCGTGGGGCTCGCCACCAGCGGGAAAGGCCTGCACTGAGCTCAGCACCGTCTCGGCAGCCGTCAGCATGGCCGTGCCTGGGCCTCAGCGCAGGCTCCGGAGTGGGACGCGGCCACGACCAGTCCTTAGAGCTCCCAGCGGAGCCGCCGTGGGCCGGTGCTGAGCACCAGTGTCCCCAAGGCCGAGAGGCTGGCGCGCGGCTGCGAAGCGTGCACGGACAGCACCCCCGCCAGGAGCAACCTCCAGCAGAGGGGTGGAGGCGGGGCGCGTGCGTGTTCCTCCCGGAGGCTGGGTGGCTGGGGAGGGCGGCAGGGTGCCATCCCTGAGTCACGGCCGCCACAGAGGACGATCCAGACCCGGAGCGGGAAGGACGTGTGGGCCACAGGGGTAGGACAGCAGGACCCCGGCGGCCTGCTGTGCGTCACCACCTCGCCCCCGTTTCAGTGTCCGCCACGTGAGGGAGTCCCCTGGAGAGACGGAGGTGCCCGCTGCCAGAGGAGGAGCCCAGGGTCAGTGTCCGCAGCGCACGGAGCAACTGAGTTTCCTCCCGGAGGCCTGGGGACCGGCCCTTCCCTGACAGCTGGGAGCCGGGCTGGGAGGGCGGGCGCGGGAGCCTGTCGCGGTGGGGCCCAGCTGGGCCCGGAGTGGGGGAGCTGGCAGGTCCAGCCCCTCATCCAGGCGGAGGAGCAGGGTGCCCTCCAGGTGACGGAGTGAGTGGGGGGGACGTGTGTGCAGGGTGAAAGGGGAAACTCACACACACACTGATACACACACATTCACACACACACAGACACACACACACACACATTCACACATGCACTGACGTACATTCACACACATACATATATACACACACACTGACACACACATTCACACACACACTGACATACACACACACACACATACTCACATTCACACACATTCACACACACACATTCACACACACACTGACATACACACACACACACACATACTCACATTCACACACACAGACAAACAGCTTGGCCAGAGCTGACAGTACTGGCCTGGTCCCTGCTCCCAAATCCACAAGGACAGAGGCCAGGGCGAGTAGGGGGGGGTCCAGGAGCCAGAGCAGCACGACCTACTGGGACCGGCTGGGCGTCAGCACGTGTCCAGCCCCCAGGGTGCCTTCCCCAGCCCGAGGGTCTCAGGGTGTGGCTGGCTGACCCAGCTCACACCCTGCTTCCCCGCGTGGCCCACAGCACCCCGCAGCGAGTCCCGTGTGGAAAAGCAGAGTGCATGGCCGACGCCGACAGCGATGCCCAGGGCCCAGGCAGCTCCTGGCCCCCACCAGGTACCAGGCCGGGCCTGGGGGAGCTCTGAGCGCGAGGGCGGCAGTGACTTCCTGCCAATAGCAGGGGGACCAGACCGCGGGACGCCTCTTCCCGTGGGTGTTGGCTGAGGCTCCTCGGAAGAGTGGGCTTCCCTGGGTCCCAGCGCCTCCAGTATCCCGGGGGGTCTCTGCTTTTGTGCACTTGCAACAGCACTCCAGGGCGGAGCCCCCCAGGCCCGAGGCCAGGAGGCCCCCCACGCCGGGGTCTCTGCCGGAGGATGCCCCCCGCAGCAGCTGGCCCCACGAGCGCCCTTCCAGGTGCCCAGCTCCAGCCACGGCCCTGCTGATCCAGGAGGTGAGGCGGGGGCTGGGCCAGGGCCGTGGGCTGCATTCACGGTGGCCCCGGATGACCGGGTGGGCAGAGGGCAGGGCCAGTGTGGACAGGCCCTGAGGCAGCACCCAGAAGCCCCCACCCCTGTCGCCGCTGCAGGCCCTGGTTCGAGGGGGCCTGGAAGCCCTGGCGGCTGATGCTGGCTTCGTCACGGCCACAGGCCAGGCCCTGGCAGATGCCTGCCGGATGGAGCCAGAGGACGTGGAGGTGGCCGCTACAGAGCTGCTGAGGGGACGAGAATCCCCTGTGGGCACGGCCAGCGCCCTGGGTGGCCCGAGCCTCAGGTCCTCCCTGGGCAGCCTGGACCAGTGTCAGGGCTCCCAGGAGACCCTAATCCCACCCAGGCTGTGAAGCCTGCAGAGCCTCGGCCTGGGCTGGGAGCCAGCACAACCGGTGCTGGGGACGGGGTGGCCGGAGCGCAGGCCAGCCCACTGTGGCAGCCGCCCCCTCCAGCAGCTAAGTGGATCGTCGGAACCACCACACGGGTCAGGAGGGAGCCGACCGGCAGGCCGACCCCTCACCGGCCCTGACCAGACAGAGGCGCTAACGCCCCTCGGACCGGCCTGGTCAGTCCAGCGTCCAGCGTCACGGCCACCGGCCGCTCCCAGCAGCAGAGCATTAAAGCCCCCAGGCCTGCACCACGGGCACCTGGCCTCCGCTTGTCTCCTGTTTGGGACTTGCGCCCCCACTCACGCTCCCCCCGCCCCGCTCCTGCCCCTGGGCTGGGGGCCTGGCACGGGGGAGGACAGGGGTCCGTCCGGCCTGTCATTCTGCAGGGTGGGAGGCCGCTGTGGGGAGCGTGGGTTCTCCTGAGGTCCTTTCTCTGAGGTCTCTGCAGCCAGCGCCCCAGCCGAGCCTGTCAGCGGGCTCCCGCCCCCCTGAGCCAGCGCGTTCTGTTTACGATGTGCTTGCACACAGGTGCCGCTTCCTCCCCGCAGCCTCGGAGGTGGGGGCGGCTCCCGTTCTGGATGGGGCGCGGTGACAGCAGACAGCAGCTGTGCTGGCCTGTGGTCATGCAGCCAGCGGGAGGCAGTGGCCCCACACCCCGCACAGCCCCTTCCCACTCTGGCTCCGCTCCTCCCCTCCCCTTAGCCCAGAGCGCTCTGTCTGGCCGTTGCCACGGTAACTGTGCCCCAGCGGCCTCCTGCCACGCCCCAGGGCTCCCTGGCTGCCTCCCCAGTGCAGAGTGCCCAGGCAGGGGCTCACTGGCTGCCACTGCAGGCCGGGGCCCTGCCCCACTGTCCCCACAGCTTCCTGGGCAGTCAGTGCAGCTCCTTCCAGCCCTGTCTCCCCAAACCTCAGCACCAGAACTTGCCCCCCACCCCCCAGCAAAGGCCTGGCCTCCCCTAGAGAGCAACACAGGTCGGTCTCTCCCTCAGCCCCTGTCGCCCCACCAGTGAGCTTCCTGCTTCCATCTCCTGCCTAGTAGGAGCGGATTGTGGGGGATGAACACCCAGGG
>NW_011888912.1:1790435-1793008 GCF_000151845.1 Pteropus vampyrus | reverse complement strand
GGCCCGAGCCTCAGGTCCTCCCTGGGCAGCCTGGACCAGTGTCAGGGCTCCCAGGAGACCCTAATCCCACCCAGGCTGTGAAGCCTGCAGAGCCTCGGCCTGGGCTGGGAGCCAGCACAACTGATGCTGGGGACGGGGTGGCCGGAGCGCAGGCCAGCCCACTGTGGCAGCCGCCCCCTCCAGCAGCTAAGTGGATCGTCGGAACCACCGCACGGGTCAGGAGGGAGCCGACCGGCAGGCCGACCCCTCACCGGCCCTGACCAGACAGAGGCGCTAACGCCCCTCGGACTGGCCTGGTCAGTCCAGCGTCCAGCGTCACGGCCACCGGCCGCTCCCACCAGCAGAGCATTAAAGCCCCCAGGCCTGCACCACGGGCACCTGGCCTCCACTTGTCTCCTGTTTGGGACTTGCGCCCCCACTCACGCTCCCCCCGCCCCGCTCCTGCCCCTGGGCTGGGGGCCTGGCGCGGGGGAGGACAGGGGTCCGTCTGGCCTGTCATTCTGCAGGGTGGGAGGCCGCTGTGGGGAGCGTGGGTTCTCCTGAGGTCCCTTCTCTGAGGTCTCCACAGCCAGCGCCCCAGCCGAGCCTGTCAGCGGGCTCCCGCCCCCCTGAGCCAGCCGCGTTCTGTTTACGATGTGCTTGCACACAGGCGCCGCTTCCTCCCCGCAGCCTCGGAGGTGGGGGCGGCTCCCGTTCTGGATGGGGCGCCGTGACAGCAGACAGCAGCTGTGCTGGCCTGTGGTCATGCAGCCAGCGGGAGGCAGTGGCCCCACACCCCGCACAGCCCCTTCCCACTCTAGCTCCGCTCCTCCCCTCCCCTTAGCCCAGAGCGCTCTGTCTGGCCGTTGCCACGGTAACTGTGCCCCAGCGGCCTCCTGCCACACCCCAGGGCTCCCTGGCTGCCTCCCCAGTGCGGAGTGCCCAGGCAGGGGCTCACTGGCTGCCACTGCAGGCCGGGGCCCTGCCCCACTGTCCCCACAGCTTCCTGGGCGGTCAGTGCAGCTCCTTCCAGCCTTGTCTCCCCAAACCTCAGCACCAGAACTTGCCCCCCACCCCCCAGCAAAGGCCTGGCCTCCCCTAGAGAGCAACACAGGTCGGTCTCTCCCTCAGCCCCTGTCACCCCACCAGTGAGCTTCCTGCTTCCATCTCCTGCCTAGTAGGAGCGGATTGTGGGGGATGAGCACCCAGGGGGCCTGGGGACAGGTTTGGGATAAGAGATCCCCCTCTCCCAGCAGGACCATCTGATAGACTGTGTACCCACAGGGGCTGGGGGCCACCTCCTGTCACCAAGGGCACTGGCCAGGGGCAGTGTGTGCTGGACCCCCATCTTCTCCCTGCCAGTTCTATGCACACTCGGGGCCCAGCCACTGGGGTTGGGGGTGAGAAGCTGCAGGGAGGGGCAGGTGCAGCTGGTGGGGGTGACAAGTGCAGAGCTGCCAGGGTGCGGATGCGGGGAGCCCTCCCATCTGGGGCTCCGATGGAGGATGCTGGAAAACCATCTCCGGAGCGGCTGGAGCTCTGGGCTGTGGTGCTGGTGCCTCCGCGGGAGGGACGAGGCTGCTCTGCAGGTGTCGCGAGCACGGCCTTGGGATCCAGGCCCGTCTGGGCCCCAGCCCCCGCCTCCCGCTTCCAGGCTGTGACGTCAGGCAGATCCCAGAACCTTAAGCTTCCGCTCTTCCTGTGACACGGGCAACGATTTCTGCCCCTGGGGCAGTGGAGGGTATGAGGGTGACGATGTAAGGACCCGGCCCTTGGTACGGAGCCATGGCTTCGATTCTGTCAGGTGCTGGCTAGTGAGAAGGTCAGACGCTGAACACGGGACAGCACTGACCTCAGAGGCCCTGGGCCTCTGTGGGGAGCTGGCAGCTGGACCCTCGGCCTCCGCCTCTCACGGGCCCTGGCGGCTCCCGCAGACTGCCGTGGGCAGAAGGCCAGCTCCCGCCTCAGGTCACTATGGAAGGCACGGCCAACCCAGAGCTGACCTTGACCCCCATTTTTTTGGCATCTGATTCCGATAATATGTCACTCTGCCTTGGGGCTGACGGCTTATCGTGCCAGGTGACTCTCCCTACCGCACCAAGGTCCTATCATTTTCTTGAGGCGCTGAGAGGTGAGTTCTGGTCGCTGGTACGTGGCAGAGCTAGGCTTTGTCCCCAAGCTTTCCGATTCTGTCACTCCTTTCTCCTCTGCCATACAACTGTTTCTAAATGGAATGGAACATCCGGTTTAGTAAACCAAGGCATAGAAGCATCTTAAAATAAATTTGCCATAAATACACGGAGCAAAATAATAATTCTGGTGTTGAACAGCCGCTGACAGTGCCAGGCTGTCAGAGGGGCATGCTGCAGGCACAGACTCGGGGTTTGGAGGGGTCGGGAAGGGAGAACTGAGCGCTGTTCAAGCAGAATGAACGCGGGAGGAGATTCGAGGTGGTGACGAGGGAAACCGAGACCCAGAGGAGGAGAGAGACGCGGCCGCCCCGCGCCACTGAGTCGGCCACGCTTCAGCAAGGCGCAGGCGGCCAGCAGCAAAGGGAAGGCTGGACTTGGAGCAAGCCCACCCCCACTCGGCGC
>NW_011888912.1:1784894-1789270 GCF_000151845.1 Pteropus vampyrus | reverse complement strand
ATGAGCGATGGGCCTCACCCTCCGGGCTCTTTCTAATTTGGGTGAAGACTTGAAGCTCTTTGCTCTGCCTGGTCCTCCAACCTAGTTAGAAGCTAAAGAGAAAAGCAGTTTTTATGCTTCTCAGAATCCTCACCAGGCCCCTCCCGATTCTCTCAAGGAAAAGTGTCACCTCCACCAGCTGGCACAAATGTCAGGAAATATAGGGCTTGGGGAGAGGACACAGATTAATTTTTCGAGCAATTATGTCACCTCAGGCCAATGCAGGCTGTCATGGTCACTGGGCCTTTGAGATTCTCCTGAAATCGTCCCATGAGATGGGGCACGCTCTGCCGGGGCATCGGCGTGCGTTGCTGTCTCGTGAAACCCTCAACGCGCTGCATTTTGGCGAACTGGCACTTACAAGGTTAATCCGGGGCGATTCCCCGCCCCCCTCCCGCTGTGATCTCCGTCCTCCCTCCGCATCTCTTCCTATTTTCAAAGGGTTACATGCTCATTGCGGAGTCTGGCTGAGGGGAATACCTGTTACAGTCTGGGGGGGATGCGTCCTTGGAGACTGGAGAGGGATACCTCCTCGCGGGGGGCTTCTGCCTTCCCTCACTCAGCGGGAGGGCCTCACCAAGGCGGCAGTGAAGCAGGAGGGGCCCTGCCTAGGGCTCACTTGGAGGCCTCCTCCTCACCAGGGACAGGGAGGGTGTCGTCCCCTTCCTCCCTCCCCCCTCGTCCCCAGGCCTGTGGCTTCAGCTTTTCCCTCCCTGCAGCCTTCCCAGCGTGGCTCCCTGCCTGCCTCTCTCTGCACCGCCCCCCCAATTCCCCACCACTGTCCCGCAACAAAGCCCGCGGGCCACATGGGGCAGGGCAGTGGGCTCAGATGTCCTTAGGTGGCCAGGACTCAATTATCTCAGTGACCCAGGATAAGTCGCCAGCCACTCTGCACCCATTTGAGCAAAGATGGAGCGAGTTACCTTTTTCAAACCAGTTTATTGAGTGATAATTAACGAAACGCTGCACATGTTCAAAATGCAGTTTATTTTTGACAGATTTACACACCCGTGGAACTGTCACCACCATCAAGGTAACAGATGTATCCACCCCCCCACCCAAATTCCTGTGCCTGTTCATAATCTCTCTCCGTCCCCGCCCCCTCCCGCTCCCCCGGCCTGCTTTCTGCCACTGCAGAGCGGTTTATGTCAGCGGAATGACACAGCGTGTGCCCTGAGGCTGGCTTCTGCCACACGGCATAATTACCTCGCTCACCCACGCTGTAGCGTGTGTGGACGGTTCATTCCTTTTAACGGATAGTATTCCATGGCACGATATGCTCGTTTATCCATTCCTCTGTGGACGAACAATTGGGGTGTCTCCAGCTGCTGTGTGGCCCTAGGAGGCAGGTGACCGAGGGGGCTCCCCTAGTGACTGCCAGGCCGCCCCATCCCTGTCCTCGCTGCACAACACAGGATGGAACAGGAAACCGGCTTGCGCGTGTCCGAGCCCTGCTCCATGGCTGCGGTGTGACCTTGGGCCACCCCCGGTGTCCTTTGTCGTGCGGGGTGATCTTGGGCCACCCCCAGTGTCCTTTGTCGTGCGGGGAGATCTTGTGCCCACCTCCCAGAGCCGCTGCGAGCACTACATGGCAGGATGGGTCTGAGGCACACAGCACACACCCAGTACAACGTTCAGAAGTAACCGAGTCCCAAGGGAAGAGGACGCGGCCAGTCTCTGGGGGGTCAGCGTGGTGTGTGCCAACACCCAGCGCGAGGGCCATTTGCTGGGCAGGCGAGGGCCAGAGGCACGCAAAGGCCCTTGGAACTTTTCCAATGACTTCCCAGGGGGTGTCTGAGGCCCTGAACCCCCAGGGGGTAACAGGAACCACGCTCAACTTGGTCAGGACCCAGACCCAACAACCTGGGAACGGGGCAGTCATGCCCAGGCACGGGGGACGGAGGGAGGTGGAGGCAGAGCGCTTCTACCTTCTACACTCCCACCTGCCCGTCGGGCTCCAGGTAGCCCAGATCAGAACCAGAGGGGCTTCCGTGTGTCTTAGACGGGCAGGTGGAGTCCTAGACAGTGCTTGGGCCCTGTGGCATCCATACCTTGGGCAGAGTCTGCCACATGGCCACAGCGAACACCAGAGTGAGGCCAGGCAGCCTGCCCAAGCCCGAGGCAGAGTAGAAGTATCTGGTGAACGGCACTGGTGACCGCTATGCTAGCCAAGGGACTCCTGAGCCCATTTCCTCTTCGGCAAAATGGGGACAATAAGAGTATTCACCTCAGAGACTGTCGTGGGGATTGAACAAGAAAAATCAAGGAACATCCTCGGCCCAGGGCAGCGCATGGGACAGAAATCAGATGGAAAGTAGAATTTAGACGTGCCCTCAGATGGCTCCCCCTGGGGCCAAGACCAGGCTGTCGCATGGCGGGGCAGAGGTCAGCACACCCCGGCTCCAGGGCCACAGCTCAGAGCGGCCAGCGGACACTGGGCAAGTCCCTGTGAACTGGTCTCCTCCACCTCGCCGGGCCAATGGCCCCTGGGCGCTGGACACTCACCTCCGAGGCTTCCTACCCGCCAGGGGACGTCGTCACAAAGTCACCCTTCTGTCTGACAGAGGACAGAGGCCACTGAGGCAGGGGTAGGGGGTCCGTGGAAATGCGAAGGAGATAATGCCTATCCCGGGCTGGTGCTTGACCAGGTGGCCTCGCTTCACTGGTGACAGTCCCCACAGTGAGGTGAGCGTGGTCCCCTCCGCCCTGAGGACAGGGAGCCCACACCTGGAGCAGGCGCATCCTGCCCAGGGCGACCCAGCCGGGCAGTGGCAGGGCTGGGATTTGATCCCTTTGGCCCCTGGGCCTCCTTTTGTTAATTTGTACAGACCTAACTTTTACCAGAACTGGAATCTCGCCTGTAGCCTGATCTCGGGGTTTGGCCTTTCGCTCCTACCGTACCGCTGTGGGGTACCCTGCTCTGGGAGTGTGGGGACCATGATTTAGTCCCTGCTCAGCCCCTGGCTTCCCGTGCAGCTTTGGACAAGTCTCTCCACCTCTGGGCCTCAGTTTCTTCACCTGAAAATGAGGGGCTGACCCAAATGACCTCCAGCTCCTTCACACTCCAGGGTCCTAGGACCTGAGGACCGCCCACGCCCGCTCCTGCCTCCGGCCCCAGGGCTGGATTGGCATGGAGTGGACAGAGAACCCGTATCTGAGGCCATGTGAAGTGTTAATTAAACCCTCGGTGATATTTGAAACCAAAAATAGGTTGTTTTTTTTCAGACTGGTGGGTGTTCGTAATCCACAGCAGTTTTCCTCTCCCTCGCTATTTATAACGAATTCTGGTTTCCTCTACAGTTAAGTCCATCTTCTTTGTAACAGAGGAAGTCAGGCCGGGCCTGCGCCTGAGCTAGGGTCAGAATCTGCACCCCAGTCAGCCCTCTCTGGGGTCCTGAGCTCTCGCTGGCGGGCAGATCTGGGCTTTGTCTCCAGGTGGGCATTGGAGGGTGTGGCTGGACCGTCATTGGCCAGCAGGATGGGCCGAGACCCGTCTCCCACGGAACCAGGCACAGCTGCTGGGCCCGGGCTGGGGGTCAGGACTGCAGGCCCAGAACTGCGGGCCTCCCACCCAGAGCTGTAGGTCAAAGCTCAGACAGCTGCTGCAAACGCCAGGTTCTGGTGCTGACCCTGAAGGGAACAGGCCTCAAGGTCAGGGCACCCTGGAGACATTTCTAGGGCCCACGGGCATCTCTCGGGGGTTCGGGTTTATTTCTGCAGGGCCGTGCCTGAGCGAGCTGGGCCAGACGGCTACCCCAAGCCGCTGCTGAGTGTTCTAACTACCTTAGCCTGGGAGCTTCTGCCTTAGAGGGTCCCTTCCCCCAGCAACAACTCGAGGCTCCCATCTGCCCAGACGCCCACAGCTCCTGTCAGAAGCGATGGAGGCCCAAGATGCTGGGGGAAGGGCCTCGGCTCAGGAGAAGAGTGGGACTCAGGGCCAAATATGGGGTAGCACCCATTTCTGTCCGGCAGAGAGCAAAGGGCTGGGCTGGGGGTGGCATGCAGACAGGAAGCTGATCCCTGCCAACGCGGGGTTTGGGGGGGAGGGAGGAAAGAGGAGGGTTGGGAGGAGGTGGAGGGGGTGGCAACGACCCAGAGAGAGGAGGCTGTGGCTGTGTTGAAGCTGGACAGGGACTGAGGGGCTGTCCCAGGCTTCCTCCGACCCGGCCGACCCAGATCCACGCTGTGGTGAAGCCCTTTCCTGCCTCTTGGGCCCCATCTGACCTCGGTGCCCAGTTCCCGCCTCACTCCAGGCAGCAATGCCCAGGAATCAGGGGCCAGCGCCTTGGCTGTCTTGCTTCTCCGGGAGGCCCAGGAGGGGGTTGCCGAGGGGCTGG
>NW_011888912.1:1782938-1784004 GCF_000151845.1 Pteropus vampyrus | reverse complement strand
GGTGAAGCCCTTTCCTGCCTCTTGGGCCCCATCTGACCTCGGTGCCCAGTTCCCGCCTCACTCCAGGCAGCAATGCCCAGGAATCAGGGGCCAGCGCCTTGGCTGTCTTGCTTCTCCGGGAGGCCCAGGAGGGGGTTGCCGAGGGGCTGGCTTCGCTGACCGGAGGCCCTGATCTCCAGGAGGCCCGAGTTTCCAGCCCCTGTGCTCCGTGCCCCTCCTGACCAACACTCTGTGGCCTAGCGGGATGGGGCGGGGTGGGGGGGCAGGCAGGGGCAGAGACTCTGGCGCCATTTCCCAGCACAGAGAAACCATGAGTCAGAAGGGTCACCCACTCTCGGAAGTCAGAGGGGACTTCCTGGAGGCAGGAAACCAGAGTTGAGCCCCAGAGTCGTCACGGGAGAGCAGCTTTGCAGAATGCAGCCTGTCATCCCGGAGGGCCACCCCTGGCACAAAAGCGTGCGCCAGCCCAGCTCCCTTCCCCTGGGCAGCTGCTTGGGGGTGACCTGGGGAGGCTGGAACCAGACACACGAGTTCGAATCCCGGGTCTGCTGCTCGTATGCTGGGTGAGACTCAGTTTCCCTTTACGTGAAACTGAAGCATTATAAAGCCTGGCTCACAGGGCACGAGAATGAAGTGAGGTCCCTTGTTCAGGTAGATGGTCCGTAAATGTGGTCCCCTTCTCCCTCTCATTCTGGTTGGTGGATGGGGAGAGAGGGCCCAGGACCTGACTCCTCAACCCTCTGCTGCCCTCCTACTCTGGGAGGGTGGCCCGCTAGCCCCAGGACCAAATGCCAACGAAGGGCGCAGGAACCGGCTCGCCCCTCCCAACCCCCAACTGGTGCTGCTCCTGCACCCCTCTTCGTCAGGATGGGGGGGGTTGTTGATTTGCCCTTGAAATGATCTTTGTTTTTGGTTTGACCTATTGGGAGATCTCGGCTACTGGATGGGACAGTTATCTTTGGGGGGGGGGGTGCGTGAAGGACAGGGTGGCACCAACAGATGCACCCTCAGACCCCAACCCACACCCTTGCCAAAACCTCTGACGCGGTTTCATCACCTGAGGGTG
>NW_011888912.1:1780737-1782723 GCF_000151845.1 Pteropus vampyrus | reverse complement strand
CCCAGAGAGAGGAGGCTGTGGCTGTGTTGAAGCTGGACAGGGACTGAGGGGCTGTCCCAGGCTTCCTCCGACCCGGCCGACCCAGATCCACGCTGCGGTGAAGCCCTTTCCTGCCTCTTGGGCCCCATCTGACCTCGGTGCCCAGTTCCCGCCTCACTCCAGGCAGCAATGCCCAGGAGTCAGGGGCCAGCGCCTTGGCTGTCTTGCCTCTCCGGGAGGCCCAGGAGGGGGTTGCCGAGGGGCTGGCTTCGCTGACTGGAGGCCCTGATCTCCAGGAGGCCCGAGTTTCCAGCCCCTGTGCTCCGTGCCCCTCCTGACCAACACTCTGTGGCCTAGCAGGATGGGGCGGGGTGGGGGGTGCAGGCAGGGGCAGAGACTCTGGCGCCATTTCCCAGCACAGAGAAACCATGAGTCAGAAGGGTCACCCACTCTCGGAAGTCAGAGGGGACTTCCTGGAGGCAGGAAACCAGAGTTGAGCCCCAGAGTCGTCACGGGAGAGCAGCTTTGCAGAATGCAGCCTGTCATCCCGGAGGGCCACCTCTGGCACAAAAGCCTACGCCAGCCCAGCTCCCTTCCCCTGGGCAGCTGCTTGGTGGTGACCTGGGGAGGCTGGAACCAGACACACGAGTTCAAATCCCGGGTCTGCTGCTCGTGTGCTAGGTGAGACTCAGTTTCCCTTTACGTGAAACTGAAGCATTAAAAAGCCTGGCTCACAGGTCACGAGAATGAAGTGAGGTCCCTTGTTCAGGTAGATGGTCCGTAAACGTGGTCCCCTTCTCCCTCTCATTCTGGTTGGTGGATGGGGAGAGAGGGCCCAGGACCTGACTGCTCAACCCTCTGCTGCCCTCCTACCCTGGGAGGGTGGCCCGCTAGCCCCAGGACCAAATGCCGACGAAGGGCGCAGGACCCGGCTCGCCCCCTCCCAACCCCCAACTGGTGCTGCTCCTGCACCCCTCTTCGTCAGGATGGGGGGCGGGTGTTGATTTGCCCTTGAAATGATCTTTGTTTTTGGTTTGACCTACTGGGAGATCTCGGCTACTGGATGGGGCAGTTATCTTTGTGGGGGTGGGGGGGCGGGTGCGTGAAGGAGAGGGTGGCACCAACAGATGCACCCTCAGACCCCAACCCACACCCTTGCCAAAACCTCTGACGCGGTTTCATCACCTGAGGGTGACGCAAGAGGCTCAGCGCCAGACTCCCGTCCTCCCCTCCCCCAGAGAGCTCCCTCACATCTGGAGCTGCAACTGGGCCCTAGGCTTGGGCCCCGGCCAGGGCAGGGAGCTAGCTGGCTGGCGGTAGGGACAGCTGGTGAGGGGGCCTGGGAATGGTCCCAGTGTTGGGGGTTGGGGGACAGAGAGAAGGTGCCTGGGCTCAACCAGGGGAGAGGTGGACTGGAAAGGGGCTTCTCCAAGTTCTGGTCTCCTCCATGAGGGCCCTGTTTAAAGTCCCCAGGGCCCCCTTGTCCTTTATGCCCATAGAAAGGCGGCTACTCTCTTCCCCCTTCCCCACCCACCTTGCTCCCAGCCCCCACCCAGATACCCCTAGTTGAGTGCCCGCTTTGTTCCCTGCTGCTCCCCCGCCCGGCAGCTCAGGCCTCCCACACCGCCCCTCTGCCCCTGCGGCCCAGTGGGGCCATCGGTGGATCACAGGGGTCGAGCAGGAGGGCAGGGCCCGTCTGGACTAGGGGCTCGGCCAGGAGTCAACCCGAAGACGAGCTGTAAGAAGCCGCAGGGCTGAGGAGGAGGGGGTCTTGGTCAGACTCTAGCAAGAATCTCCTGCAGCAGGTGGGCAGATTCACCGGAGAAACACAGAAGCGGAGCTTTCCCGGTGTTTTTAAAACACCAGCCGCGAATCGCTGTGGTGCTGGGAAGGGAAGCGCCCGGCCGGAGACCTAGGTTCTTACCCACGCTTAGCCACTAACTCGCTCTGACCTTGGGCAGTTCCCCTCTCTGCGTCCCAGTTTCCTCATTTATGACCCGGGGGGGG
>NW_011888912.1:1778411-1780033 GCF_000151845.1 Pteropus vampyrus | reverse complement strand
GCGCGCGCGGGGGTCTCGGGCTTTGTGTCGTGTGGGCGCGGGGCCTCTGGGTCCGGAGCGTTCGCTCCCCGAGGAGGGGCCGCGTGGGCCTCGCGGGCTGCTGGAAGGTGGCTTTGTTTGGGTGGTAATTTCGGGCCCCTCTTGGGAGCCCTTAATAATCAGAAAATCGAATAAACAAGGAAATCCGGTATTTCACACCCAGCCCTGGCCCGGGCCGACCGTCTGTGTGTTTCCTCTTCGCTCCCCACGGGGCTGCTGTCTCATAGCGGGATGCTGGGGGGAGTATCCCCTTCGTCCGCGCGAGCCGGCCGGCCCTGCGCTCTGGGTCCGCGGGCCGGCGACACTCCTGCCGGCGCCGACCGCAGACAAAGATCAGGGCAAGGCTGGGACGGTGCCTTTCCTCGTGGGGAGGCAGAGAACTGGTCTCGTCCCAAGAGGAGATGGGCCTGGGGACAGAGCGGGAGGTGTCCCTGGGGTTTGTGTCTGAGGCCGGGAGAGTGTGCCGCAGGCCCCATGCTCAGGCGCTCGGATAAGATGGAGCGGGGAGGGCTGCGGGGACTTATCTGGGATGTGAGGTGCTAGCCTGGCCCCGCGGCGGGGCGAGGACGCGGCTAGGGGTTTCCGCTGGGAGGGGCGCAGAGGTGCGGCGCAGGAAACCCTGCAAAGTTGAGCCGTCGGAGTCCTTTGTTGGGTGGAGACCACGCCACCTCCCCCTACCCCGTTTTTGTTTTGGGTCTGTCTCTCTGTGAGAGGTCTGTGGCGGGAGGGTGCTGTGTGACTGCGTGGTCGTCTGGGGTCCAGGTCTAGGGTGGGTCTCTGAGATAGGTGACCCAGATTCCAGGAACCCGGGAATGTCACTCCAGACCGGGTCACAGACGGCAATGGAAAACCTTCCCCTTCCCTGCCCCAGGGCAGAGCCCTCCAGCCACCTGGCCTGCCCCCTGCAGCCTGGCTGCTCAGGGCTCTGGGGTGGAGCGAGGGAAATTGGGGCCCCCACCCATGCACCAGGCCGCACTCAGGCATCTGCTGAGCACAGCCTCGCTGGCCCTGTGGAGAGAGACAAAGGGGAGCCCACAGGTGCCTGGTGGGCTGGCGGGCGGGGCGGCTGCTGCTGGGCTGACCTTGCAGCAGGATGCTGTGGAGGTCGGGAGGGAGGTGATGGGTGGGGGTGCGAGTGAGAGATGTAAATATGGCATCTGCAGCAGACTGGGGAGTCTGGTGCACATAAAAAGGAAACCGAAGCCTCAGTCCCCAAGCCCGGTTGCCACCCACCACCCACCACCCACCACCCACCACTGGATCTGAGGCTGGGAGGGGAGGGAAAGGGGCTTAGGGTGCCCTCACAAGGGGTTTTTTTCTTAAGACACCATCTTGCAAGAGCCAAACAAAGCCCCCTCCCCTCTGCCAGCCCCATGTTTGGCTCTTGTACCTAGCCCAGCACGGTACAGCTGTAGAGGAGTAACCACTCCCAGAAGGTCCCGGGGTGCTTTCCACAGAAAGAGGGTAGAGTGTGTCGCTGCACCCCGTTCTCTGCTTCCCACTCGGATCGCCCAGGGAGATCGGGGCGCCCCGTCCTTGGCCCCAGCCGCTGGTCTGGATGGAGGGATGGGAGATGAGGGCAG
>NW_011888912.1:1773312-1776318 GCF_000151845.1 Pteropus vampyrus | reverse complement strand
CCTGCCCCAGGCTGCAGCAACACAGGCCTGACTGGTGAGGGTGCGGGGAACGGGGAGGGGGCAGCTGTTAGGAAATGCGAGCTGGCAAAGTTCAAATTGGGGAAGGAAGCCAATCCCGTGGTGTGTTTATTTAAGACCCTTTCAAGCCCCCGGCTCTGAGCCCCCCCACACACACACACCATGAGGGCAGGCTTGGTGTGGCCTAACCCCCTTATCTCTGCCTGGTTTCCTTAAGCTCCCCTCGTCAGTCTGCTGGGGAGGGGTGGCACCTCAGCCAGCCCCACATCCCTCCGGTGGACACTGCAGAGTCGAACAGGGGCTGGAGAGGGACTAGGCGGGCGACCCAAGGGACCCCGTCAGATTGCACCCCTGCTTGGGTTCTCCAGCTGCACACATCTCCCGACTTCCAGGCTACGCTGAAGTCTTGGTCAGCGTCCGTCTGAATTTTGAATCAAGAGAATTGGTGACTTGGGACAGAGAGACTGGAAAAGACAGGAACGAGTGTTGTGGGGCTGGGGACATGGCCGCATTCGGAGTCCCACCCTGGGCTCTGACGGGGTCCCAGGCCAGTCAGTGCCAGGCAATGCCATCTGTGTCCCATGCTGTCCAGTTTCCAGGTCGAAGCCTGGACCTCCTGTGCTCTGTGTGGAGACCTGAGAACTTGGGGGTGGCCTCCTGCTGCAGAAACGGGGCTGATGTCATCACAAGGAAGTGGAGTGTAGTAACCACAGGCCCCGGAAACGTGGCCCCTCCCCCACCCAGCTAGCCCGTCTGATTGGATCTCAGCTTTTTCAAAACCTCTGGGAGAGGTGGGGCAGGGCCAGGGGAAGTGGCAGTGGTGACCCTTGGCGGCCACCTTACTCTTCCATTTCTGGGGGCAGAGGGCGGGGCAGAGGCCGGTCATGGGGCCCCTGCTCTGTTCGTCCGTCTGGGCCTCCGTTTTTCCCACTGCAGAGTGGGGACAGCTGGTTTGTTCGTGAGTGGCTAGCAGGGGTTTGGATGAGCTAGAAGGCATTCAGTTCTTAAAGGGCCAACCCCTGAGCAGTTGGTGTGCATTAAATGTCTTAAAAAGAAACCCTAAGTGGACGTGTGCTTAAGGGGTATCTCTGGTTTAAGCTGTAGCAACCAGTAAGTGAAATGCAGCATTCGCGTCCGACGTGACGATCGATCGATTGATCGATCGATCGCTGACAGCACGCCGTGATGGAAGGAGGTGGCTGAGCGCTGTCACTGAGCCCTCGCCCTGCCCCGCCCCCCTGTGCCCCACTGGAGGCCCAGAGGTGACTGGAGTCATTCCCGTTGTGCGTGGAGGAGCCGGATTTGAACCCAGGCCACTGTCGCCTCCATGACATGCTCGTCCCGCAGCTCCGAGCTGCCTCCTCCGCGAGCTGCTACTTAGCTCAGCTGCCAGTCAGGCCCTTGGGCCTGGCCATGAATGTGGGAAGTGCATATAAGGCAGACGCTGCCATGTGCACGCGTGGCCAGCTGGGGTGGCCAGGCGTTTTTTTATGGGTCTGCGGAGCATGGGGCCGCCTCTCCCCACTGGTCCCAGCCCCTCAAGCCCTGTTCCTCTCTCTTGTGGAAGAGCTGTTCCTTCCCCGCACAGTCTCCATGCCCCTTTCCCGAGATCCTGCAGCCCTTCCTGAACCGATGTCCCTGCCCAAGTCCCCTCCCCCTGCGCCTGGGTGAAGGCCCGTCAGAGCCATGCTGGAGGCCACCTGCGCTTCCTCCAGGCTGGCTGGGTCACCTGAGGCAGAGCCGGGTGTGGAGGCTGGGGACCGGGGACAGAGAGCTGGGCCAGCGTGGCCGGGAGAAGCACATTGTCCACAGCCAGCCGCTCTCGGGCCTGGCGTCTGTTTCTCGGCATTCCTCAGCAGGGGCGGTCCCCAGGGCCCAGTCCCCATGGCTGTCCCCCCCAGAAGCAAATGCCTTCACAGCTCTGGGCCCCGGGCACTCCCAGCTCAGGCTACCGTCTCCTGGGAGGTCACAGGAAACCCCTGCCAGATGCCCGAAGTAGGGGTGGAACGGATGCGGGAGCGAAGCCGGAGCAGAGCTGAGCCGCCTGGAGCTGCCGGCCTCTCTCCCCAGAGACAGAGGAGTCTGCTGGGGGCTCACACCCAGGCCCACGTGGCCGCCGCAGGCTGGGGCTGTCCAGCTCAGGACCGGGACTGGCCCCTCCTCTCGGCTCCTCCTCGCATCCCCGCTCCCCGCTTCTGGCTCGCCGCCCCATCCCGGTGCCTGCTTCCTCCCGGTGCCTGCTTTTAGCCTTTCTGGGGGCGCCCCGGGGCACAGCTGGGGTCCTGAGGCCCTGGAGGGCCAGCGACAAGCCAGCCCTGGGCCCCCCGCCCCCCGCTGACTGCCTGTCCTGGGACAAACTGAAAAAGCAAGACCAGGCCCTCTCCTTCGGAGAGAGCAGGGCCAGAGTCTGAGCCCCGGGTGCCCCGAGTTGACACCCCAAGGCGTCCTGGGGCTGTCTTAGAGTGTCTGCGACCCCGTCCTGTGCTCTCGGGACTAAGTTCATGGCGGAGGTCAGGCAGAGGGAGTCTATGAGCTCCTCCCACCGGGTCTGCCAGGGTCTCGTTCACCCGTGCCCTTCGGCCCAGCACAGAGCCTCCTTGTTTGGGGGTGCAGCCAACCTGGGCCCCAGCAGGGCTGGGCTGGGTGAGGATCTGAGGGGCAGCAGGACCACCTGGCTCTGCCATGGGGCCCTGTGGCTCCCCCCCACACTGTGCTCCTGCAGCTGAAAGGGCCAGCACCCCAAACGGGGCCTCGCCACCCTGATTCAGTGCGGACAGGCCTCTGCGGGAAGACTCCGTCCCCGAGCTGAGTCAGCTGAGAGCCTCCGAGTGTCTGTGAGCCAGACGCCCCTGGGAGCAGGGATCCTGCTTCCGGCCGCCCTCTCCGAGGCTGGCAGGCTGCCATGGGAGGGCGCTCAGTGAAGAGGGGTGTCGCGTCCTCCCGCAGACGGAGCCGCCTTCCCTGGGCAGGGAGCAGCCTCCTGCTCTG
>NW_011888912.1:1762407-1773262 GCF_000151845.1 Pteropus vampyrus | reverse complement strand
GCGAGCTGCTACTTAGCTCAGCTGCCAGTCAGGCCCTTGGGCCTGGCCATGAATGTGGGAAGTGCATATAAGGCAGACGCTGCCATGTGCACGCGTGGCCAGCTGGGGTGGCCAGGCGTTTTTTTATGGGTCTGCGGAGCATGGGGCCGCCTCTCCCCACTGGTCCCAGCCCCTCAAGCCCTGTTCCTCTCTCTTGTGGAAGAGCTGTTCCTTCCCCGCACAGTCTCCATGCCCCTTTCCCGAGATCCTGCAGCCCTTCCTGAACTGATGTCCCTGCCCAAGTCCCCTCCCCCTGCGCCTGGGTGAAGGCCCGTCAGAGCCATGCTGGAGGCCACCTGCGCTTCCTCCAGGCTGGCTGGGTCACCTGAGGCAGAGCCGGGTGTGGAGGCTGGGGACCGGGGACAGAGAGCTGGGCCAGCGTGGCCGGGAGAAGCACATTGTCCACAGCCAGCCGCTCTCGGGCCTGGCGTCTGTTTCTCGGCATTCCTCAGCAGGGGCGGTCCCCAGGGCCCAGTCCCCATGGCTGTCCCCCCCAGAAGCAAATGCCTTCACAGCTCTGGGCCCCGGGCACTCCCAGCTCAGGCTACCGTCTCCTGGGAGGTCACAGGAAACCCCTGCCAGATGCCCGAAGTAGGGGTGGAACGGATGCGGGAGCGAAGCCGGAGCAGAGCTGAGCCGCCTGGAGCTGCCGGCCTCTCTCCCCAGAGACAGAGGAGTCTGCTGGGGGCTCACACCCAGGCCCACGTGGCCGCCGCAGGCTGGGGCTGTCCAGCTCAGGACCGGGACTGGCCCCTCCTCTCGGCTCCTCCTCGCATCCCCGCTCCCCGCTTCTGGCTCGCCGCCCCATCCCGGTGCCTGCTTCCTCCCGGTGCCTGCTTTTAGCCTTTCTGGGGGCGCCCCGGGGCACAGCTGGGGTCCTGAGGCCCTGGAGGGCCGGCGACAAGTCAGCCCTGGGCCCCCCGCCCCCCGCTGACTGCCTGTGCTGGGACGAACTGAAAAAGCAAGACCAGGCCCTCTCCTTCGGAGAGAGCAGGGCCAGAGTCTGAGCCCCGGGCGCCCCGAGTTGACACCCCAAGGCGTCCTGGGGCTGTCTTAGAGTGTCTGCGACCCCGTCCTGTGCTCTCGGGACTAAGTTCATGGCGGAGGTCAGGCAGAGGAGTCTATGAGCTCCTCCCACCGGGTCTGCCAGGGTCTCGTTCACCCGTGCCCTTTGGCCCCACAGCACAGAGCCTCCTTGTTTGGGGGTGCAGCCAACCTGGGCCCCAGCAGGGCTGGGCTGGATGAGGATCTGAGGGGCAGCAGGACCACCTGGCTCTGCCATGGGGCCCCGTGGCTCCCCCCCACACTGTGCTCCTGCAGCTGAAAGGGCCAACACCCCAAACGGGGCCTCGCCACCCTGATTCAGAGCGGACAGGCCTCTGCGGGAAGACTCCGTCCCCGAGCTGAGTCAGCTGAGAGCCTCCGAGTGTCTGTGAGCCAGACGCCCCTGGGAGCAGGGATCCTGCTTCCGGCCGCCCTCTCCGAGGCTGGCAGGCTGCCATGGGAGGGCGCTCAGTGAAGAGGGGTGTCGCGTCCTCCCGCAGACGGAGCCGCCTTCCCTGGGCAGGGAGCAGCCTCCTGCTCTGGCTCCGTGCCCCTCCCCAGGCTGCAGGCTTCGGGCCCCTCCCTCTCCCAGCTGCCGGCTCCTGGCGCTGGGGCAGCAGCTGGCAGGGCCCGCGGGGGCCCTCCGGGCGTCGCTCTCTCCCTCCCGCCCCGCCGGCCCTGGTGCGGGTCGCTCCGACGCTTTGCGTGCCACCTCCGCCATCACGGATCATGTGGCTTTGGGCTTGGAGCCTTAGCGACACGGGGGAGATGCGTTTCACGGGGTGGTCCTAACATGTCCCGGGGGTTGCTTGTTTGCACGGGCTCTGCACACAGGTTCTCCTAAAGTAGGTCTCGTCCTCATCAGAGGAGGCATGAGCGTGGACACTGCGCAGAGGGGGCAGGGGCGACATCGGCGACTATGATTTTGAGGAAGAAGACTGCAGACCACCAGCCGCCCCCAGGCGTGGCAGCATGCAGGCAGGAAGTTCCTCCCACTGGCTTATCTGAACCCCTCTCACCGCGGCCCAGGGGCCGAGTTCCCCTTTGATGAGGATCTGTCATGGAGGAGGGAGACCTGGTCCCTGGTGGGTCACGGCATGTCTCAGGGACTCCGCGTGCCAGGCAGACTGGAGGTCAGGGGGCTGCGACGTGTCCCCTGCCACGTGCACACACACGCACACACAGACACACGCAAACGCACACACACACCCGTCCACAGTGGGGCTCCAACGGCTCAGCTCCAGCCTGCCCCGCTGCCTGTGCCTGGAGCCAGGTGTGCCGATGTGGTGGCATCTGGGCAGCCTTCACTCTGCCACTCAGGCAGCTCACCTGGAGACAGGTGAGGCCCTCTGCCTCTCCGTCCCAGGGTCCTGTGGGAGACAAGATCAGACAGGCTTTCGCCCCCGGTGCTTTGTTCGAAGGGCTGAGTATGCTGGTTGTTTTGGGCCGTCTGAGGGGCGATTCCAGTCCAGGCCTTGGATTCTTCTCCCAGCCTTTGGGGAGGAGGCTGGTGACAGGGTATCACCCAGTCCGGATGTCCCCAGCTGCACACTCCTCGCAAGGGGATGCTGCATGCTCTCCGGTTCTCGCGAGCTTCCTGGGTTGGCTGGTGAGGGTGGTCTTCTTGGAAGACCCCGTGACTTCTTAGCTATGTGACCTTGAACTGAGCTATTTAATTTCTGTCTGGGCCGTCACTTCCAAATCAGGTGCAAAACCACCCACCTTACACCTAAACGATGTGCATGAAGACCTAATGTGTGCAAAGCGTCCTGGGTAATGTGTGCAAAGCGTCCTGGGTACGGTGTCTGGCAAAGAGGCGGTCCTGCTCCCTTGGCGTGGTGGGGGGCTGCTGACTGGGGGAGCGAGGGAGCAGAGGTGCATGGGGTTCCAGGTACCCGCGAAGAAAAGGGGCCAGGAAATGCAGACCACACGCCGTCATTGGAAAGATTCTCTAGGGTTCTGGAACGGTTCCTGGTTTGTGACTTTACTACCACAGCCCGTTGCTGGGGCTGCACCCTTAGGAGCTCGGGGTGAAGATCTGGGGTGCAGGTCAGCTAGGAACCAAAGGAGCCACCCTCGCCAGCTGGTCAGGTGGGACTAGTTCCACCTGAGAACCTGCGCCACCGCCCCCGAGGTCACTGGGAGGAGGTGGGCGGTTGGCTATCTTGGTGGGTCGTCACTGAGGATGGGGTGGGGGCGAGGCCGACCCCCGAGGCCCAAGGAGGCGGGTCTGGTGTGGGGCCCCGGGCACAGCGCCCTTCGCAGAGGGAGTCTGTCCCCTTGGCAGTCCGGCGGCATCCGGGGCTGGCCCTCCCCTCGTCTGTCCTCCCCCTCCGCTCTGTCCTCCTGGCTCCCCAAGGAGCGAGGAAATGCTGAGCTCAGCTCTTCCTGCAGGCACCGAGCTGGGGCAGACGCAGAGCTGCGCCGGTCCTGTCTCTGCCATGTGCTCATTTCTCGGGTGGGGGGTCGGATATGAGAATAACACCCGTCGCCCCGGCTCCCACTGAGCCGCGAACACAGGAAGCCCAGTGGCGGGCGGGTGCCAGACCCAGCCTCTGAAAAGCCCTGGCCCTTCCTCCTGGCTCGCTGAGCTCCACGGCTGCTGCCAAGTGGCAAATAGACAGGACTCTGTTCTGAGAGATCTGCCCACCCCCCTGCAGGACCCCAAGGAGGGACTGGGACTCTGGAGGGGTGGGGCCCAGGGCCAAGTGCCCTCCCTCGGGTGAGATTCAGGAGGGCCCCGGACAGAAATGGATGTTCGGTCCACAAAGCTCTATTGGTAAATGCAGGCAGCTGGCATGGGGGCCATAGTTTGCCGATTTGTTTTTTAAACACTGCGTTAAATTATAATTCATCTTGATTACGGATTTCTTCATGCTCCCTTAAATCTTGCCCTTGAGGCGGGATCTGGCCCACAGCACCCAGGGTCTGTGGTTTCCTTGTTGGCCCCTGGAAACTGATTTCCATCCCTGACCTGCCCACCCAACTCCGGGCCCCCAGGGAGAAACGGGACTATGCATGCTTCCCATCCTGGCCACCTGCTGTCACCAAAAGCTTCCTTCTTCCCCGGATCTCATGCTAGTGGGTCTGGCTGAGGGCTGGGCAGCCCGCAGAAGTGGGCTCGCTCAGGTGGGGCCTGGAGAGGGGGCTGCTGGAGGGGAGCCACAGAGGGTGGGGCGGGCGGGGTGGGGGCCTGTCAGTGTCCCCGGCCATCACCTCCCAGCCCTCTTGTCTCCTCCCCGTGGGGCGTGGGTTCCACCTCTCACTGGGCAATACACTGAGGACAAGCCCAGGACAAGGGCACACGATGGCTGCCCCCTGACGACAGGGCCGGCCCGGTGCCCAGCCTGGCGCGTGCACGGAGTGTCCACCTGGCTCTCAGGCGCTGCGTGGGGGGCTGTCTATCCATCGGTTTGGGGTCTGAGAGTTTTCTGGTGGGAAGCAGCTGGAGCAGAGGGAGGCTGCAGCCAGAGGAGTGTGGGCGGCATCCTCGCTGCCCACTGGGTGTGCGACTTGCCCACGTCCAGCCTCGACGTTCCTCTCTGGAGAATGGGCTTCGGAGTACCTTGCTCACGGCCTCACCGACGGGGCCGTCTGCGGCCAGGGCCCGGCCTGGCGCTCGTCCACAGAGGGCACTGACAATCTCCCCGTCTGCTTCCCGTTCCAGTCGCTCATTCCGGTCCCATTCCTGGGCCCCTGGTCCAGCTCAGCTGCTTTGGGAATCAGCGACTCCCCCAGGCCGTGTTCTTGGCCACCCTTACCCAGGTACCTTGTCTCTAGGTGACATCGCTCACCCGTCTGCACCCTGCACGGGGGCCAACAGGCTCCCAGGGCGAATGCCTGACGGACCCTCAGCTGCTGGGCCCTGGAGTCCCCTCCTCAGTGTCCCCCCTGATGCTGCCACGCCCGCTCTCCTGTTCCTGGCAGACGGGCTCCGTGGCGGGCTGCTTGGTGAAAGGGAACTGTCCTCGCTGGCGGGCAGGGCTGCCGTCCCCCCGACTCCCACTGTCTCCGGGGACCCTGATTTGATTTCCTCCGACCACCAACACTGCCGTCTGCCTGGGGTAATTAAATGGTGTTTGAATGGGATCCAGAAATCCCATCGCAAGCAGCCCGCGTGATGGGGAGGGCGGCTTCGGGCTGGGGCTGGCCAGCAGAGCCGCAGGCTCGCCAGGGGCTGCCAGGCCAGACCCCCGTTCCCCTGGGAGCACCTGGACAGCGTGGACCGAAAGCGTTTGGTCCTGGGTCCCACGAGCCCGGGGCGAAGCCAGGCCCGAGGGCTGCACCCTCAGATCCCGCCGTGGGCCGCGCTCGTCAGCATCCTTGCCGTCCTTTCCCGCGCCCCTCGGGGGCGAGGTAGGGCAGGGTGACTGAAGGGGCAGCAGTGAGGGAAGGGCCCTTACCTGTGATGACCTGTCCACACCTGAGGAGAAACGCTTCTGAAAACCCAGGCCACCCTCCAGGGGAACCAGCCTGGCGTAACGGTCCCCCGCCCCCACCCTGGGCCTATCCGCTCCCCAGTCTCCGCAGCATAGTAACCACCAGGTGAGCACCTCACCTGGCCTGCAGCTTCGAGCGGCGTCGGGGGCTGGGGCAGCCCAGGACAGGGACAGGACTGCGTCGCGGAGGGCCTGGCTCTGTGGCTGGGCGCTGGGCCCGGTGGGCGCCGGCCTGGCCCTCCTCCCCCGCCCCCCACCGGGTCAATGTTGGCTTAGGGTGCAGAGCCTGACAAGCGGCTCGTTGTGAGCGCCCCGCTGACGCCGGGGCTGGCTGCGTGAGGCGGGGGCATTAGCCCGGCCCCGCTCTGCTTCAGGCGTTTGGGAGGTGCTCTCCGCCGGCCCCTCCACACAGCCTCACCGACTCCCATCTGGTTGCCGTGGCAACCTCGCCTTCGCGGTGGCTGCCTGGAAGAGGGAGGAAGGGGCAGCTGGGTGTAGCCGGCCCTGTCCACGCCTGGTGCCCCTCTCAGCCCTGATGCCACTGTTCTTCCTCTTTCCGGGGGAGCCCCCCACCCCGGCATCTGGGATGTGGGCCCCTCCCGTGGCCGGCCTGGTGTCCCTTCTAGAGGTCCCTGCGCTTCTCAGCAAATGTTGCCTTGACCGGCCAGGCAGGGATGGGCAGGACCGGCCCCTCGGCTCCTAGAGGGGAGCCAGAGCTGGTCCCCGAGAATGTTCCGCCAGGCTCTGGCACCAGACAGGGGCTTCTGAGCTGGAGGATGCGTGCAGCCCGCAGGCCTTGGCAGGGGCCCTGGGCAGTGGCCAGGCCTGTCCCTCCTGTCCCCACCCTGTCCCTCGCTTTGCCTAGGGCTCCCCTCGAGATCAGGAGCTTGTGCAAGTCATCGAAATTCTCTCAACCTGGGTTTCCTCGCCCGTAAAGTCAGGCAAATGCCGCGCGCCTCACGGGTTTATGGTGAAGCTCACGTACGCTCTTACGTGGAATGCTTTTCGGACAGAGCCGACGGGGTAGTCGATAAGGGGGAGCAGCCGCTACTTGGGGGTGGTGTTGATGTTATTATTATTATTATCGTATTATTACAAAAGCTGCCTTTGCCTTCTGGGGGGCGGGCTCCTCGGCCCCCTTCCTCGTCCTCTAGCTTGCGCGGGCTGGAGGGGACCTGGGGGTGTGGGTGCTGGGCAGCCGCCAAGGCGGAGGCCACTCGGCCCCTCCGGCTGGGCTGACCAGGGCTCTTCCGTCCCGGGCAGAATCCGGCCACAGCTGTCCAAGGAGAAGATTGAGGGCTGTCACATCTGCACCTCAGTCACGCCAGGGGAGCCGCAGGTGCTCCTGGGGAAGGACAAGGCCTTCACCTACGACTTCGTCTTCGACCTGGACACCTGGCAGGAGCAGGTGTATGCGACCTGTGTGAGCAAGCTGATCGAGGGCTGCTTCGAGGGCTACAACGCCACAGTGCTGGCCTACGGGCAGGTGAGCACCCCCGCGCCGACCCCGCGCCCCGGCAACGCGAGCACCCCCACCTCGGGAGCATCTGCGTGCGGCCGCGGTCTCGGCTGTCATCCAGAGTGACTGCCACAGTGGTCGGGCAGGGAGCCCAGGCCGGGAGGTCATGGCGAGGGAACTGGGGGTGCCGGCTCACCCCTCCTCCCCCTTTGCCCTGCAGACGGGGGCCGGGAAGACATACACCATGGGCTCCGGCTTCGACGTAGCAATGGCCCAGGAGGAGCAGGGCATCATCCCGCGGGCCATCGCGCACCTCTTCGGGGGCATCGCTGAGCGCAAGCAGCGGGCACAGGAGCAGGGCGTGGCCGGGCCTGAGTTCAAAGTCAGCGCCCAGTTCCTGGAGGTACTGCGGCCTCACGGGGCAGCAGGGGGAGGCTTGGGGACGGCGAGAGCGTGGACGCTGGGCTCTCCACACCCCGAGTGACGGGAGCCATGCGACCTCGGGCGACCCTTTTCGGGGCTCTGCACAGTGGGTGGCACGTTTCCTCGGGGACCTCGTGGGTCTGGCACATAGTGAGAGCTCTGGTCCTCGCGCACCGTTCTGGCCTCTGCTGGGTCGCTGGCCTCAGAGCGGCCTGCCCTGCCCCTTCTGGCCGAGGTCCTGCCTGGCCCTCTGCGTCCTCTCTGACCCCAGGAAGGAAGGTCTTTAGGGCCGGTGTGCGGGGCCCGGGACTGGGCCGGAGGAGGGCCCTGTGGCCTGCTGGGGGGCCTCTCAGGCGGGTCTCTTGGGAAGCAGATAGGCGTGGGCCCTTTCATGAGCATCTGGTTGCCCAGGTCCATCCTTGGGGACCCTTGAATCAGGCAGCTCAGGGGCTCGGCACCCGATTCCCCAACCCAGAGACCCCTTGGCCCGAGGTGTCCCCCGGCACCCTGTGCTCTGACCGTGCCCCAGTGGGGACGAGGCCACAGCCCTCTCTAGGTCGCCGTGTCCCATTCCCGCCATTTCTTCCCTTCTGGGCACATGGGGCAGCTGCTTTCCCCTTGGGGGCTCTGCATTTTAGACATGAGTTTTCCTTTGTCCTTCTGTGATTTTGCTTCCGATGAAATGACTGCCTGTCTGTGTGTGTGCCCTGCTGTGTGTGCCCTGCTGTGTGTGTGCCTGTCTGTGTGTGCCTGTCTATGTGCGTGTGCTCTGCTGTGTGTGTGCCCTGCTGTGCGTATGCTCTGCTGTGTGTGTGCTCTGCTGTGTGTGCCTGTCTGTGTGTGTGTGCCCTGCTGTGTGTGTGCCTGTCTGTGTGTGTGTGCCCTGCTGTGTGTGTTCCCCGCTGTGTGTGTGCCTGTCTGTGTGCGTGTGCTCTGCTGTGTGTGCCTGTCTGTGTGTGTGTGCTCTGCTGTGTGTGCCTGTCTGTGTGTGTGTGCCCTGCTGTGTGTGCCCTGCTGTGTGTGTTCCCCGCTGTGTGTGCCCTGCTGTGTGTGCACGTGTCTGTGTGTCCGTGTGCGTCTCGCTGCTGTGAGTCTCTCTAAGTTTTCTCATCCACTGTTTTCCTCCTTTCCCCATCCTGTTGCCATGGCGATCCCCCCGCAAAGCTGTCCAGTTCCTAGGAAAGCCATGGCCAAAGGGCGAAGCACAAGGCGTTCGGCGATGCCGTGTCTGTCCCGACAGACGGACACCATGGCACTCACATCTGCCGCAGTCCCTTCCGCTTCCTCTTCCTCTTCCTGTGGGGTGTTTCTGTCCCTTTAAGACCATCGAAGCTTAGGATATCTGAGGACTGTGACCTGCCCCTCCCCCTACAGGATTCTGTTGGCCGCTGACCCAGCTGCCGTCCCCTACCCCGCTGTCCCTTGTCCCACCGCCCGGCCCCGGCAGGTGTCATGTTCCCTGCTGATGGTTCCCAACACAGGGGCCTCCAAGGCCAAGACCACCTAAATGGGGCGACAGCTCCTGGCCAGGCCGCCTCCCCACGACGGTCTCCCAGGCTCTCCCAAGGAGACCAAGCCTTTGCCCTCCTGAGAGTAGAGCACAGGGACATGTCACCTCGAACCCCAGGGGCCTTTGCGGTCAGGGCGCTGCTGCCATGCCCTCTGTCCAGGGCCCTCCCATGCCCTCTGTCCAGCTTTGCTTTCCCCTCGGTCCTCTGGGACCTTTCCCCACCCCTTTCCAAGGCTAGAGACATAACGGGACCCGCCTGAGTCATGGCCGCGTCTTCCTTATCTAAACTTACACCCCGAGTGAGTCCCCTTGTCCCCTTGGGTCCCCAGCCGTCTGTGTGACTGAGCTGCTGAATGCATGTTCCGTGGGGAATGGGAAGCAGCCTCAGGACGGTCCCGCCCAGGGCCCAGCTGTCCCCTCCCCTGTCCGGGAGAAAGACCGTGGAACCCAGAACCCGGAGGGGCCCGGGGCTGGCAAGTGAGCCTCCCAGAGTCCCGGTGTCCACATCTGCCAGACGGAGCGAGAGACGCCCGGGGGCCCCAGGCGGCGGCCACGGGCCCAGCCGCTGTCCCCTCCCGCACAGCCGCTGTCCCCTCCCGCACAGCTGTACAACGAGGAGATCCTGGACCTGTTCGACAGCACCCGAGACCCCGATGCCCGCCACCGCAGGTCCAACATCAAGATCCACGAGGACGCCAACGGCGGCATCTACACCGCGGGAGTCACCTCCCGCCTCGTCAGCTCCCAGGAGGAGGTGAGCGCGGCCGGTGGCCGGGCGGGGGCGGCGCCAGGCCGGCGGGGTCCTCACTCGGCCTGCCTCCGCAGCTGACCCAGTGCCTGAGGCAGGGGGCCCTGTCGCGCACCACGGCCAGCACCCAGATGAACCTGCAGAGCTCACGCTCCCACGCCATCTTCACCATCCACCTGTGCCAGACGCGCCTGTGCGCCCAGCCCGGCCCGGTGAGCGGCCCCGGGGCCCGGCGTCGGGGGCAGCTCGGGAGGACCGGCGGAGGGGAGGCCGAGTGTCTGCAGCGGCGGGCGGGCCAGGCCCCAGGTCAGAGGTCGCCTTCTGCTGCTGCAGGTGGACGCCACGGCGACTGGGCTCCCCGAGGGCGCGGCTCCCGCGAGGGAGTATGAGACGCTCACGGCCAAGTTTCACTTTGTGGACCTGGCCGGCTCAGAGCGGCTGAAGCGGACGGGGGCCACCGGCGAGCGGGCCAAGGAGGGCATCTCCATCAACTGCGGCCTGGTAGGCATGTGGCGGCCGGCAGCCTGAGCCAGCAAAGGGCAGTCCAGACCCTTCCAAGGCCCCGTGACCCACGGCGGCCGGTCCTCCTCAGGGCTCTGGCCAGCTGCTGGCCAGGGCAGCCGAGCGTCACCACTGCTGGGCCTTTGCCCCTCACCCTTGCCCCAGCATCCCGACACCCACCTGTGAACATCCCATCCTGGGGAGCATGAGGGGACAGGTGTGGGCAGCTCGGGGACTGTGTCATCCTTCCCTGAGTGTCTTCGGGTGCTGCGGTCTGTCTCCCTCAGCTGGCCTTGGGCAACGTGATCAGCGCCTTGGGGGACCAGAGCAAGAAGGTGGCACACGTGCCCTACAGGGACTCCAAGCTGACGCGTCTGCTCCAGGATTCCCTGGGCGGCAACAGGTACGGCCCGTACCAGGGAGGGAGGGGGGTCCCAAAGGAAGCGACAGAGCCCGGGGGTGACCGAGGGTAGGGGCTGAGGACATGCCGGGCCATCGCTCTGGCGCTGACACGTCACCACGTCCCCGACGCTGCCAGCCGCCCGTTGTGGGGGCCATTGTTGCAGCGGAAACCCGTGGCAGGTGGTCCGGGGCCCATGTCCCAGGCGCTGCCCCGCCAACGCCGGGTCCCAGGGCGTCGTGGCAGTGGGGGAGGGGTGGAGCCGAGGCGCTGCTTCCGGGGGGTGGCCGCG
>NW_011888912.1:1760158-1762357 GCF_000151845.1 Pteropus vampyrus | reverse complement strand
TGTCCCAGGCGCTGCCCCGCCAACGCCGGGTCCCAGGGCGTCGTGGCAGTGGGGGAGGGGTGGAGCCGAGGCGCTGCTTCCGGGGGGTGGCCGCGCCCTCTGCCCTCACCTACCCACTGCACCCCAGCCAGACCGTCATGGTCGCCTGCGTGAGCCCCTCCGACCGGGACTTCATGGAGACTCTCAACACGCTCAAGTACGCCAACCGGGCCCGCAACATCAAAAACAAGGTGGTCGTGAACCAGGACAAGGCGAGCCAGCAGATCAGCACGCTGCGGGCGGAGGTCGCACGCCTGCAGATGGAGCTGATGGAGTACAAGGCGGTGAGCCGGCGCCCGGCCTCTGTCCCCCAGGTCCCGTGCACAGGGCACACTCTGCCGGGGGCTTTCACGTGTGCTGCGCACGCTGCCTTGCACAGAGCAGACTCACGGAACGGGAAGGGCGGACGGGAGCACGGGAGCCGTCCGGTGTGCGGGGGCGGGCGGGGAGAGAGCTGGCCTGCCTCACTGCGGCAGTCGGGGAGGGCCTCGTGGAGGAGGGGCCTTTTGCACGGGGTTTGAGGAATGCGTGGGTGAGTACCGGCAGAAGCAAGTGGAACAGGCCTGCAGGGTGTGCACGGGCCATGAGCACGGTGACAGGTGGGAAGAATGGGTACTTTGGCAGAGATGACAAGTTTGTGTGACGAGGGCAGGAGTTGCCAGCGGTCCGTGTCCTACAGGTGACCCAAAGGGTGTGGCTTTGACTCGCCCTTGGTTTTAAGAGGATTCAACTTAGCTGTCAGCCTTTCCAAAAATTAGGGAGTTTCAGCCTGTCTTTAAAAAAGTTGAAGATCTAACAGCACAGGCCACCAAGTTGGCTGGAGGGACACAGCGGCTGCCCGTCTTAGACAGACTCGGTGGCTGCTCGCTCCGGTCCCCACCACTCCCTGTTGTCTTACAGTCAGACTTTCTCATGTGTGCCAACTGCCCAGGCCCCCAGGGTTTGGCCCTCGGGTTGGCATTCATGGCGATTTGAAGGAGAGCAGTGGACAGGTAGGTCAAGGCAAGATTATGCGAGGCCTAGAAAGGCTGGTCTCGACCTGTTGACCTTTCTGTTGTCATGGGGAGCCATGTAGGGTTTCCGAGCATGGGACACAGGAGCTGTGTTTTGCGGGACTTGGGGTAGGGGGAGGAGCACGTCCCCCCTTCCCCTCCCTGGGAGCCCTGGCACCTGACCGCCCCCCATCTGCCCTCCTCCCAGGGCAAGAGGGTGATCGGGGAGGACGGCAGCGAGGGCTACAGCGACCTCTTCCGGGAGAACGCCATGCTGCAGAAGGAGAACGGGGCTCTGCGCCTGCGCGTGAAGGCCATGCAGGAGGCCATCGACGCCATCAACAAGCGCGTCACCCACCTCCTGAGCCAGGAGGCCAGCCTGCTGCTGGCCAAGGCGGGTGAGTCGGGGAGCCCCAGGCCGGCCAGGAGCGCCAGCGGCTAGGCCCCGTCCATCCAGGATATGGGGTGGGGGGGCTCGTGGGCCAACTCATTCACGCATTTTTGCGAATTAATTTTAAAACTTGTTTTTATGACACAAGTAGTACATGAATACATCGCCTTGATTGACAGGCATCTATCAGGTGAACGATTAAACCCCCTCTCCCTCCAGTTCTTAGCAGGAGCCTCTGGACAGCTCTGTGCACCCTCCCGCACCTTCCCAAGATGCTTGCTCCGACTGCGAGTGTGTGTTCCTACACACTCATCTATGCGCGTGTGCGAACAACTCGTTCCTCTTCTATGCACTTAGAGACCCTGCCACGTTAAAACCTACAAACCTACCGAATTCTTTTAAACTGCCCTGTCCCCCCTGCGATGATGACGAAGCATTTGCCGCCACAGTCCTCTGTTGCGGGACGTTGAGCTGTGCCCAGGGTCTCGCTGTTATCAGCAGTGCTTGTGCACGTCTGTGCACAGAACGAGCCTCTGCCACACAGGTCCCCCTTTGGAAAAGGCCGGGGCGCGTGACCCTGTCGGAGGCTCAGACAGAGGCAAGGCCACCGGTTTAGAGCTGCAGGTCCTCTTTGTTATCCCCCCAGGTGACGGCAATGAGGCCATTGGCGCTCTGATCCAGAGCTACATCCGGGAGATCGAGGAGCTGCGGTGAGTGAACCCCGCACACCTGGGGGCGGGGTCCTTAAACAGGCCCAGGCGGGTCGACCCCACTCAC
>NW_011888912.1:1753248-1759163 GCF_000151845.1 Pteropus vampyrus | reverse complement strand
ATGAGGACGAGGACTCGGGCAGCGAGGAGAGCCTGGTGGACTCGGACTCAGACCCGGAGGAGAAAGGTGCGTGCGCCTGGGCTGGCGCGGGCGCCTGGGGCGGGGCTTCCCGTCACCGCCAAACCCAGGGCTGCAAGACCCTGAGCGGACACTCCTGGAGTGGGGACAGGCCCCCGAGTCCTCAGATCTCAGAGACAGTGGGGATCTGACGGAGATGCACGGGTCCCAGCCTGGGCGGGGGAAGGAGTCGGACTGGGAGCACCTAGTGGGCTCAGAGGGGTGCCCGGACCCCCACACAGCCTCGCATTTCGGGGGCTGCTCTTTAAATGTGCGGCCCCATCTGGCAGCACCTACCCATTGTGGAATCTGTTGTTTCCTCCAGCCTCTGGTCACCGCCTGGTTGAGGCTGATGGGAGGGGGGCGCGGGGGGTGGCGGGGAAGGCCCAGGCCCAGGCCCTTGGCCCCGGCGCTGGGTCAGGCCCGTCTCTGTCCCACAGAGGTGAACTTCCAGGCCGACCTGGCTGACCTGACCTGCGAGATCGAGATCAAGCAGAAGCTGATCGACGAGCTCGAGAACAGCCAGCGGCGGCTGCAGACCCTCAAGCACCAGTACGAGGAGAAGCTGATTCTGCTGCAAAACAAGATCCGCGACACGCAGCTGGAGCGCGACCGCGTGCTGCAGAACCTGAGTGAGGCCCCGCCCCCGCCCGCCGGCCCCGCCCCATCACCCAGGCCCCGCCCCCTCTGCAAAGCTCCGCCCATCCACCGGCTCCCCGCTCCTCCCTGGATTTACCTGATGGGGCTTCTGACCCTTAGATGGTGCCTTGTGATCCAGTCAAACAGTTCTCACGTCTGACCCTGGTTCCCTGCCATCGTTTAACGATTACGGTTTTTAGTGTCATCCTGCGCATCAGAATCCCTCATGTCCCCCAGCACACGAACGTGACGCTTGCTCCTCAGCCTCTTTTCCTACGTTCAGTTCCTTGGGCATTTTCCTTTGGACCTATTTGCAAAGGTCTCGCCCACCTTCTATCCTCCCCTCCCTGCTGTGTAGCCCGTTCGTTCATTTGTTCGCTCACTCACTCATTCAGCAAACATCTTTTGAATAAGTGCATCTTACGGAGCAGGTGCAACAGGTGCGACAGGTACTGGGGAGGGCGAGACCCCTGTGATCGTGGAGCGCGTGCTCGGGTGGGGAGACAGATGGGAGTAAGAAAAACGTGCAGAGTCCGTACCGTGTCAGATGGTGATCAGCGCTACGGGAAAATATGGCAGGGAAGGACGGGGGGTCTGGGTTGGAGTCAGTCCTGGAAGACTTCACCGAGAAGGTGGCATTTGCGTGCAGGGGAAGGGGGTGAGACGGCCGAGCGGAATGACTGCAGGGAAGGGCATTCTGCGCTGAGGGGACAGGCGATGCCAGGCCGTGAGGCAGGTGTGTGCCTGCCGTTTTGGTGGAATGAGGGGCCAGATGGCCGGAGCGCGGAGCGAGGGGACAGAAATGAGAGATCAAAGTGGGAGGTCATGTCAGTCATGATGAAGACATTGCCCGGCCCCCTGGGCACACAGGAAGTGGTGGACCTTTGAGAGAGGGACGAGATGCAGCTTTTCACAGCGTTTTGAAAAGGTTGCTCTGGCCGCTGTGTCGGGGAGCAAACTTGTCAGCTTGAGACCAGTTAGGACGCTGGTGAGGGTCCCGGCGAAAGGCGCTCGGACTGGAGGACGTGAGAGCTGAGAGGTTCCGGGTGTATTTCGAAGGGACAGACAGAGGCTTTGTTGATTGATTGGGTGAGAGGTAAGGGAGGAGAGCCACGGATGCCGTGGGGGGCTGAGGCGGGGCAGGCTGCAGGGGCCACGTGGGTTTTGTGAAGTCCAAGGTGGCTGTAGACATCAGGCAGAGAGGCTGCTCTAGCCCATGGCACTCTGTCTCCCCGCACCAGCTCTTCCCCGTCCCCCTGGCTCAGTCCTTTCCTCCGATCCTGGGTCAGAACCGAGCCAGTGTAAAGGCCCTCGGAACCCTCCCAGGAAGCTGGTGGTCGGGGCGGGGCTCAGAGATCTCAGATGAAAACACCCCCCAAAGTCCACAGAATGCAAGCTGGAAGGGGCTTGGACGTCTCCTCTGACCCCCTCGATGTTTAAATCCAGAAGGGGTGCGGAGAGGGTGTGGCCCCCAAGGTCAAGCAGTGAGGCATGGACCCAAGCCCTGCGCCCCTCCCCTGGGAGCCCACGGGCCATGGGGACGCGGCCCCAACAGCTGCCGCTCCCTCGCTGCCCGCAGGCACCATGGAGTGCTACACGGAGGAGAAGGCCAACAAGATCAAGGCCGACTACGAGAAGAGGCTGCAGGAGATGCACCGGGACCTGCAGAAGCTGCAGGCCGCCCAGAAGGAGCACGCGCGGCTGCTCAGGAACCAGACGCGCTACGAGAGGGAGCTGAAGAAGCTGCAGGCCGAGGTGGCCGAGATGAAGAAGGCCAAGGTAGGGCCCGGGGCGGCCGCAGGGCGTCGTCCGAGAGGCCGCTTGCCGCCGTACGGCCACTGCTGTCCGTGTGGATCGGCACACGGCGCCGCCTGGTGCAGCCCTGGCCTGGGGTGCTTGTCCAGGGCGAAACCACCTTCCTTCAGGAGAGGGGCGGGCGAAGGTCTCCAGGGGACCCCGCTCGACACTGCCCGGTGAGAGGCGCCCTCACTGCTGCCAGTGCCCCAAGGACCGTTGACCCTCAAGCGACCTCAAACGACACGGGTGTGACCTGTGACCCCTCACGCACAGACTGTTTTCAGTGAATACTGCAAACGTGTTTTTCTTCCCAATAACTTAATACCGTCTTCTTGTCTCCAGCTCACTTTACTGTAGAATACGGTATACGATTTACATAACACACAAAATATGTGTTAACCAACTGTGGGCAGTTACGTTTCTGGGGAGTCAGAAGTTGCATGTGGGTTTTTGTCTGCACGGGGGGTCAGCTCCCCGGGGGTCACCTGTGGTATGTGAGGCTTCTCGTTTGTGCAGCCTCTGTCTGTGGTACTAATACCGTACATAGTAGCATCATAATAGTATTTTACTAATTATATTTACTTGGCTGTCTGCCTTGAAGTCAGTTTTCCTCCTGAGCTCACTTTCTTGTTCATAAAACGGGAGTGATATTGCCCTTCTCGTGTGATTGTCACGAGGCCAGGGCCTGGCGTGTAGTATGGCCTCGATAAACGCTGCTGATGTCACTGTCATTACTATGAGCCTAGCCCGGGACCTGCCCAGACCCCCACCTCCGCCCGGGCCCCAGCCCGGCTGTCAGGAGAGAGTCCAGGCCAGGTCACTTGCCTCTAGCACCCTGGCCTGGTCTTAGGATGGCCAGACCCAGGATTGTGGCTTTGTGTGTGGGCCACCGGGGACTGTGATGTTCGGGGCAGTGGGGTCCAGGGCTGGACCGCAGCATGGCCTCCCCTGCAGGGCTGGGCTGGCGGTAAGGGCACTCCTTTCAGCCAGTCACCAGGACAGGGGCAGACTCCTGGCCTAGACCCTCCGGCCAGCGTCCTTGGAGCGGCCCCTCCCTGCAGGGTGCGGGCCACCTGCCCAGCCCCGTCCCAGCTCTGCCCATCCGCTCGTCCAGGTGGCCCTGATGAAGCAGATGCGTGAAGAGCAGCAGCGACGGCGGCTGCTGGAGACCAAGAGGAGCCGAGAGATCGCACAGCTCAGGAAGGAGCAGCGGCGGCAGGAGGTGAGGGGACCCCGGACGCCCAAGGCCTCGCCCGAGCCCCGCGCGCCCAGCGTCCCCCAGGCCTGGCGGCGCCCCCCACCCAGCGGCTCAGCTCCCGCTGAGCTGCGTGGTGACAGTCGTGCTGGGGGTGGAGCGCGGCCAAGCTCAGACCCCCGCCGGCTCCCAGTCCAGGCCTGTGTCGTTCTGAGGAGGATGTGGCCCCAGCCAGGGGCAGGGACTTGCCGAGGTCACCGGCGAACGGAGCTGGGACTGAGCAGCTTCTAGCCGAGCCCCCGGGTCCAGGGGAAGGGAGGCCCAGAGACTCGCTCTTAGGGACAGAGGGGCTCACCACGACCTCACTTTGGGGCCCACTTTGTCAGGCTGCACCCCCACAGCCAGCCCTGAGCATGCCCCCCCCCCACCCCGCAGTTTCAGATCCGAGCTCTGGAGTCCCAGAAGCGGCAGCAGGAGCTGGTCCTGAGGAGGAAGACTCAGGAGGTGAGCGAGGCCCTCCCCACGCAGCCGCCCCCAGTCCTGCCGGTGCGGGGCGGGGCCCCCACGTGGCCCT
Source organism: Pteropus vampyrus (assembly GCF_000151845.1). Lineage (NCBI taxonomy): Eukaryota > Metazoa > Chordata > Mammalia > Chiroptera > Pteropodidae > Pteropus > Pteropus vampyrus. The sequence goes on along the minus strand of NW_011888912.1, from coordinate 1,754,901 downwards.
GCCCTCCTTTCTCAGGCCGACAGGTGCCACCCTGGGGTGACACCTATCAGAGCCCGAGAGGTTCACTTTCCAAACAAGGTGGGGGTCCCCTCTTCCGTGTTCAAACACGGGCCCCTTGACCCTCTCTCAGTCCGGGACTGCATGGCCCCTGTGATGCCGCGCCCAGCACCCCCGATCTGGGCATCGTGCAGGCTCTGGGCACCCGCTCACTGGCTCCCTCTTTCCTTGGCCCACAGGTTTCTGCACTGAGGCGCCTGGCCAAGCCCATGTCTGAGCGGGCGGCGGGGCGCGTGGGCCTGAAGCCGCCCATGCTGGACTCGGGGGCCGAAGTATCGGCCAGTACCACCTCGTCAGAGGCCGAGTCGGGGGCCCGCTCCGTCTCAAGCATCGTGCGCCAGTGGAACCGCAAAATCAACCACTTCCTGGGGGACCCCCCCGCGTCCGCTGGCCACGGCGCCCGCCCTGCCAGGTGAGGCGGTCCGGCGGTGCCCAGGGCTGTCGCTCTGGGCGGGCGGGGGCGGGGGGCGAGGTCTGTGCAGGGGCAGTCTGAGAGTGGTCCCACCCCATTCTTTGACTCCATCTCCAGAAAGAAGTTCCAGAAGAAGGGGGCCAGCCAGAGCTTCAGCAAGGCCGCGCGGCTGAAGTGGCAGTCCCTGGAGAGAAGGGTCGTGGACATCGTCATGCAGAGGATGACCATCGTCAACCTGGAGGCCGACATGGAGCGGCTCATCAAGGTGGGCTGCACCCCGGCCCCAAGCCGCTTCCCGCCCTCCCCGTGCCCGCCCCTGCTCCTCGCGCCCGCTCCGGAGTCCAAGTGGCTGGCTGGGGGAGAGCCGTGGGCAGGCTGGACAGCGCCCTGAGCCCTCTCCGCCCCCCAGAAAAGGGAGGAGCTGTTCGTCCTGCAGGAGGCGCTGTGCAGGAAGCGGGACCGGCTGCAGGCAGAGAGCCCCGAGGAGGAGAAGGGGCTGCAGGAGCTGGCGGAGGAGATCGAGGCGCTGGCGGCCAACGTCGACTACATAAACGACAGCATCTCCGACTGCCAGGCCACCATCGTGCAGCTGGAGGAGACCAAGGTGCCCACCGGGCGGAGGCCAGAGGGGTGGGGGGTGGGGGTGGGGGTGGGCGCAGTCCCGGTGACAGGGGTCTCTGCCTCCCGGCCCCAGGAGGAGCTGGACTCCACGGACACGTCCGTGGTCATCAGCTCCTGCTCCCTGGCCGAAGCCCGCCTCCTGCTGGACAACTTCCTCAAGGCATCCATCGACAAGGTGGGTGCTGCTTGGCTCCCGGGCGGGGGCCCCGGGCACAGCTGCCTCTGCGATTGACAGGCCTGGCTCCTCCGGCCCGCGTCACCGACAGGCTCAGGCAAGCCGCCGCACCTCCCAGCCCCCGGTTCCCGGTGGAAAGCCAGGCGATGGCATAGCAAGCCCGTGGCTTGCTGTGTGGCTTTCACGAGGGGACGCATGGGAGGGGCTCGGCCTGACGCCTGGCTCACAGTGGGGCCTCCATTACAGGTGACCCTAGGCACTGGCCCAGGCCCGTCCAGAGCAGGGCAAGGCCTGAATCCGCAGCAGGTGGAGGCAGAGTGTGTGTGTGTGTGCACGCGCGCGTGTGTGTGTGCGCACAGGCACGCCTGCGCTGGGGTGGACAGTGAGA
>NW_011888912.1:1742371-1750903 GCF_000151845.1 Pteropus vampyrus | reverse complement strand
ATGAGCGAGTCGGTCACCCCAGCCCTTCCTTCGCCAGGGTGAGCCCAAGCTGTCTGCCCAGATGAAGGCCGTGTCGGCCGAGTGCCTGGGCCCCCCGCTGGACACCGCCACCAAGAATGTCACCAAGTCCCTGGCCTCCTTGGTGGAGATCAAAGAGAACGGGGTGGGCTTCTCCATCCGCGACCCCTACTGCCGGGACAAGGTCTCGCGCACCATCAGCCTGCCCTCCAGAGGGAGCACTTTGTAAGGAGCGGGGCCGGGCGGCGGGGCAGGGCAGGCGGGGTGTCGGTCTGCGCCTCACCGGACCCTTCCTTTCCAGCCCCCGGCCGTCCCGAGGCACAGACACGTCCCCTCTGACCCGAAGGAAGTCATACGACCGGGGGCAGCCCGCTAGGTGAGAGCGAGCCCCGGGACCCGCAGGGTCCCTGCCGTCACGTCAGGCAGCGGGAACCGCTGTGGTGTCCACTCTGTAGATGACCACGTGCGCTTTTAACCTGGGCCAGTCTGTCACTCGGCTTCCCCCCTCCGTCCAGTGTGGGCTCAGGACACACAATCTCCACAAGTGCCTGGAGCTGGCGGCCAAGGCGCTGCTGAAATCCGCTGGCCGTGCACGCGGTGCTGGCAGGGGTTTGGTGGCTTTGATGTCACTGCACAGATGTGGTCCTCGGCAGGCTTCGGCCCCTTTTAAGGTCTGTCGTGTTAGAGGTTTAAGGAGAAGCCAGAGACATGATTGCAGGATGGTGGCACTCGTGGTCCAGACCCCGAGGAGCTTCTGCAGGTCACCGGGGCCTCTCGGGGTTGCCTGGTCCAGGCACCGACTTTGCAGAGGTGTTTGGTGGCCTTCCCAGGCCACCAGCTGCGGAGGAAGGAGCAGGGGCTCAGGGTGACCTCTCGCCAGCTGGCTTGGTGCTAAAGCTCCAGCCGACTCTCCTGGGCAAATTCTGGGCAGATGCCCACATCTGGGCTGGGGGGTCCTTGGGCACGGATCTGCCAGGACACCCCAGGGCTTGGCTGCGTCGCTCCCCGTGAGCTGTGAGGTGGCACTGCAGTCGCAGCCTGAGAGATCTTGGCCGAAGCCGTGATGAGTTCCCGGGGGGCGGGGGGGGACTTCAGCTGTCAGTCTCAGATGCCCCTGGAGTGCGGTTGCTTCTTGTTATTCGCAGCAGGTCTGTCCTGTCGTTCCCCGGACACTGAGCTAGTGTCACCGAGCAGTCACCGCTGGGGACATACAGGGCGAGGTCCGCAGGGGCCTCTGCTCACAGTGTTTTCATCAGCCGACCCAGACGCGGCCTGGGCTTGTGCGTGTTTCTGTGTAAGGATGAAACGCACATCGTCCGTCCGTTAACCCCGACCTCACGGCCGACGGCCCTGTGGCTCTCAGCCGACAGACTCGCATTGTCTCCACGAGGCCCCGTCTCGGCCGCCTCGCGCTCAGAAACACCAGACACACACCACAGACAGCATTGCCGACAAAACACACGAAACCGCAAGACACGCGGCACGGGGCGGAGCACACGGGGCCCCTTGCAGGCGGCGTGAGCCGGGGCCACGGGCGCAGGGCCCGCTCGCTGCCCCAGCTGGGGCCGTGAGCGTCTGGGGACCCAGACTGCGCGCTGCTGCCCTCGCGTCTGCCGTGACCGCAGAAGCCCCGCGCGTCATTTCGGGATGCAGACGCGTTTTGACGGGGAAGCGAATTCCCCGCCAGGACCCACGCGAGAGCACGGGCCGTTCGGGGCAGCTCCCGGAGCCACGTCCGGCGTGGTCGCTGACGGGTGCCGCTCTCTGTCCCCACTCGCCAGGCCCCCCGACGTGGGGTTCACGCCCCCCTCGTCTCCTCCTACCCGTCCACGCAACGATCGCAACGTCTTCTCCCGTCTGACCAGCAACCAGAGCCAAGGGTCAGCGCTGGACAAGTAAGAACCGGTGGCCAGGGGTCCCTCCAGGGGAAGGAGCCTGTGTCTGGTCGTGGCCGCGGGCAGGGCTGGGGCAGCCGGGCAGGCGCTGGCCACGCTGTTCTGGCCTCTCCCGGCTTCTCTGCCCTCTGTCCTGGCTGTGGACTCTCCGCTTCTCCAAGCGGGCTGGCCCTCCGGGGAGGACGCCATGGGCCCGGGCCAGGGGCAGTCGGGCACCCCAGAGGCCCCCACAGACCTGCCCTTGAGCCCGCCTCGGCCGCGTCCTTAATTCTCTGGGTGCCCGAGCGCTGTCCCAGAAGAAAGACCCCAGGTCGCCTTCAGATGGCCGGGTCGGTTCACACACGTGCAGCCCTCGCTGGGGGACGCAGCCGCTGCTGGGCCGGTGGGTGCTGAGGCAGCCCCCCGCGAGAGGCAGCCTCGCGTGCACCCGCGGTCACAGCCGTGACGTCACTCGCCTCATGCGTCAGCCGGGGCAGTTGTCTTCCCCGCTCTCCAGGAGAGGGGGCAAGGGAAGGCATCGGGCCGCTCACCTCTGACCAGGGCCACCGTGTCCCTGCTGGGGACTGTCCTCACGGAAAGGCGGCATCCTGGGTGGCAAGCGGCCCTTCCCCACACCTCCATGGCCCCGGCTCCGAGGCCAGGCCGGGCCCCCTCTGCGCCTCTGCGGCCCGCACAGCCCCCCCAGAAGCAGCGGGGAGGGACTCAGGCCGTCGTGGCCAGGTGCTCGCCCGGACCCCGATCCTGCCCCGTGCGCCCCGTCTTGGGGCCCTCACACGCTGCAGAGCCAGCTCCCAGGCACGTCCCCGTGAGCTCCCCCAGGACGGTGGGCTCGGAACAGTCAGTGTCCGAGGACTCTCCAAAGCCGCCGGCTCCCAGGGCCGGGAGGGGCGGGCAGGCCCTTCTGCCTCGCGGTCCAGCGTCGTGCGCGGGGTGTGTGCCCCGCTGTCTGATGGGGCGGCCGAGGGCTGGGGGCAGCGAGCAGCCAGGAGCGGTCTCCCCGTGTCTCCCGTGACCCAGGCCGCACTCCTACGCCGTCAGCCCAGGACGTCCCCAGCTCCGAGGCTGGCCTGTCCCCGTCGACCTGCCCTGCTCCCCCTCAGCGCCCTCGTCCCTCTGTCTCTCTGCCCTCGCTCGCCCGGAGGAGAATAACCCGCCCTCTGACCCCCGCTGCCGCCTCCCCGCCTCTGCCTCCTCCGTGTGTTCCGCCCTCCCCCTAATCCAGCTAATTTTCTGCCCTCCCCAGGTCCGATGACAGCGACTCCTCTTTGTCGGAGGTCCTGAGGTACATACACACAGACGGCTCTCACGTTTGTCCCCAGCACTCTCTCCTCCCTCCGAGGCCCCTCCTGCCTGCACACCCCATCCTTTGCATGCACCCCCGTTGTTCCCTCCTCTCTGAGGCCCCTCCCTGCCTCACGGTTCTCAGGGCTGCTGCCTGGCCGCCTTCCGCGGGCCCTGTCGTCTTCCGTGTCACCCGGCTGGGGCTGGCTGAGGGATGTCGGTGGCTGTGGCCAAGGGCCTTGTGACTTGCTCAGTTTATGCCAGTAGGTGTGCTTCTCAGGCCTCAGCATGTCCCCACGCACGTGTCCTGGCACACAGCCAACCTCGCACCGCAGCGAGGACCCGACTCCCGCCTGGGCGTTGGCTGTCGTGACCCGGCTGGGGGCAGGGCCTCAGCCGTGGGACAGAGCCAGCCCCCGCCTGCCTCACTGAGCTGCGTCGGCCCACGGCCAGGCCCGGGCCAGGGTCGGGAGCGGGGAGCTGGGGGCGTGGGGGGGAGCTGTTCACGTGCGTGCCACCGGGCTGGTGGATGGCCCTGTGTGGTCACGTCCTCGCAGTGGGCCCTGCCGGGTGCCCGGGGCTATGAGAAGCTGCAGGTGGGACGCTGCTCATTCCCGCACACAAGGCCACAGCGTCACTGTGGGGAGCGGCTCTGTTTGGGGAAGGGCAGGGATGTGCTCTCAGGCAGGCACGGAGCTCGGCCCGGGCCTCATGTTAGCAGGTCACTGAGAATGGAGCCTCGGGCAGCCTGCGGAGGCTGCTGTGGCCGTCCTCATGCGCTCCAGACGAGCCACCCCCTCCTCCAGAGTTGGGGCGAGGGGGTGCTACTCACGCCCCTGCAGAGGGGCCCCAGACCTCCCCAACCAGAGCTGAGCTGGGGGCCCTGAAGGGACTTGGTGCTTTGTCACTGTTGGTCACAGAGCCGGCCGTGCCAGTCCACAGAGGTGGACCGCGGGTGGGTGTGCACCGCGTGTGTGGGTGGTGCCGCCTCGGCAGCGGTCACTGGCAGGTGCATGTACGGGGCGATGCTGGCGCCAGCCCAGGCCTCCCCGCTCTGCACCGTGTCCCCCTCTCCCCGGTTAACTGAAGCGGCGTGGCGCCATCTTGAGAGCCACAGGAGCCATGGCAGCCCGGCCTCTGCCGTGCCCCGTGGGGCCGGAGCCTTTACGTCTCAGCACGCAGTCAGCGGGCGTCAGAGGGAACCCCCGTGGGAAGGGCCTGTGCCCCCCCGGCCCCGCTGCTCCCATCCGAGCCCAGGCGCTCTCCCCAGAAGCACTGAGTAGGAGACGGGCCCTCGTCCCGTCTGTGCACCTCGTCCTGTCTCAGACTTGGTGGCGTGGTGCTGGTGTCTCTGGGGTCCCTCTCATCCGGCCGTGGTCCCCTCTCTGCCCTGCGCCCCTCGTCACGTGCATCGCTCGACCTGGTGCTGTCCCCGAGCTGACAGGCACCCCGTTTCCCTTCCTCCCAAAAGAGGCATCATCTCGCCGGTCGGAGGGGCCAAGGGCACGCGGACAGCCCCGCTGCAGTGCGTCTCCGTGGCCGAGGGCCACACCAAGCCCGTCCTCTGCCTGGACGCCACGGACGAGCTGCTCTTCACAGGGTCCAAAGGTGAGTGGCAGCGGCCGGCGGCGGCTCGCCCAGGCCGGCTCCCCTCACCAGAGCAGACTGTGACGGAGAGCAGAAATGGCACCCCGGGGCCTGAGGACGTGGGCTCGGCGACTCACGACCTGGTCTCCTGTCCCCGCCTCTGCTCAAGGCTCCCATCCCGGCACCAAGCCGCCCTCGGGTGTCCCACTGCTCACTCCAGCACCCCAACACTCAGCTCTTATCGCTCAGTGGTTCCTGTGACCTTGGCCACAGGACTCCACACGGTCACGGTTACTGAATCAGAGCAAAGTCGGAGAAATGTCACCAGCAGGAAGAGCACGTGCTGACGGAGAGACGGGCTGTCCGTCTGTCTCTCGGTCCAGCCGTGATCGACCGATTCCAGGCTGTTCCCATGAGGTCCACTTGCTCCTTCTCTCCTAACGGTGTCAGCGCTCAGCAGCTGGGGGGACAGGCGCCGAAGGTGGGGGGACTGGGATCTAGTCCAAGCCGCCTTGTCGCTGCTCACAGGACTCTGCCGTTGGCGGAGGACCCCCAGTCTGTGTGCTGACCGGCGTCTCTGAGTTGTCACCCCACGTGCACGTCCTGCCCCTCGCTCTCCCTGGCCCGGCCCCCCGCCGTGGACCTGCCACCCTGTGTGCTGACGCCTGTCCCCTCCCCGCCCCCCCCCGGGCTCTCTCTCAGACCGCAGCTGTAAGATGTGGAACTTGGTCACGGGGCAGGAGATCGTGGCTCTGAAGGGCCACCCCAACAACGTGGTCTCCATCAAGTACTGCAGCCACTCGGGGCTCGTGTTCTCCGTGTCCACCTCCTACATAAAGGTGTGGGACATCCGGGACTCTGCCAGGTGCATCCGGACCCTCACGTGAGTGCCCCGGCCCCCGCCTGCCTGCCTCCCAGCCCAGGGGCCCACCTGGGACACCCCGGCCAGCTGCGTGGGCGCCGAGGCCCTCACAGGCCCGTTCATGTGTCCAGACTCTGAGGGACAAGGTGTGCCGTCTGGGCTGGGGGCAGTGTCTGGGCAGCAGCTTGGTCGAGCCTCTGGCCCGGCTGACCCCCTGCTTCGTCCTGGTTCCCCCAGTCCTGCCTCTGAGCTCTCCGTGGGTCGAGGGAGGAGCTGGGGGACAGGGCGAGGCCACCTGCCTGCGTATGTGCGCCGCCGCCCGGCCGCCGCCCCGACGCCGTCTCTCAGCGAGAGCCATGCTTCCTCCTGTGTTTGTGTCGCAGACGGTCTGTTGTTTATCTTGATTCTTTAAAAAGGGTAAAGGGGGCGTTTAGGGCAGTGAGACCGCTCCGTGTGACACTGTCATGGCGGACACGTGTCGTCACACGTTCGTGCAGACCCGCTGGCTGCCCCACGCTGAGAGTGACCGTGACGTCAGCTGGGCACTGGGTGGCGATGGCTTTTCCGCGCAGGGTCTTCCGTTGTGCCGGAGGTGGCAGGTGGGACAGGGTCGACGGGGAGGCTCTGCCTCTGCCGCAGAGTTTTGCCATGAGCCCAACACCGTCCCAACGAAACAGCCTTTACACAGACAGACGCAGAACAAGCAGAAAGGGTGTCGTCACCCGTGTTTACAGAGGAGGAAGCCAAGGCTCAGAGAGGCTCCCACAAGACCCAGGGTCAAACCCAGTGTCATGACCCGCTGTTCTGCCCCCCAGGCCCTGGCTTGGGGCTCGTCTTCTGCTGGCCGGGCAGTGGGCCTCGCCCCTTGGCCCCGTCCCCGTCAGTCAGGGAAGGCTTCCTGGGGGAGTGGGCCGCAGGCCGGCCCGCGGGAGCTGTGCCTGGGTTCCCAGCCTGTGTGGACGGGCCGTTTTGATCGCCCACCTCGCCCTCCCCCTCGCGGGCAGGTCCTCGGGCCAGGTGACCTCAGGTGACGCCTGTGCTGCCACATCCACCCGTGCCATCACCGGCGCACAGGGTGAGCAGCAGATCAACCAGATTGCCCTGAGCCCGTCGGGCACCATGCTGTACGCCGCCTCGGGCAACGCCGTCCGCGTCTGGGAGCTCAGCAGGTGCGGAGCCTGCAGGGGGCGGGGGCGGGGGCGTGGCCTGGGGTGCGCAGGTCCCGGCTCAGGTGACTGCCCCGGGTCGGCAGGGCTGTGGTGGCATCTCCGTCCCCCGGGCCCCCGAGGCCCCTGGGGCTGTCGCTCTTGCTGGGGGGAGGCCAGGACTCTGGCCAGGCTGTTCATGCCGGGGCAGACCCCCCACCACCGCCCAGGGCCCCTCTGACCTCCCGCCCCTGCCCGGGCCTCTCCCAGCACAGGTTCCAGCCTGTCGGCAAGCTGACCGGCCACATCGGCCCCGTGATGCGCCTGACAGTCACCCAGACCGCCAGCCAGCACGACCTGGTGGTGACTGGCTCCAAGGACCACTACGTCAAGGTAGCTGAGACCGGGTGGGGGGCGGGCATTCTCGGGGTCCTGGGAGTGCTCGTGGAAGAGAGGTTTGTGGGGTCTGAGTGAAGAGCTCGCCGTGAGCAGGCGAAGCCGTGAGCGGAAAGTAAAGGCCGTGGCGTTATTTTGTAAACGGTGGAAAGTTAGACGTTCGGGGTGTTTCTAAGGGCAGAGCGACAGTCATGTCGGTCGGGGAGACCCTACCCGCGGGGTGCAGTGCGGCCGTGGCAGCATCAAATGTGAAGGCGAAGCACTCAGGGTCCTAACAGCCCTGACTGCCTGTCCCCTGATCGTGCCACCGAAACCGCCTGTAAGCGGCGCGTAGAAGGGAGCAGAGTGTGGGCGGTGATGAGCGTTTGCTTAAATGAGTCCGGTTGCATTTAACTTACTGCAAATAAAAGGTTTAAAGGGGGGCACACGCCTGGCACCGCCCGGCACAGCAGCTCGTGCTGCACTGCGGAGTCCCACTGCATCGCTAAGTCGCTGTCCCCAGGCCCCAGGCCCCAGGCCCCAGGCCCAGTCCCTCGGCTCAGGGCCCGAGCCTTCAGCGTTGTCCTCAGGCCCTGGCTCTGTGGGCCCCCGGTCACCTGCCGCACCCACAGTGGGCGGCTCTGGGACTTCCCTGCGCCCTGCCTCCCGCAGATGTTCGAGCTGGGCGAGTGTGTGGCGGGCACCATCAGCCCCACGCACAACTTCGAGCCCCCCCACTACGACGGCATCGAGTGTCTGGCCATCCACGGGGACATCCTGTTCAGTGGCTCCCGTGACAACGGCATCAAGAAGTGGGACCTGGAGCAGCAGGAGCTCATCCAGGTGAGGCCAAGGCGAGGCCAGAGACTCCCCAGCTCGCCCGTGCCCCCCGCTCCGCCCGTGCCCGCCCCCGCGGCCCCCGCCTCTCTCCCGTCATCTCTCCCCACCCCACCGAGGACCGAAGGGCAGGATCTAAGGCTCGAGCCTGAAGGACCCACCTCTGGGCCCCGAATCCCAGCATGGCCGGTGCCCTGGGTCCCGGGGACATGAGTGGCCGCAGGGAGCCCGGCGTGCGCAGGGTCCTCTTCCTGCCCCAGCTGCCCGGCCCTCACCCACCACCCCTCCTGCAGCAAGTCCCCAACGCCCACAAGGACTGGGTGTGCGCCCTGGCCTTCGTCCCGAGCCGCCCCATGCTGCTGAGTGCCTGCCGGGCGGGTGTCATCAAGGTCTGGAATGTCGACGGCTTCACCCCCGTCGGGGAGGTCAGGGGCCACGACAGCCCCATCAACGCCGTGTGCACCAACACCAGGCACATCTTCACCGCCTCCAGGTGGGTGCTGGGCGGGGTGGGCTACGGGTCCATCACCCC
>NW_011888912.1:1738011-1741246 GCF_000151845.1 Pteropus vampyrus | reverse complement strand
CGGCCCCAGCAGCTCGGACAGCACGGACAGGGCCAGCTGCCCTGGGGACAGAGGGTGTGGCCGATGGGCGTGGCCCTCCCTGCTTCCCCTCCCCTCCCTGACGGCTGACGGGCCAGGCCCCTGGCTGTCCCCCAGGCTCTCCCTGGGACGCAGGACGCAGAGCAGGACGCAGAGCAGGAGGCGAGGGATTCAAGCTGTGACAGCAGGGTCCCCCCTCTTGTTTCTCCCGCTGCCCCTGGCCGTGCCCCTCCTCGGGCCCTTGACCCTGGCGTGGGCCCTGCAGGGGGGCGAGACCGTCCAGTCCCCACGTCCCCCAGCCCAGCTTCTGGACCACTGCACCTGCCTCTGAGCCCCAGAAGGTAGCCCTCAGGTAACCGTGGAAACCAGGTTAGGCAGCCAGGCCTGCAGCTGACCTCTCACCCTTGGCCACCAGCAGCTGTTCCCAGGTGACCCCAACGATGCTGGGGGTCCCTTCCGATGAGGCTGCTAGAAAGACTCCCTGGGGGTGGCCAGACGCACTTCAGTTACTTAATTTATTTTTATTTTTTGCTGTTGCCTCCTGGACGTTGACTTGAAGTTTCTTCCCCGTGCTCTGTCCCTCAGCTCTTGGGGACCAGGAGTCCCACAGGGACCTGCCCCACCGGCCCTCGGGCCCGACCCCCACTCGGCCTGGCCCTGCGGCTGGGCCGCGCCACCTGCCCCCAGGGGCCACCCTGGTACACCCCGACATCGGCCGCCGGACGCTTCAGTGCCTTCCTCCGCCGTCCGGCGGCCTGGCCTGGCGCCCCGCATGGGGTGGCACCACGGGGTCTGCTCATGAGGGTCTTACCCCTGCCGCCCGGGGCTCCGCGTGGGGAGCAGCCCGGAGGACCGCGCCTGCCGGGACACAGGCGGACGGCGAGGACCGGCCCTGCGGTCACCCTTCCCGGTCACCCAGGAGACTGTCCGAGCCTCCGATGCCGGCGAGCGGACTGCTGAGATCCTCCGTCCTCGGGCTGCAGCCTCGGGCCCTGCGGGCTGTTAAATGCGTCGCCTGAGCCGCCGTGGGCCCGGCCGCGGGAGGACCCTGTCCTGAGCCCTGTCCGCACTCGGCCAGTGTCCTGCCGGTGTTTACCTGGTTCGGTGCTTCCTGGTCTCGGCGTGCGGCCGGGAGCCCAGCTCTGCTCAGAGGACACGAGCCCTTGAGACCTTCTGAAAGTGGCTCTGTTTCCGTCTTGGGGCGTCCCCGGTTTGGCCCAGTGTGGGACGTGTCTGGAGCACAGGGTGGAGGATGCCATTTTAGCTGTGAAAGGGAAAAGCACCTGCTGGGGCCTGAGCCCAGCCTGTCCCCACCTGTCCCCACCCTGCTCCGAGCTGCCCCAGGCTGAGAAAGAGCTCGTGCTGGGCGAGGCCCCGCTGGGCACAGCGGGGCCTCGCTGAGCCCCAGAAGGTAGCCCTCAGGTAACCGTGGAAACCAGGTGTAGGCAGCCAGGCCTGCAGCTGACCTCTCACCCTTGGCCACCAGCAGCTGTTCCCAGGTGACCCCAACGATGCTGGGGGTCCCTTCCGATGAGGCTGCTAGAAAGACTCCCTGGGGGTGGCCAGACGCACTTCAGTTACTTAATTTATTTTTATGTTTTGCTGTTGCCTCCTGGACGTTGACTTGAAGTTTCTTCCCCGTGCTCTGTCCCTCAGCTCTTGGGGACCAGGAGTCCCACAGGGACCTGCCCCACCGGCCCTCGGGCCCGACCCCCACTCGGCCTGGCCCTGCGGCTGGGCCGCGCCACCTGCCCCCAGGGGCCACCCTGGTACACCCCGACATCGGCCGCCGGACGCTTCAGTGCCTTCCTCCGCCGTCCGGCGGCCTGGCCTGGCGCCCCGCATGGGGTGGCACCACGGGGTCTGCTCGTGAGGGTCTTACCCCTGCCGCCCGGGGCTCCGCGTGGGGAGCAGCCCGGAGGACCGCGCCTGCCGGGACACAGGCGGACGGCGAGGACCGGCCCTGCGGTCACCCTTCCCGGTCACCCAGGAGACTGTCCGAGCCTCCGATGCCAGCGAGCGGACTGCTGAGATCCTCTGTCCTCGGGCTGCAGCCTCGGGCCCTGCGGGCTGTTAAATGCGTGGCCTGAGCCGCCGTGGGCCCGGCCGCGGGAGGACCCTGTCCTGAGCCCTGTCCGCACTCGGCCAGTGTCCTGCCAGTGTTTACCTGGTTCGGTGCTTCCTGGTCTCGGCGTGCGGCCGGGAGCCCAGCTCCGTTCAGAGGACACGAGCCCTTGAGACCTTCTGAAAGTGGCTCTGTTTCCGTCTTGGGGCGTCCCCTGTTTGGCCCAGTGTGGGACGTGTCTGGAGCACAGGGTGGAGGATGCCATTTTAGCTGTGAAAGGGAAAAGCACCTGCTGGGGCCTGAGCCCAGCCTGTCCCCACCTGTCCCCACCCTGCTCCGAGCTGCCCCAGGCTGAGAAAGCGCTCGTGCTGGGCGAGGCCCCGCTGGGCACAGCGGCGAGGTTGGGGTGAGCGGATGTGCGGGGCAGTCTGCCTTCCAGACTGGACACCCCTTCTCCTCCGGCCGGTCCGGGCACCAGGCAGCTCCCCCGAGTCCCCTCCCTGCCCGTCCCTCTGCCTGCCGGGACGGAAAGCATCACCTGTGAGAAAGCTGTCTGCATGGCGTTCGCACCCTGCAGACACAGACTGTGCTCCCGCGGGCACCGGACTGTAGCTGCCGGCCTGTCCTTGCTCGGGGTGTAACGTGCAGCCCGCGAGAGGTGCTCGGCGCCAGGCCTGTCTCCTGCTGTTGACGGGTCAGCTACCTCACGGCCAGCTGGCTCTGATGTCCTGGCAAGTATCACTGACTCTACACTTGAAGTCCCCCGGGAGCCCTGGTTCTGGTGTCTCTGCCACTCCCTCGGGGACTCCGGGGTGCACGGCTGGGGGCAGGCCCCTGGCGCCCCGCGCACAGATCCGGACGGCGGAAGCACAAGATGGTGATTTGAGCACAGCGCGGGGCTGGTGTCCGGTGGCCTGGGCCCAGGGCCTCCTCTGGGGTTCAGGTTGGGGATTCCCCGTCGGGGCCTGCCTGCAGCTCACCCTAGTTCTGGGGCACATCGTCATACTTCCTTTTCTGTGCCCCCCAAACACCGTGAGGCACTGCAGGCCAGGCCACGGGATGCCGGGGCCACGAGCAGTGCCCCCTCGACACCACTCCCCAAATCTGGCAACGGCCAGGCCCAGACCGGGTCCCTAACAAGGGCTCTGAAGG
>NW_011888912.1:1731355-1737096 GCF_000151845.1 Pteropus vampyrus | reverse complement strand
CACGGCCAGCTGGCTCTGATGTCCTGGCAAGTATCACTGACTCTACACTTGAAGTCCCCCGGGAGCCCTGGTTCTGGTGTCTCTGCCACTCCCTCCGGGACTCCGGGGTGCACGGCTGGGGGCAGGCCCCTGGAGCCCCGCACACAGATCCGGACGGCGGAAGCACAAGATGGTGATTTGAGCACAGCGCGGGGCTGGTGTCCGGTGGCCTGGGCCCAGGGCCTCCTCCGGGGCTCAGGTTGGGGATCCCCCGTCGGGGCCTGCCTGCAGCTCACCCTAGTTCTGGGACACATCGTCGTACTTCCTTTTCTGTGCCCCCCAAACACCGTGAGGCACTGCAGGCCAGGCCACGGGATGCCGGGGCCACGAGCAGTGCCCCCTCGACACCACTCCCCAAATCTGGCAACGGCCAGGCCCAGGCCGGGTCCCTAACAAGGGCTCTGAAGGCCGCTTGGTGGGTAGGTGGTGTCCCCACCCCACTGCCCGGGGCCACCTCGGTGGTCCCGCCGCAGCGTCTCGGTGCTAACTGGTTCCTCGTTTGCTTCCACTCAAGCGACGGGTCCTCTCGGGCAGCCAGAACTCCTGTCGCCTTCAGAGATTGTCCAGAGAGAGGACGGGCCAGGAGGCGGAGGCTGGCGCTGGGCCGTGGCGGTGGTCAGGGTGCCACCTTCGACCCCTGGGCAGGGACACCTGTGGGTCTGGGCATGGCCTCCCCGCCCACCGCCCCCCACTGCAGCTGCAGCCCAGCCCCCCATCCAGCCCTGCCGCCCGCCGGGCCCCAGGCCCCCGTGGCTTTGGCGGAGGGCGTCGAAAGCACAAACCGCTGCAGGGAAGGCGTGGCTGGGACTCCAAAGCCGGCCAGCAGTGGGGACGCAGGTGGCGGCTGGGGGGCAGGCAGGCGCCCGGCTGTCCGTCAGGGCCCGTCCCTGGGCTCCCCGATGCGGGCTGGGCTGGGTGCAGGCACACCCCACTTGCTCAGTCCCTGCGGAGCGCTGAGCCCCTTCCCGCTGGGCGGCCCCAGCCCCGGGCGGCTGCCCTCTGCCGTCCCCCACGGGAAGCTGCGTGAAGCTGCTCGCCGCTCCCGCGTGGCGACGCCTCCTGGCCCAGGCTCGGGGACCGGGAACCGGGGCCTTGCATGGAGGTGGGAAGCACTGCTCGAAGAGTGGGGGGTCAGAGGGGACCCCTGCAGTGAATCGGGCCGGTCGGCCACTAGGTCCAGTGCTCGCCTCTGCGTGGCCGCAGTGTTCCGTGGGCTCGCGCTGTCCCCACTGTGGGGCCAGCGCAGGTGAGCATCCGGCCCGTCCCTCTGCCTGCCGGGACGGAAAGCATCACCTGTGAGAAAGCTGTCTGCATGGCGTTCACACCCTGCAGACACAGACTGTGCTCCCGCGGGCACCGGACTGTAGCTGCCGGCCGGTCCTTGCTCGGGGTGTAACGTGCAGCCCGCGAGAGGTGCTCGGCGCCAGGCCTGTCTCCTGCTGTTACGGGTCAGCTACCTCACGGCCAGCTGGCTCTGATGTCCTGGCAAGTATCACTGACTCTACACTTGAAGTCCCCCGGGAGCCCTGGTTCTGGTGTCTCTGCCACTCCCTCGGGGACTCCGGGGTGCACGGCTGGGGGCAGGCCCCTGGAGCCCCGCACACAGATCCGGACGGCGGAAGCACAAGATGGTGATTTGAGCACAGCGCGGGGCTGGTGTCCGGTGGCCTGGGCCCAGGGCCTCCTCCGGGGCTCAGGTTGGGGATCCCCCGTCGGGGCCTGCCTGCAGCTCACCCTAGTTCTGGGACACATCGTCGTACTTCCTTTTCTGTGCCCCCCAAACACCGTGAGGCACTGCAGGCCAGGCCACGGGATGCCGGGGCCACGAGCAGTGCCCCCTCGACACCACTCCCCAAATCTGGCAACGGCCAGGCCCAGGCCGGGTCCCTAACAAGGGCTCTGAAGGCCGCTTGGTGGGTAGGTGGTGTCCCCACCCCACTGCTCGGGGCCACCTCGGTGGTCCCGCTGCAGCGTCTCGGTGCTAACTGGCTCCTCGTTTGCTTCCACTCAAGCGACGGGTCCTCTCGGGCAGCCAGAACTCCTGTCGCCTTCAGAGATCGTCCGGAGAGAGGACGGGCCAGGAGGCGGAGGCTGGCGCTGGGCCGTGGCGGTGGTCAGGGTGCCACCTTCGGCCCCTGGGCAGGGACACCTGTGGGTCTGGGCATGGCCTCCCCGCCCACTGCCCCCACTGCAGCTGCAGCCCAGCCCCCCACCCAGCCCTGCCGCCCGCCGGGCCCCAGGCCCCTGTGGCTTTGGCGGAGGGCGTCGAAAGCACAAACCGCTGCAGGGAAGGCGTGGCTGGGACTCCCAAGCCGGCCAGCAGTGGGGACGCAGGTGGCGGCTGGGGGGCAGGCAGGCCCCCAGCTGTCCATCAGGGCCCGTCCCTGGGCTCCCCGATGCGGGCTGGGCTGGGTGCAGGCACACCCCACTTGCTCAGTCCCTGCGGAGCGCTGAGCCCCTTCCCGCTGGGCGGCCCCAGCCCCGAGCGGCTGCCCTCTGCCGTCCCCCACGGGAAGCTGCGGGAAGCTGCTCGCCGCTCCCGCGTGGCGACGCCTCCTGGCCCAGGCTCGGGGACCGGGAACCGGGGCCTTGCATGGAGGTGGGAAGCACTGCTCGAAGAGTGGGGGGTCAGAGGGGACCCCTGCAGTGAATCGGGCCGGTCGGCCACTAGGTCCAGTGCTCGCCTCTGCGTGGCCGCAGTGTTCCGTGGGCTCGCGCTGTCCCCACTGTGGGGCCAGCGCAGGTGAGCATCCGGCCCGTCCCTCTGCCCCTGACTGTACATAGCGTCTGGAAGTTATTTAAGCCCCACACTGCACGTCCCCCCCGGACCGGACGTGTGTTCCGAAAAGTTGTGCTAAATAAAACCTGAACGACACTGGTGCTGTGGCCCTGGAGGCTGGGGCCCTTCTGGGGACGGGGGGGCCGGCCTCGGGGACGGGGCCCACATGGTGCGGCCGCGGCATTGGCTGTGCGGGGCCCCGCGGGCCCACGTGCCACCTCCTGGGACGGCCACCGCAGCCGGAGGAGGGCCGCTGGCCGCCGGGCACCGTCTGACACTGGTCACGGCGTCTTCTCTGCCCCGTGAGCGGTGACGTCCTCATGCTCTGAACTGGGAAAAGCTGGAAGGGAGGTGACGTCCAGGACCACAGCTCGTCAGGATAGAGAAGGCACCGAAGCCCAGGCCCGGCCGACCGCCACCCCGTCCCCTTCCCTAGGGGCCCGTCCGAGCACGCCCACCCCAGACGTGTGTCCTCCCCTGACCACGTAGGACGGGAGCCGGAAATAGCAAAAGCTCGCACGGAATGACAGCGGCAGCCTGGCCTCGATTTCCGTGTCCAGGCCATTGTCCCTCAGTCTTTAAAAACACGTATTCCCTTTTCCTCCCCAAAAACCCTCTGCGCTCTGCCTATTCGTGCCACTGTTTTTAACATAAAAGTATCTTTCGGTGTAAGAGACACCAGACAACCTGTGACCCCGAAGACATGAGTCGTGGCTCCAAAAGGGAGCAGTTCTCACGCTCGTAACCCGTGATTTCTGCCACCACGTTTTCAGGAAGCAGTGACACTCAGATAACGTCACGTTTAGGGCTCGCTGCGCTGCTGATGCTCTGTGACCAGCCATCGAGTTTGTCAGACTTGAGAAAACACTACCTGCTGGGGCCTGAGCCCAGCCTGTCCCCACCTGTCCCCACCCTGCTCCGAGCTGCCCCAGGCTGAGAAAGAGCTCGTGCTGGGCGAGGCCCCGCTGGGCACAGCGGCGAGGTTGGGGTGAGCGGATGTGCGAGGCAGTCTGCCTTCCAGACTGGACACCCCTTCTCCTCCGGCCGGTCCGGGCACCAGGCAGCTCCCCCGAGTCCCCTCCCTGCCCGTCCCTCTGCCCCTGACTGTACATAGCGTCTGGAAGTTATTTAAGCCCCACACTGCACGTCCCCCCCGGACCGGACGTGTGTTCCGAAAAGTTGTGCTAAATAAAACCTGAACGACACTGGTGCTGTGGCCCTGGAGGCTGGGGCCCTTCTGGGGACGGGGGGCCGGCCTCGGGGACGGGGTCCACGTGGTGCGGCCGTGGCATTGGCTGTGCGGGGCCCCGCGGGCCCACGTGCCACCTCCTGGGACGGCCACCGCAGCCGGAGGAGGGCCGCTGGCCGCCGGGCACCGTCTGACACTGGTCACGGCGTCTTCTCTGCCCCGTGAGCGGTGACGTCCTCATGCTCTGAACTGGGAAAAGCTGGAAGGGAGGTGACGTCCAGGACCACAGCTCGTCAGGATAGAGAAGGCACCGAAGCCCAGGCCCGGCCGACCGCCACCCCGTCCCCTTCCCTAGGGGCCCGTCCGAGCACGCCCACCCCAGACGTGTGTCCTCCCCTGACCACGTAGGACGGGAGCCGGAAATAGCAAAAGCTCGCACGGAATGACAGCGGCAGCCTGGCCTCGATTTCCGTGTCCAGGCCATTGTCCCTCAGTCTTTAAAAACACGTATTCCCTTTTCCTCCCCAAAAACCCTCTGCGCTCTGCCTATTCGTGCCACTGTTTTTAACATAAAAGTATCTTTCGGTGTAAGAGACACCAGACAACCTGTGACCCCGAAGACATGAGTCGTGGCTCCAAAAGGGAGCAGTTCTCACGCTCGTAACCCGTGATTTCTGCCACCACGTTTTCAGGAAGCAGTGACACTCAGATAACGTCACGTTTAGGGCTCGCTGCGCTGCTGATGCTCTGTGACCAGCCATCGAGTTTGTCAGACTTGAGAAAACACTTTTCTAGCACTTTTGTTGAGATATAAGTGCCTTTTGGGGGCCGATGAGTTCATTCAGTCTATTTCTGTTCCCTCAGCTACCTGTGGGGATGGGCGCTGAACACACGTTTAGTGCCTGGAGAGTGACAGGCAGTTCGGGAGGGCTGAGTCATGAGACGTCACTCAAGCTCTAGAGTCCTATACTCTTCGGGTAACTGCCCATCCCTGCCTGCCCTGGACCCTGGGATTCTGGCCAGCCCCCTTGGCAGAGAGGCCCCCCGGGAACAACTCATCGTCATCACCAGCCATCTGACTGTCGTGAAGACGACTCTGGGTCTCTCTTTGCTTTGTTTTCCAAGTACAAAGCCTACACGTCCCTGTCCTTTATCTGGGCCCCCAGCTGGGACGGGGTCTGGCCAGTGAGTCTGTGCGTCTGGAGAAGTCGCCGTGGGTGGACGGGGAGGCTCCCTGTCCTCAGTAGGGCCTTGGCCAGTGCGAGGCTCCTCAGCCTGCTGAGGGGACGCGGTGGGCAGGCTGTCTCGCTGCCACAGGCACAGGTGCCTCCCTGCTCCGGGAAGCGGGCTGGCTTCTGAGGACGTCCGAGGGCCCTGCCCAGCGGGACAGAGCCCAGTGCTGATGGCAGGAAGTGACAATGGGTGTGTGGGTGAGACCAGGAGACAAGCCCGGGACCGACTGCAGACTGTGGTCCCCTCACCCTCTGCTCACACCCCCAGAGCATTTGTCACAGCCGGTCTTTCCAAACCCGGTCGCCCTGTGTCTCGAAGGTGCCACGGCGCTCAGGGGCGGGGAGGCAGGAGCGCTGGACTGAGGGACCTCGTTTTCATTCCTTTAATGCGGAATGTGTCTTTCCCTCGGATTACAAGAGTAACATCCGCTTATTGCAGAAAATGTGGCAAGCACAGCAGCGCGAACAGCCTCGGGAGCCTCTCAGGGTCTCCCGGTGCAGA
>NW_011888912.1:1727295-1730305 GCF_000151845.1 Pteropus vampyrus | reverse complement strand
AGACAAGCCCGGGACCGACTGCAGACTGTGGTCCCCTCACCCTCTGCTCACACCCCCAGAGCATTTGTCACAGCCGGTCTTTCCAAACCCGGTCGTCCTGTGTCTCGAAGGTGCCACGGCGCTCAGGGGCGGGGAGGCAGGAGCGCTGGACTGAGGGACCTCGTTTTCATTCCTTTAATGTGGAATGTGTCTTTCCCTCGGATTATAAGAGTAACATCCGCTTATTGCAGAAAATGTGGCAAGCACAGCAGCGTGAACAGCCTCGGGAGCCTCTCAGGGTCTCCGGGTGCAGAAGCAGGAGGTCGGGGGCGGGGCCGACGGCGTCTCCTTGGCCTCCAGGACGTAGCAGATCTGTGTGGCGAGGCAGCTGACCATGGGGTCGGGGTCTTCCCTCAGGGACTGCAGGGCTGCAACGCAGAGGCGGCCGTGCTGCGCGCGGTGGCGTGGCTGGGCCGCACGGGGCTCGCCAGCACGCCGGCGGGGCAGGAACAGGCCGTGGGTGGACAGCTCCTCCCCGGGGCCACCTTGCTCAGTCGCGAGCAAGATGACGTACCCACCAGGGCTCAGGGAGGCAAGGGGCGGCTGCTCCTCGTCCTGCACCCACGACCAACCCCTCTGGTCCGCACCATCGTCCCCTCCCTGGCTCTGCCCACCTGCTTCCCGGAGAACAGCTATGAGCACAGTCCCGACTCAGAGCTGCGGCCAGCACGTGGGGGCCCGCGGGGGCGGGGCCGTGGCGCTCGAGCGAGGCCAGACAGGACAGGGCGAGTAGGGACACAGGGACCATGACCCGAGTTCTGCCGGGGGCTCCAGGGGGGCTGAGAACGCTGTCCCCTCGCATGAGACAAGGTGGTGTCCCTCCCGTAAGCACTCAGGGACTGTCCTGGCTGAGGGCGGGTCTGGAGCTCGGTGGCAGTGGCGTCAGGGAGTGACGGGGCAGGACAGCTCTGGCCAGAGCCCCTGCTAAGCGCCTCAGAGACGAATTCTCTCGTCTCTCCTTCCAGGGGTTGTGCCCATGAGCCCGCCTGTCCCCGTCCCTCATTTCCGAACCGCCCGCCAGCACCAGCTCGTGGCCGAGGCGAGCGGCCTCCGCCCACCTGAATATGCCTCCTCCGTCTCACCGTCCTTGTCCATGTCCAGGGTTTGGATGATCTGGCCTGCGGGGCACATGGAGCTTCAGTGGCCCCACAGAGGGCCAGGGGACACTGGCTGCACTGGGTCTCCGTGCCTCTCCCCAAGTCCCCACGTGCCCCCTCCATCTGTCTCCTGTCCCCACACTGGCGTGGCCACCAGCCACAGGGCTGGACTTTTCCCTCCAGTCCTGAGTGAACCAGGCTGGGGTGGGGCGGCCCCTGCTCTGCTCCTTGGGGCGACATGAAGCGGTCCCACCGGGCTCTGAGCTTCCCCGCGGAGCAGTGCCCACACCCGTCACCCCGCGGAGCAGTGCCCACGCCCGTCACCCCGCGGAGCAGTGCCCACGCCCGTCACCCCGCGGAGCAGTGCCCACGCCCGTCACCCCGCGGAGCAGTGCCCACGCCCGTCACCCCCGCGAGCTTTGCAGCCTGTTCTGCTGAGGCAGGGCTGCCCGCCCGGCCAGGAGCTTCCTGCAGGGGAGGGAGCAGCAGCTGGAGATAGTCCTCTCCCACCCTCCTGGCCCTCATGTCCCGGTCCCCTGGCTGGACCAGGTCCCCGGGACAAAGACAGAGTGGCTCCGAGGATAGTACCTGCAAACCACACGGCCGCGTGGCGGATAGGGGCCTGAGGGCTCTTGAAGAGGGTCATGCACTGCCTCAGAAACCAGACGGCCTTGCCGGCCTCCTGCTCCAGCTGTGGGAAGACGCTCTGGGTGAGGCCAGCCCGGGGGCCACAGGAAGACGAGCCGGCGGCAGGCGGCAGGTGACAGGCACCAGCCCGGCCCAGGTGAGGGGCTGCGTCTCACCAGGGCCGTGAGGATCATCCACATGTCCTTCTTGGCAAACGTGACCTTGAGCCCTGACCAGCCCAGGGCGGTGGCCATGTGGCAGAGGGTCAGCCGGCAGACCTGGGGGACAGAGCGGCTCAGCGTGAGGGGCTGCGGGAGCGTGGCCGGGAGGCGTCGGAGGGCGGGTGCTTCCAGGCAGGTCGGTGCTGCCCACGCCGGCTTCCCACTGACGAGAAGTTCACAAACCACAGAGCCACGGCTTTCTCAGCTGCCCCGGTGCTGAGACCGAGTAGTGACGCCGTCCCTTGGTCACCTCCCGCTCCCCACAAACGGCCTCTCTGAAGATACAGCTCCCCAAATGGGGCGGTCGCTCCTCCAAATCGGGGTTGGCTCTGTTCAGAATGTCACCGCTGAGGTCACCAGGAGGGACCCTCGGACCCCGCCCCACAAAGACAACGTCCCTACTTGCTCAGCATGTTCCTCGCATGGGCCTGTTGGAGGCCTCACCACGGCAAAGTGCCCCGATCTGGGGAAAGCTGGTGTCTTTCCACAAACAGCCAGCCACCTTTCAAGTGCTGCTTTTCCCAGCTGCAGGTCACTCGCTGGGCCCCCGGGCTCAGCGCTGGGCCCATCCGTTCCAGAACGCTCCAGCCCCCCACCTGCCCTGGGAGCCCACCTCCCTCCAGTGGCCAAGGAGCGAGCCGGGAGCCATTCGGGGAGGAGGCCGCTGACTGGCGCCAGGCGGTGGGACTTCTTCCTGGGAGCGCCGTGACCACAGCATCGCGCTGTGTGCGGGTCGGTGGCAGCGGGGAGAGCCGGGAGCCGGGAAACGCGGCGTGAGCGCCATTGGCCGCTTCCAGCCTCTTACTGCACCTGTCCAAGGTCAGGGACAGGCGACGCCCACAGCACCGCCCCGCCTGCTAAGCGTTAGCACGAGCAAGCGAGCGTGGGGCCTGCGGACCTGCTCCGAGCTCGGCCTCTCACCTGAGCCACGTCGGCGTCCCTGTCCTCCAGGTGGAGCACGAGAAGGACGATCAGGTTGAGGACATGGTGCTTCAAGGGGAAGGCGAGGAACCCCCTCTTGACCTT
>NW_011888912.1:1718962-1725810 GCF_000151845.1 Pteropus vampyrus | reverse complement strand
GGGGGGGGGCGAACGTGAGAAACGCGCCCAGAGAGGGAGGGTGGGCGGATGGACGGACGGACGGACGGACGGACGGATGGGCAGATAGATAATAGATAGACACGGACACACAGGTACCGCAGTATCTGCGCGCGATTACTTGAGCGTCGGGGGAAATGTGGGCACAGCCTCGGGCGCCCGCCTGCCAGATCCCGGGAGATGGGGAGGACGCGGGACCGAGGGAGGGCGAGGGGACACGCACGGGAAAGGGTAGGCTGCACCGAGGAGCCCACGGCCTGCGCGGCTTCGTTTGCATGTTCGTGAAAACTTACGTGTGTGTGTGTGTGTGTGTGTGTGCATGTGTGCGTGTGTGTGTATGTGTGTGCGTGCGTGTGTGTGCGTGTGTGTATGTGTGTGTGCGTGTGTGTGCGTGTGTGTGTGTGCGTGTGTGTGCGCACGCGTTATCCGAAATGAAATTTAGAGACGAGCTGCGGGGACGCGGACGAGGTGGCTGGCTTTTGCACGCGCACAGCACGCACGTGTCCCGTGCGGTCTCGTGCCCGGCGCTCACGGCGCAGAGGTTCGCACGGACGGCGGCAGCTTCCGCCAGTCTGACCGGCGGCCGGCAAAACCCGCCCGACTGACTAGCTGAGCAAGCTTCTCACGTTCCCCGGGCCTCAGTGTCCTCCGCCACAGAGGTGACATCGCCGTCGCCCAGAGTTACAGGGAGCGGGAAAGCGCCCCGGCTCCCTGCGGAGCGCCCGGCAGGACGACGCTCCCACCGGCGGGGGCGGGGAACCCCCGACAGGAAACCGACCGCGGGGCGGGGGCTGCGGCAGAGCAGAGCCTCCTGCCGAGAGACCGGACCCACTTTCTTAGCCGTCCCTGAAGCCCCGTGGGTCCCGCAGCTGGGACCTGGCGGGCCGCCCTTCCGTCACGACCCGCCCGCCTCCCGAGCACGCTGCCCCGCCTGCCCGTCCTCAGTCCCCGATCCGGGGAGCGGCTGGAGGAGCGGACGCCACGTCGAGTCCGCTGTTTCCACTGGCCGTCGTGCGCTCGGGGGGACCGCTCGTGGTTTTCTGTCCAGCTGTGTTTCTAGAAAACAGTTTCTAAGAGAAACGACCAACACCTGGACGGCATCCCAGACCAGCTGAAGAGCGGAGAGAGGCAGCAGAGAGCGGAGAGAGGCAGCAGAGAGCGGGGAGAGGCAGCAGAGAGCGGTTCGGCGTGGCTTTTCCAAGCTCCCAGGGGAGTGTCATCTGCAGCCAGAGTTCAGAGCTGCCTCTGGAGGGCGGCACCCATCCCGTGACGGTCCCCTGCCACCGGCTTCTACCTTGTACGGCTTCTCAAAGCTGGTCCAAGGACCACCCACCACAAGCACCGAGAGTGTGCAGAAAATGCCACCTCCTGGGCCTGACCCCTGAGCCACTGAGCCCAGCCTGTGGGGCCAGCACCCAGGAGGGTCCGCTTCGGCAGCTCCCCCGGTGACAGCGGCGTGACGGGGCCCCGTCTCCCACTCAGGCTCCCCGCCCTGCGTGTCCCGAGCGCCTGTCAGCGCCCACTCATCCCAACGTGCGTGCCCACGCGAGCTCGCGGCAGTGGCTCCTTCCGACAAGACGCCGATGTCCCGAGACCTAGGAGGACACTGTCCACGTGGGGACAGTGTCCGTTTAGATTGTAATATCGGCCCTGTGCTCTCTTCCATCCCTGCCGTGTTTGAAAACAATCCAGCTCCCACAAAAAGGAAAAGGAATTCAGGCAGTTTGCATTTTTAAAGGAGCCTATTTAAAGCTGGGGTGAGTCAAAACTCCTGAAACTCACCCAAACGCTGACGTATAAATCGGGTCTATTTTACTGGAAAGCCACTTGGCTTAGTATCGAACGTCACAGAAGACACTCATGTCTTAACCAACACTGTATTCGTTCCATTCGATATCCAGGGAGGTGACCGGAACATGGAAGGCCTTCGCGCAGAGAAGTTTGCGGCCGTGTTATCCGGAACAGTGTAAAAGCAGAAACGAGATGCCCAACAGATTATAGAGCGTCTTGGTGATGAAATAACGCATCGCCGTGAAAATTCACATTTACAAGGAAACGTGGTGTCATACGATGTTTAAAGAGAGCGAAACACAGAATGCCCTCAGAGCATGGGGCGGCGGGCAAACGCACGCACGCACCTCCTTTCAGGCCAAAACCCAAACGTGGTTTCCTCTGTTATTGTGATTATTAATGGCTTTGTCGTTTTTAAAATTCCTTTCCATAGTGTCTAAGTTTTCTATACTTTTCGCTGTCAGGTGGCTAAAATACGCTGAGCCAGTCAGGGGTCCTGAGCAAAGGTGAACTTGAAAAGCCTGACGAAGGCCGAGGAGGCGGGAGACAGGGCTGTTCTGTTCCCTAAGGTCGAGGGGGGCGGGCACACCAGGTAGAGTCACACCTGCGACTGAACGGGCCACTAACGACGTGCCCCAGCCCTTCCGCGAGGGAGCGAGCGACAGGAAGTCGGGCCCCTCTCCTCGGTGGCCTTCCCTGGAGGTGTCCGAGGGGGACCTCCTCCTCCCGCCTCCCGCACTGAGGGCCGCTCACCTCTGTGGCGAATGTGAGGGCCGTTAAGTGGTCCGTGCCGTCGTGCGCCTGGAGGGCCCCGATGACGAGGCTGAAGACGGGGCGGTTATGCCAGCAGCTCTTGATGACCATGGCCCTGCCGGCGGGAGCACGCCGCTGAGGGCCAGGCCTGGGCCACAGCGGAGGGCACGGGATGGGTGGCCCTCGGCCAGGGGCGGGTGCAGGCTTACCTGGCCACAAGCTTACCTGGCCAGCAGAGCCACACCCTCGTGGTGTCTCTCACGACTGGCGAGCAGCTCCCAGCCCCCAAGTTTCTGGACATAGGACACGTGGTCCCCGTACCCAGCGCTTCGCATCAAGGCCTTCAGCGCATCCACAGTGGAGCTGGGGAGGGCAGAGAACAGCAGGAGGCCATCGCCACCCCGTGCCACCTCTCTGCCCACCCGGACCTCCCTGAGGGTCTGCGGGGGCGGGACAGCCCCTGGGGGCACAGGCTGACACTTTAAGGATGCGGCGCCAAGGCCAGACGTCTCCGAGGTGACGCAGGGAGCCAGCAGACGGCCGGGGGGACTCCAGGCTGCTACTGTGCTCACGCACCTTGGCATGGACCTCGGGCCGCTGAGCCGGAGGTAAACAGTGTTTTCTGAAACGTCCTCTAGGACGTGTTGAAAGGAGATGTGGGGACAGGCTCGGGGCGCTGGCAGATGGGGGGCGGGGCGTGAAGAGGGCACTCGGAAGCCGAGGGCTGAAATCAGGGCAGGCAGGCGGGGGGACACCTGGACCTCAGTGCTCAGCGGGTGGCCCTGGAGCACGGTCACTAGCACGTCCGGCCCGGCAGCCAGACGTACCTCATGGGGTCCATGCTCTCGGTGCCGTGCTGCTGGTCCCAACTGGGCTCTGTGCCCCCCACGGCCACCAGGAACGAGGTCCGGAGGAGCAGGGCCATGAACAGCGAGGCGAACAAGCTCTGCACTTCTACCCGCTGCCGGGGCTCCAGCAGGAGCTCGTGGATGGCCCTGGTGGCCTGTGGGGGCAGGGACGACGCCACCTTTGTCTCCCACTCCCAGGCCCCGCCCGCGGGAAGTCTTGGCCCGCGATTCCCAGGACAGGCCGGCCCAGAAAACCCCATGCTGGTGGGACAACCCAAGAGGTGACCGTGGGGATAAGCCACGTTACACCCTACAGCGGGACACCCTTCCGCAGTGACGGGAGGCGAGATGCGAGGGAGCCGCGACAATCAGAGCGATTCCCAGGGGGTCATGACGTCGAGGTCTCGTACTTGCCGTCGGGGTGCCGGACTGTTGTGTCCTCATCCTCCACAGGGAAGGAGGGGCTGGGGGTGTTTGTCTACCTAAGCCCACCCAAGGAGAACTTGGAGCTGGCTCTCTCTCCCTGCCAGGCATGGCCAACTGGGAAACCCTCCCACCGACCCCACCCCAAGGTTCTAGGATATTCAACCAGGCCGGACAGGGAAAGGTAGAGGCCCCAGAGCCCAGGGCCCGAGGGAGGCCCCGCCCCGCCCGCAGCTCCTCCCCGCCCGCCTTACCATCAAAGGCGAGATCTGCCTTCTGTCTCTGGGCTCGGGGGCCCCCGGCTCTGGCCGCTGGGTCATCCTCTGCTGCAGACTCTCCATGATCTCTTCGTAGCCTCTGGGGACCGAAGCCAGCATCTCCCAGAGTCTGCGAACCCTGCTGCTGAGAACCCCACAATAGGTCACCCTCCATGGTGCTCCCCGGGGAAGGGGCTCCAGGCTCACTCGCCCAGTCCCCACCGAACCCGAGCAAGCAAAGCAAGAAACCATCGGCATCGGAGCAGACACCCATGAAACGGAAACGGGAAGCCGAGCGCGGGATTCTGAGAAATATCGTTAACATTAAACTGCCGGCCAGGCTGCCCAAGGGACAAGGAGAGAAGATGCGAATGGCCACGGTCGGCCACGAGAGGGGGTGACAAAGGAACACTGTCACCTATTCCTCGGCCACCAATGCGAACACTTCGATGACATGGACCGATCCCTTGAAATACACAAACTACCAACACTCGCTGCCGAGGAAAGAGACACAAATATGTTTTTGGTCACGTGCAGAGGCAGTTAGTTCCGTGGAGGGAGGCTAGTCTGCTGGACAAACGGTGCCGAACAAGCAGATGTCCGCATGCAGCAAGGTGACACTGGACCTGTGCCTCACACCTCATCGAGCGGAGCGAAAACGAGTCGCGAGCCTGAACGTAAAACGTGAAAGTATGAAGCTTCCAGAGGAAAACATGGGAGAAAATCTGTGGCCTTAAACACAATCCGCGGGAGAGAAGAAAGATAAATGGGACTCGATCGAATTAAAACCTTCCGTTCTGCCAGACACGCCCTTCAGAGAATGAAAAGAGAATCCACGAAATGGGAGAAACATTTGACAATCATATATCGGACAAAAGACCAGCATCAGGAACGTATGAAAGAACTCTCGAAACTCAACAGTAAGAGAATGAATAATCCCATCAAGAAACAGGTCACAGATTTGGACACTTGGCCGAAGAGGACACAGGACGGCAAAGATACACAAGGCGATGCTCAGCATCACCGGCTGCGAGTAGGTCAGGGACGCGCAGGTTCCAGACGCCCTGAGAGGCCGCTGCAGGCTCGTGAGAACGGCAGAGCTTTCGAAATGACGGTACCGAGTCTGGGGAAGGATGGGAGCAAGGGCAGGGCAGGGCAGGGCCTCAGGCTACGGCCACGGGGGCCACGGCGGGAGAGAGTCCAGGCCGAACACCCACCTCCCGCACAGCCCGGCTGCACCGTCCCAAGGAATTTACTCAGGGAAAACGGAAGCCGGCGTTTACACTGACACCTCTGTGCACGTGTTCGTAGCTGCACTATTTGTAATTCCCCCACATTGGAAAGCGCCCAAGAGGTCACTGCAGGGACAAGCAGCCTTACGCCCACAGCGGGACACTCTTCGGCAAGGACGCAAAGGATCGCCTGGCTCGCACGACCCCCGGTGTGACCCAGCGGCGTGGCGCTGCGGAGGGCGAGGACTCTGCACCGTGGGTGTCTCCGCAGCCGGCAGGCTGGGGGAGGCTGCCCCGCGGGACCGAGAGCAGGTCGGCGTCGCCAGGGGCCGGGGGTGACAGGAGGAGCTGACTGCAGAAGGCAGCACCAGGGAATGTGGGGTGCGATGGGGACACCGCGTGCTGAGGGGTGTGGCGAAGACGGCGACCCCACCGTGAGGCCACAGGTAGAGCCGCACAGAAGAAGGGTGGGTTTTGCTGCTTACAGATTTTAAAATAAAAAATCTCGAAGGAGGGAATGACAGCATGGTAATCCATACAAAGTAATGTTAGGAGCCAAATTATGTTCACAAAACCTCGGGACGATGCCGTGACAAATCGTCAAGTGAGCTCGAATATGCTGTCGGCACACAGAGCGTAAGCCTGACGATTCGTTTCTTAAAAAGTAGACACACTATAAACTTATACCGAGTGACTGCAGAGGTTTGTCTTCCTGGGATTAATTTCTCTTTGCGGCGGGGGTGGGGGGGGCTTTTTCAAAGTTCTACATGCTTTTCAAATTTCTGC
Organism: Pteropus vampyrus; assembly: GCF_000151845.1. NCBI lineage: Eukaryota > Metazoa > Chordata > Mammalia > Chiroptera > Pteropodidae > Pteropus > Pteropus vampyrus. The sequence goes on along the minus strand of NW_011888912.1, from coordinate 1,719,702 downwards.
AATAAGCCCACATAACTTTTACGATCGCCTCGCCCCCAGATAAGTCAGGGACCAGCCCGCCTTAAAAAGCAGACATTTAAGAACGAGCAGAGTCGAAGCCCACGGGGCTGTCTGTGGGGCATCGGCCGGTCGCCTACCTGCGGGACTGGTCCTGTATCTTAAACAAGACCAGGACGACCTCATCCGTGTAGGTGCGTGCCAGCAGGCAGAGGAGATCCCTGATGGTGGCCTGGGCCGTGGTCTCGGTGACACCTCTCGTTCTGTGACAGATATACTGGATGATCTCAGGCACCTGTGGTCGGGAGGGAGGGTGGAAAGGGGGACTCTTTCCGGACACTGAAACCTGCTCGTCAGCGGCCCCCTGAGCAGGCACCCACGGGAAGTGTGGGGCCACGCACGGTGCGTGCCCGAGACTCATAGAACATGTCACCTGAAATCGAAAAATAAATTAAAAAAAAAAAAGATAAACCACACTGCCTTAGTTTTCCGAGGCTTCGCTGTGGTCCCTTGCTCGTGGCCCTGCGGCGAACGTCTGTGCACATATGCAGAGAGAGAGACGTCTGCGCCTGTAACTTGGCTGTGCCTCCTCCCACCACAGTGAGGAAGGCACCGCGGACCTACCGCGGCGTCTGGAACCAGGAGGGGTGACGAGGCCGTGCTGGCCCCGGTCGGCTGCTGCAGCTTGGCCGTGCGTCCCCTTCCCTTCCTGCGGGAGTCGGAGGCCAAGTGGTCTCCGTGAG
>NW_011888912.1:1716025-1716342 GCF_000151845.1 Pteropus vampyrus | reverse complement strand
TGGGGGCCGGCCTTGAGTGGGACCCTCCCCAACACAACGAGGTCACGCTGTCACTGCCACACAGGGCGTGCCCCCCACCCGGGTGGGTTGGGAAATGTGTCCCACTGCTCCGGCTGCCGGACAGGCGGGAATCTGTGGCGCAGGCTGAGGGCTGAGCCCCGGGGGCCCAGGCCGCCCGCGTGTCCCTTCCTTCCTCCGCCTCCAGTCCAGGGCTCCAGTGCTCTGCCCTCTGCAGCCACTGACCTCCAGCACTTTCTGCAGTATGGTCATGTCTGGGTCCAGACCGTCCATCACGAGAGCTTGTAACATGTCCTCGA
>NW_011888912.1:1715521-1715975 GCF_000151845.1 Pteropus vampyrus | reverse complement strand
GGCACAAGGACTGTCCCCACCCCCACAGCCAAGCAAACGCCCTGGGGCAAAGGCCAGGTCGGGGTCACCCCGTTTGTTCCCTGAAAAGGTTGCTCGTTTCCCGGGTCCCATTCCCCGCAGTCGCGATGGCGTAGCTGGGGGGCACGGAGGACCCCAGGTGCCGTCAGAGGCGGCTGCGAGCCCAGCTCTGCTTTCGCTCGGGGAACCTCCCGGGGTCTCGGCAGCGCCGTCCGTTGGTGCTGCGGTCAGTGTGTCCCCGCAGCTGCGGCCGCACGGCCACACGGCCACCCAGGCCCCCCCACTCACTCCTGTGAAGCACGAGGACTGTGAACAGGTAATGCAGGCCCTCAGACGCCCCGGTACAGACGTCGTGTTGGGGGTTCAGGCAGAAGACGCCCAGTGTGCCCATGAGGGTCCCGACGATGGAGAACTCTGCCATGTGCTGCCGGAAGAG
>NW_011888912.1:1707631-1714166 GCF_000151845.1 Pteropus vampyrus | reverse complement strand
GTCCATCACGAGAGCTTGTAACATGTCCTCGAAGGCCTGGACCGTCTGATGGGGGAGGAGGCGTGGGGTGCAGAAGGAAGGGTGGCTATGGTGACCCAGCCAGCTCCCGGTGACACCCCCACCCCCGCGGACCCCTCCTCCGGGGAAAGGAGAGTGGGGGCCAGTCCTGTTCTGCCGCTGCACTCTGACCCACCCAAGTGCTGGCCACCCTGGACCTCACCGGGGGCTGGCCTAGGATGACCTGAGCTGCAGCAGTAGTGACGTGCAGGCACCGGGTGGCTCCCTGGGGACTCTGTCCACTGGGGAGTCCTTCTGTTAGACAAGGGACTCCCCGTCTAAAACGGAGACCCGGGTGGGCCTAGGGGGCCCCGGCCCGTCACTGCACAGAGCCTGTGGGCTTTGTCATCGGACCCTCAGCTCTCAAGATGAAGACTATCATGGGCCCGGAGAGACGGGAGCCTGGGGGACAGGACACGGGCGAGGGACACGGCCCACTCCCGGGGAGACAGGTGGGGTCTGAGCGGGAGGGGAGGGAGGGGAGGAGTAGCCTGTGGAGCAGCACCCCCCACGGGGTCCCCAGCAGCAAGGGACGACGGGCCCACCTGGGCATACAGACTGGCGCTGTCCATCTCGTCCACGCTGCGCCTGGCGTGGGGCAGGGCGAACACGCGGACGACTCCCACGTTCACCAGGTCCAGTTTCTGGGATAAGCTGAAGGGCGGGTTCACCTGGCTGCGCGGAGAACAGGACACTCTGCGAGGGGCGTTCGCGAGAGCCTCCGCCACCGCCGGCCCCGGGACACGGGCAGCTGGGCACGCGAGCCTCCGGGCGCTTTCCCACGGCCTCTCGCCGCGGGGACGGCCGCTTCCTGTGGAGCCCTCCCCACACCGCTGCCCTGACGGGCTTTCGGCCGTGGACCTGGGGGGCTGGAGGGCACCCCATCACCCCGGGACAGTCACCGGGCTCTGCCACCCCCAGCTCAGAAGCCGCCCTTCCTCCCACCCCGAATGTCTGGGCATCAGAGAGCCCGGGGCCCAGATGAGGGGACAGGCAGGAGTGACCTCAGGGCCACGACGCAGAGCATGGCTTGCTGCCGCACGTTGCTGGTCAGGAGCTCACTGGCCTCTTCAAGGATCAGCGTCTGGAAGAGCCAGAAAGGACCGCAGACTCCCCTGGGAGAGACACCGCCCACGTCCCCGGGGCCACCTCCCCCTGGGAGAGACACCGCCCACGTCCCCGGGGCCACCTCCGTCGGAGCGTGTCTCCCTCACCTCGATTTTCTTGGCCAGGACGGCTTTGGGAAAGTACTCGTCCATGGAGCCGTTCGCCTGGGCGCGAACGGCATCACTCAGGATCTCCACGGCCCTCAGGAACCTCTGCTTGTCCGTCTGGGTCTGGGACAGGACACACAAGCCCACCCTAGCGTCTCCCGCAGGCCGCCCGAGACTCTCGCGCCCAGACCGCGGAGCCCCCGGCCTGGACGTGCCCTTGCCTCTCCCAACCTCTCGCACTGGCACTCCCAGTGTCCCCATCACCCTCTGGGGACAATGGGGCCCGGGGTCTGTGAGGAAGACCTGTGGGGTGGCCTGGCCACCTGAGACCACCCAGATCATGAGGTGCCGACAGGCCGAATTCAGGCGGCTTCTGAGCCAGGGCTGCTGCTTCCGCCTCAGCTCCCAGAACGCCCCGGAGAACCCCCTTACCATATGCTCCTGCTCCAGAAAGTCCAGGATGAGCCGATAGGCTTCTCGCTCTGACTGCCGCAAGCCTGCAAAGGGTCAGTGTTGGCAGGGGCTGGGCCGACCCTCTCAGATGGTGCAGAGAAGCAGAGCCTCTGGCCCAGCCCCCCGGCACCGGGGCTTGGAACCCGCAGGGTCCCTGGCAGGGGCCTCAGCTCTGAGAGCCACCTTCTCCAGGCCCGTGGCCCAGCGTGGACCTCAGAAGCCATCGCACGGGACTTAGAGAAGGAGCATCCGTGCCAGGCATGGCCAAGGGTAGAATTCTGGCGAGGGAGAGACCTGGTGCCCTCGACTTGCCCACGTGCTCCCCAAGGGGCCTCGAGGCTCCTGAACGAGACTGGAAACCCCAAGCAGCCTGGGAATGCCCTTGTCACCGGGCTGGGGCAGCTCTGCAGGCAAGAGTCCCCACGCAGGGGCCGGGGGTGGGGCTGACCGTCTGTCCGCCCCGAGGGGCGTCAGGGGTGGATGAAGCAGGAGGGTGGACGGGGTGGCAGCTCTGGGACCAGAAGCACCGCGGGCCACCCGGCCTGAGCTCAGCCCCTCACAGGGAGGAGCACCCTGGGGCGGACGCGGAACACCAAACCGCCAAGTTCAAGGCTCCGCTCTCGCTGACGCAGCCCTGTGACCTTCAGCAAAACGAAACCCTCCGCTTCTGTTTCCGGTCTGCGAAATGGGGAGAAGGCAGCGTCCCTGGCTGCCCGTTACTGTGTCAAGGGAGGGGCAAATGCACGGCTCCCGGGCTCGCGTGGGCTCGTGTGGGCTTGTGTGGGTCCGTGTGGGTTCACGTGGGTTTCCGTGGGTTTCCGTGGGCTCGTGTGTGTTCGCGTGGGCTCATGTGGGTCCGCGTGGGTTTCCGTGGGCTCGTGTGGGCTCGTGTGGGTTTCCGTGGGCTCGTGTGTGTTCACGCGGGCTCATGTGGGCTTGTGTGGGTCCGCATGGGTCCGCGTGGGTTTCCATGGGTTTCCATGGGCTCGTGTGTGTTCGCGTGGGCTCGTGTGTGTTCGCGTGGGCTCATGTGGGTTTGCATGGGTTTGCGTGCGTTCGCGTGGGTACCTGCACGGGGGTCGGACTCGGAGGACGTCTCGCCGACTGACCCCGCGTGGTTTTGAAGGATGTGAGGAACAGCCATGCGGATATTGGCGGAGGGGTGCAGGGGGGACGTTCTGGGCCACGGGAGCAGCAGATGCAAAGGCCCTGAGGCAGGACCGTGCCCGGCACGCTCCCCTGATAGCACAGGACCCTGGCTGCCCCCGCTGGTGGGTGACTCACAGCCCAGGCAACGTCCTGGTCCCCACCCAGCTCCAGGCGCCTCATGGAGCCAGGTCTGAAAAGGGACGCAGGGGCCAGAGCTGTGAAGGGGTCAGGCAGAGGCGGGCAGACGCGTGCTTGTCACGTGCCAGGGGCAGCGAGGCCTGGGCGGTGGCCCCACCTCTGAGCCACCACCATGAGCTGAGACACGGCTGGGCCCGGGGCCGGGTGCTCACCCGCCAGGTTGGGCTTCCAAGACACATGACCAGTGGATTGTGGCAAAGCGACGTTTGCCTTCGGCTGTGTGGGGTGGGGGTTCATCTGCACCTCGGGACGGCAGCAGGGGGCAGGCCCTGGTCACCTGTGAGTGAAGGAGGCGGCTGAGCTGCTCGGGCTGGTCCTGCCCGGCTTCCCTGTCCCTCCTCGTCCCGTGGGAAGTCACGGCCCCTGAAGGGCCCTGAGTCGCCCCAACTTCCTGTGAGCCTCCCACTCAGGGTCGTCCTGTGTGAGGACATTTCAGACTCACAGGCAAGCCCCCGGCTCAGGGCGTCCATCCCTCTGCCCCAGACGGCAGCTTCCCCTCCAAGCACCTCGCGGGGGGCCCCATTGCCCTCTCTGTCCCCCTCCTCCGAGCTGGCCTCCGTCTGCCCCCAGGAACTCCCTGGCACACGGCCTAACTCGTCACAGTTGTCCCAACCACTTGGCCAGGCACCCCAGGACCCATGATGCAGTTAGACTGAGGACGTCCAACACCAGGGGCCAGGTCCTCCCCAGAGACCCTGGGCATGTGTCCCTTCCCAGTCCCCACCACCCAGAACAGACACGTGGGCCTCAGAGCCAGGCCCCGAAGCCACGGGTACCCGGGGGCCCCAGGACGGGTGTGGGCCGCAGCCACCGGCTGCTCGGGGCCGGGGGTGGGGGCACAGGCAGGCAGGGACCCTACCTGACACTTGGCACCTCAGACCCAGCCACCGGCTCGGGGACAGGCTCCAGGGGGCGCTGCGCCCGGGTCCTGGGCGGCCCCTGCAGGCCGGCCAGAAGATGTCTCTGGCTCTCCGCCCACCAGTGGCTCCCGGAGAAGGGGAGAAGCTCGTAGAGGCCCCGGCCCCCAAGGAAGCCTCCCTGTGCAGCTTTGCAGAGGGGATCACTTCTCTCCAGCCCCCCTGCCCCCTCTGGGCAGCAGCCCCTGCAGGCTCTGAACGTGACTCGGCACACTCACCACTGACCACTGCCAAGCGGGAGCCGGACCGCGGGAGCCGGCCCCTCTCCTGGGGGGCGAGACTCCCGGAGGACGCCTGGGGCCTGACGGGGCGGAGGGGCGCCTGCTTCCGCCAGGGAGGCAGACAGCCCACAAGGCCCCCACCCCCACGCAGCCCACCTGCTCCCTGGGACCCGGCCAGACCGGCTAGAGAGGCCAGGCCACTCTGCCACGCTGGGCAGCATCCCGTGGGCTGGGCAGAGCTTCTTGGCACAAAAGAATAAAAACACCCCCCAAAAAAACACTCAGCTGATCACACGGACTTTATTTGACACCACGACCCACTCAGGTGCCGGTCCACAGCCGAGGACGCAGCCACGGCAACAGCACCAGGGACCGCGCGGGACCAACGAGGCGGTGGGAAGGGCGCTCAGGTGTGGCTGGGCACGCAGGTGTCTCCTGGCTCAGGCCCCGGGGGACACTGGAGGGGAGACGGCCGAGCACTGGGAAAGGGGCTCAGGAGCAATGGGAACTGCGTCCACAGTAGGACATCGGGACACGGTGGTGTGGCACCTCATGCAGCTGGCCACACCGTCCTGCCCAGCGGGAGATCCGGGCCTTTGGGTCAGGCATCCAGTGCTTGGAGGGTTTAGCTGCATCCCTAGTTGCTGTCCGAGTCCAGGGAACTCGGAGGGGAAGGGCCTCCGCGGGCAGAATCAGAACCCAGCCTCGGTCCCCACTGGCCTCGGCCCAGCGGCCGCCTCCGGAAGCAGGACCCCCACAGTGAAGGCCCCGGACGGGAACCCAGGCACCACCTGGAGCCTCGGCACAGGCCGCTCAGGCCCGCTTGACTCTTGGCAGCTGGGATGACTCATTAGTGTCCTTCAGAGCGAGTTCTCTGGTCTGCCAGAGACAAGGCCTGACCCGGTCAGTCTCCGAGCAGGAGCCTGGCTGGGAGGGGAGCAGGAGCCGTGAGCCCGCGTCCGCCTGACAGCGGGCCACACTGGGGTGCCTCTCCACGGCGTCTGCCAGGTTCGGGTTTTTAGGACTATGAGGGTGTGGCAGGTTCTCACAACGCCCAGAGGTGGCTGCACGGCCAGCCGTTCACCGGCCGGCGGCACTGACCTGAGCCCGGCGGGGCTGCCCGGAGGTCGGAGGAGACGCTGGGAGCCCACAGGGCCTAGAGAGGAGAGCGACCAGGGCCCCCCGCGGGATTTACGGGGTCAGCAAAGTAGCGGGGCCAGGAAGTCGACCCTCCAGCAGGACGCGCTGACCTCCGACCTGCACGTGGCGTGTGCATCACAGAGCACATTCTAAGCGGGGAGGCTCCCCAGCCCGGGCACCCCTGCGGTACCCAGAGAGCTGGAAAGCGGGGAGCACAGGAGTCAGCCACGGCCAGCATCCAGCCGCAGTGGGACAGGAGGGTGGGCCGTTCTCCAGGCACGTTCCCGGCCCCAGAGGCAGAGCACATGAGGGCCTCGTGCGTCCCCTACCACAGGTCTGGCACAAGGGGACAGACGCTGTCTTTCAGAGAGGCAAGGCCTCGGGACTCGTGGGCCAGTCTCTGGGCATGAAGCGTTATCGTATTACAGGGATCTTGAAGACAAGTGACAAATACAAATCCTTGCACCAGGACTTCTGAACAAAAACTGGTAAAAAAAAAAAAAAGTCTCGGCTCCAGGTCATCAGCCTGCGATGGTGACAGTGGTGACCAAGGAGCTGCGGAAGGCACTTGAGACGGCAGGTCTCAGCCGTGACTCCGCCAGGGAGGTCTCCGCCGGCGCAGGGCCGTGTCGTGCTTGGAGCTGGCCGTGGTCACACCTGGCTGACGATCTCGCCGTTCTCGGGCACGAAGATCTGCACGGGGGCCCCCTCTGGGGATCTCCGGAGCACACACACGGCAGGGGCCTGCTGGGCCAGGGAGAGAGGGGTGGTGAGCCGCCCGGGTACCGCCTGCTCCTTACAGATGCGGGCCGGCAGGGGCCCCAGCCCGGCCACTCGGCACCTGGTCCAGGGGGCCATTCGTCCCCCAGGGAACACCCTGCATCCACTTCCCGCTCCAGGTCCTAGGGGTGTGACAGGCGCCTTGACCTCCCCTTTCCTCTGCTGGCTCTCTGCTCACCACCCTCCCTGTCTGGCAGGTTGGGACAGGCTGGGCCTGGGCCAAGGACAGGTCCAAGCTCGCTCACAGGAAGGGAGAAGCACATCGGCTGGAGGGTGTGGCCCAGGACTGGGGCAGGGTGCTATCAGGCCCAGATGCCATCTGCGGCCAGCGGGGCGGTGGGTGGGGGAGGGACACACAGCTGGGCCTGTGGGGACCTAGGGTTTCAAAGAAGCTGCCTGTCGGTCC
>NW_011888912.1:1694630-1696701 GCF_000151845.1 Pteropus vampyrus | reverse complement strand
AGGGTGGGGACCAGGTGAGACACTTTCCCTCCTGACCCCACAGGGTTGGGCAGGGGAAACGGCTGCCACTCACGACACGGGGCAGGGCTCCGGGGAGGACCTGTGCCACCCTCACTCCTCCGTCCCCAGCCGAGGACAAGGACAGCCCCAGGGGCCAGAGTAACCTGTCAAAGCCGCCACCTCTCCGGCCCGCTGCTGGGCTCCTAACTGATCTCTGCCCACTGGGGCCACCAGTGTCCTCCCTCGAGTTCCTGGCCCTCTGCTTCCACATGGCCACCCGGGCTACGCCTCAGCGGGTGGCCCTCGTCCACTCGGAGCCACGCGCCCTCACTCGGGGTGATGGGTGGCGTGCATGCTGCCATGAGCCCATGGAGGCACTGTGCCTCGGAAGCTGTGCCCAGCAGATGCAAGGTCCCGGCTCAGGGGCCGCCTTTGGGGACTGAGGTTCCTCACCTCCTTGGACAAGGCCTGCTCATCCAGCCTGTAGGCGGCTCCAACCCTGCGACGGACCTTGGGGGCCTTCTCCCCTGGTTTGAGGGGATACTCCGCTGGCAAGACGCCCGTCAGCTCCTGCGGTGGGAGGAAGTTAAGCCAGGCCCCTCTCCACTCACTCGGCCCATGGCCGGCCAAGGCGAGCCTGTCCCCTGGCCCGGCCCTGCCCACCCTCCACTGCACCCCGTCACCCGGGGTGGTCTCGCTGGCACCTTTAAGGCCCCCTCTGCGCCCCTGCCCCTCCCCTTCCAGCCCTGGCCAGCCTCATGCACCTGCACCTCTGCCTGCAGACTTCCGTCCCTCGCTCCCCGGGCCACCTGTGCCCTCAGCGGGGGCACCGGGCACCGTACCCCCACCCGATTTCCAAAGTTCTCCCTTCCCACAGCCCCAGCCTCCCAATACACAGCTCCACAGATGAAGCCCAGGTGCGGGGTGCAGATCGGGGCCGGGCTTACCGCCTCCCGCAGGCAGAGGGCCCTCAGCTCCTCCAGGCAGGCCTCCAGCCGCCCCTCCAGGGCCCTCTGCTGCCTGCGAATGGCGTACGTCAGCTGCGTCACCTCCTTCAGCTCCTTCAGCGGGGACACAGGGCTGTCAGGACCTGGGGCGGAGAGCATCCGTGTCAGACGCCTAGGAGAGCACGTCCACGCACACGCACACGCACGCACACGCACGCACACACGCGTGCACACGCACACACGCGCACACGCGTGCACACACACATGCCTCTCCTCCTGCCCTCTGTCTGGACGGGGCCAGCCCAAGCCCACAAGCTCGGGCCGGCCAGAGACAGGACATTCACAGGAGCCAGGCGGGGTGTTTCAACGCGGTGATTATCAAGCTGAAATTGAAGATGCCAGAGCTCCCAGCCTGACCCCCCGGGGGGGGCTCTCCAGCCCTTCCGGCATCCGCGCCCGCAGAGGGCCCCCGACCCTCCAGTCCTGCGGCACCTGGGGCTGGGGGATCCCCAAGCCACTCACCAGACTGCAGGATGATGCCGCTGTCGGTGCTGCTGACATCGTCCTTGCTCTCCATGGCGGGTTTCTGGGAGGAGGGGGCACAGAGCAGGGGGAGGTGACACTGTTCCCAGCCTGGGCCAGGTCTCACAGGTGGCCTGGAGTTTCCCCAGCTTTTAGGAGATAATAAAAAAAAAAAGCTGCGTGTAAACCCCCTGGGTCCAAACAGCGCTAAGAGTCAGACGCTGGAGGGCGTGGGGGTGGGGCCGTGTCTCTGGGGCAGGTGGGGTTCTCCGCACTGGCCGTACGCAGAGGGAAGGTTGGCTCTGTGGGCCTCATGGGCACACCTGTTCCCAACAGGCTCACTGGGGCCCTGAGCCCCCTGCCACCTCCTCCCCCAAGGGGGGCCACGGCAGCGCTGGCACAGGAACCACTGGCCCTGGGGACAAGGTCAGTAAGGGAGAGTAAAAGGGCGGGGACAAGCCTCATGCACCTGCACCTCTGCCTGGGTGGGGCAAAGGGAAGCAGGAAGTGGACGATGTCCTCCCGGGATACAGCCGTCCCCATAGGGCTGACTGTTCTCGGCCGGAGGACCCGGGAGGCACGAGGCCCCCCTGCCACCCCAG
>NW_011888912.1:1692922-1694580 GCF_000151845.1 Pteropus vampyrus | reverse complement strand
ACGGGCGGGGACAGGGGCCGCAGAGCACAGATGTCGGGGCTGCTGCTGCCCGGCGAGGTGGCGTGCGACACACTGGAGCCGTCCGAGCCGCTGTCCTCCGAGCAGGAGAGGGGGGCGCGGGGCGGCCGTGGGGGTCCGGCCGGGGTCCAGCAGGAGCTGGGCACCGTCACCGTGTAGTGCGTGGGGCGGCGGCGGGGGCCCGCCCGCAAGGAGTCCATCCTGGGGGGGACGAAGACAGACACCCTGAGTCTGGGGGTGGGGGCGGATCCCCTCCTGGTGACCCACTGCCTCCCCTCGCCCCGCCCACAGCCCCCTGCTCCAGTCCGCTTTTCTGGCGCATGGCCGGTGTGCTACGTTGCTGTCACGCATTCTCAGTCATTCGAAGGACCCTGTGCTCAGCGGCGTTTCATCCACGGACACTACCACGTCACTAACCGGAGTGTGGCACAGGATGTGGCCACGCGAGGGAGGACGCCGTGGTCCCCAGTCCGAGGACAGAGCCTCAGGAGAAACCGGCCCCTGAGCTTGGACCACCGGCCTCCTCCGCTGTGAGACGATCACTTCCGTCCTGTGAGCCGCCCGTCCGCCACATGTGGTTAGGGCAGTGCGGGCAGCCTCACGGGCAGCTCATCAGGGTGGCCTCCCCCAGAGGCGCCGGCCCTGGCCCCCTGGGGCTGGAATCCAGCCGCCGCTCTGCTGATACACAGGGCACAGCCTGTGTTGTTTACTAATGCGCACAGAGGCTCTGTCTGCAAAAGGGCCAGGCAGTCCGTGAAACCTGAAACCCATTCTCCACTTGAGAGCCATCGTCCCAGGCGGCACCCCACCTCGCGCTGCCTAACAAGCAAACTCAGACTGGGAGGACCCCCCGCAGGCCCTGGGGTCCAGGCCGTGGCATGGCGCGGTGTCGCTGACACCTGCCGGCCGGGCGGAGGGACGCAGCATGCGGTCGGTTCTCAGCGCCCGCAGAGCCCGCATCTGCAGGCAGCAGGAGGCCGGGGTGGGCCTCGTGCGAAAAGTCCTGGACGAGCTCCATCTGGGCACAAGTTTGATGTCACCGAAATACGGCAACTTTACCCAGAAAGGCACGTCCCATGGGTCACATGCCGATCGGCTGACAAAAACGTTATGCGCGGAAGCTCGTGAGGGCCCCATGTTGTGTTCCCCGGGGGCGACGGCTGTCGTGGCGAATTCAGTGTTTGTGGCGACTTCACAGGACATAAAATGACCGCGAACAAGAATCCACGGATGGGGTCGGTGACCCACAGTCTCAGACAACTGCTGAAGCTCCCGCCCACACACAGGGGCTCCGGGGACAGAGAGTGGCCAGCCTGGCACGCTGCATCTGCCCTGAGCCCCCAGCATGGGACGCCTGTGCAGACGGACACGTGGGGCCCGCGGAGGAGCCCGGCTTCACGGGCGGCCTGCCCCTGGCCCTGCGGGCTGTGGCACAGCCGGGGCGGACTGGCCGCGCGTCACCCACAGCTGCACCACCACCCTCCACTGTAGGGTCTCACAGTGTGTCCCCGTTCCCTGCGTTTTGGGGGTGGCCCGCGTGTTACCTCAGAGACTGGCCCCTCCTGCCCTGCACCTCGGGGGTCGGGGGGGCACTGGTGCGACCCTGCCACTGGCCGGGAACACTGCGGATGGGGACCGCA
>NW_011888912.1:1692461-1692840 GCF_000151845.1 Pteropus vampyrus | reverse complement strand
GGGGGGCGCCAGGGTTGCTGGGTGAGCAGAGCAGACACTGCTGGGGACAGGAAAGGGCATCGCTACCGCTCTGCTCCCTGGGGCTTGCGGACACTGCAGTGGCTCAGGTACAGTCCTAGCTGTGCTGGCCCAGCCGGCACCCACACCAAAGCAGCACCTGCTGCCCGCCCCCTCCCCTCCCCGAGCCCACACCCCTGGCAGGTCCGGCTGGAGCGGAGCAGGGGCGGGGAGGGCGGGCCGGGCGGTCTGGGAGGCGAGCCCAGCCACCTCCTCACTGAGTCAGGCCCCGAGCGAGCGACAGGCCAGTGCTCCCGAGTTTCTGTCTGGAGCTCATCCTGCCTCCCGCGGGCACGGCCCCGGGTGGGGGCGGCGGGGGAGC
>NW_011888912.1:1686767-1691189 GCF_000151845.1 Pteropus vampyrus | reverse complement strand
CGAGCGACAGGCCAGTGCTCCCGAGTTTCTGTCTGGAGCTCATCCTGCCTCCCGCGGGCACGGCCCCGGGTGGGGGCGGCGGGGGAGCTGGGGGCGGTGGGCGCCACTGCGCGTCAGCCTCCAGGGAGAAAAGCAGGCCTTGGGAAAGGGGCATACAAAGCAGGGCAGAAGCGGGGAGCGGCCGGCACCCCAGCCCGCCGAGGCGGAAAGGGCCGCTCAGCCGAGGTTCGCTCGACCTGTGGACGGCGCCGGGCGCCGGCCTGCCCTTGGGGGTTTCGGCTCCCCGAGGACACCCACAGGGGCGGCAGGGTTGGAAGAGAATTTACGTGGGGCCTTTGCAAAGCTGCCCAAAACACTGGCGGCGTGTTCGGGGAACATCGGGGAAGGGGGCGTCACCTCTGTCCCGTCCATCCCTCCAACCCCTCATCCTCCTAGGGATGAATGAAAACTGGGCAGAGGACAGGGCAGTGGGCAGTCACCCGCTTTCTTACCACCCACACCTGGCAGCCTCCGACCCTCCGCAAGGCCAGGGCCAGGCCCCGCCAGAGCTCCCAGGCCAGGCGGCCCCAGCTAGCTGGGGGCAAGAGGGAGCGATGTGGGTAGGAGCTGTTAATTAGTCACACTTGCTAATTAATTATTAGCCTGATGGGCAGCTCCAGGGACTGAGGGGGCTGGGCAGACACCCCTCCACAGCCTCCTCCCTGGGGCTCCTGACCCCAGGTCGAGGCTCGGGGGCCCAGAGGGGCCCAGAGGGACTAACGTGCTGCCACACATAGAGCCCCCGCCCTCAGCCCCCTGCAGCCGGGGGCCCAGATCAGACTTTGTCACCTCGCCTGGCTGGGTCACCCCTCCTCACAGGGACAGTGGACACGAGGCCAAGGCCTTTTCTAGACCCCGCTCTGGATCCGGACACTGTCAGACACAGCCGCACAGCAGCCCCCCCTTGTGCCCCGCCCAGCTGTCCTCCACACAGTGGGGACCCCGCCCCAAGCCCACCTGCACCCAGGAGGGCACGGGTCTCCCACTGAGGTGCTTCAGGCACTGCTTTTCAGTAAAGCCAATTGGGGGACCCCCCCCCGGCCTTCCGGTCCTCAGCCTTGGTCCTGGGCCCTGGGAAGCAGTCTGCCCGACTGAACAATGTCCCCAGAAAAGGCAGAGGAGAGAAGGGCCGTGTGGTGGGGGGGTGAAGGAAACCCAGGGCGCCTCCCTCAGGCTGACCACAGGGATCCTCTCGTGACAAATGTGCCCCCTAGCCAGGTCCTGGCCCTCTGGCCCCCTCCCCCTCAGAAGTACACTGACAGGCTGCTCGTCTGGGCCACCGGCGCCCCTCACCCTGGGCCCCCACCTGAGGAGGGGGTGGTGGAGTCGGCCACGGCCGGAGACACACCCAGGCCAGCCTGTGCCCCGGACCCCAGAACCTGCCCCGCCCTGTCCTGCCCTCACCTGCTTCTGCTCTTCAGTCCAGGAGTCCCGGAAGCAGCCCCTGTTCCCAGGTCAGGGGGCCGAGGGGCATCACATGCCACCTTAGGGTCTCCCAGGCCACAGGGCAGCCTCCCGGTGATCTCCCTCCGATCCGGGTCCTGTCGTCCACGCGCGGGTCCCGCCAGAGCCTGGCCCGGTCCCTCCCAGGCTGCTGGCCCAGGAACCAGGTTACTTGTTGTGACTTGAGGCAGAGGGAGGAGCAGGTGAGCTGGTCCCTCCCTGAACAAACCTGCCCCGGCTGCTTCTGGGCCTCTGCACTTCCGGGAGCAGTGGCGAGAGGGGTGCCCGCTGAGGAACCCCACGAGGAGGCAGCGGGGGCCTGTCTTCATGGCCCACGGGGGGCACTAGTGCAGTGGCCAAGCAGTGGGGGGCCCCCGTGCTCTCTGCCCTGCCCCCGCCCTGGCTCCTGCCTCTGATGGCCACTGCCCTCCTGTGCCTCAGTTTCTCCTTCTGGAAATCAAGGCACGCAACCCCCCCAGGAGCAGGGGTAAGGGTCACTGTCCGCGGGGGGCCAGCAAGAAACTTATAGACCGCCAAGGCTAGGTCCTCGGTCCTCCCACACACCAAAACTGACACCAAGGCCTGAGCCCGTCTCTCCCCAGCTAGCTCAGAAACCTCAGGAAGGCAGTGACCCCAACTCCCCGTGGGGAGGCCAGACTGCTCTTGCTTTTTATCCAGACACCTCCCCCCGGGGTCACCGAGGCCGTCACTTCCCTGTATATGATTTCCACCCATCCTTCGGAGCACTGACCTGAACCCCAGTCCTGTCTGGCCCCAGGCCCTGAGCCCACTCCCCCAACTCGAGGGACCAGAGACCAAAATGGCATTTGTTTCCTACAAAAATTAGGCCTTTGGTTCTCCCACCCCGTTGACCCTCAAGCAAACACTGTTGGAATTCAGCCTATTTTACTGGGGGACAAGGCTTAGGCCACCTGTTGCCTGTCCCCAGGGAGCTGAAAAGCAAATGCTGCAGATCTCGCCCTGACCCCCAGACTGCACCCCACCACTGCTCTTTCTCCCCGCTCTCCAACCCTCCCACCAAGGCTCTCCTCCCTGGGACCCCAGAACCTCAACACACCTCCACTCCCCAGAGTGGGGGCCACAGACGCTCCACCAAGCACCTCCTGTGGAGCAGAGCGTGTCACACAGAGAGCCCCCCGCCCCCGCCCCTACACACATACCCAGCTCACCTCCACATTCCTGCACACGCCCTCTTTCCAAACAATGCTAGCCCAGTCTTCCAGGCTGACCATCCCCTTCCCTCCCCAGGCTGAGGCCGAGGGGCCCCAACAGGGGACAGTCCCTCCTGTGGTGAGGGGCCTGCAGCCCTTCCCTCTCCCAGCTCCAGGAAAAACAACAGCCATCCTACAGGCTTGTCACATCCTTCCAATGTCAAAACTGACACCCTCTCTCCACCTTGCCCATGCCCCAGCTCCAGGTCTGGGACGATGGAAGTATCTAGAATCAGCTCACAGCGTATTTTTTGATGCATAAAATAAAATTAACAGAACCACTAAGAGAACCAATTATATTGAAACATGATTCTAAAAACAAACAAACAAAAAATAGTAACATATGTGTTCCTCCATCAACAGCAAACAGGATCTCCCCGCTCGTAATTTCATAGAAGTGACGAGTGTGGACGTTTCAAGGCAGCTACAACTGCAGTGTGATATGGAACTATCTGTGAGTTCTGCTGACCCATGGCTTCTCACCCTCATCGCCCAGGGCAGTGCTGAATTTCTGCTAAAGGTGATGGAAAACAGAGATGTAGGTTTCCCCCCCCCCAGGTACGAGCTGGCTACTCTCTCCAGACGCTTTAATGAGGACCCCGTTAAGAGCCCCACCTTCCGGTAACCCCTATCTCTGAGTTCAAAGGCCCCTTGCTCCCTCAAAATCGCAGGCGGCATTTCCCAACCTAGCAGAATCTGGGGTTTGGAGCAGAACTGGCAAAGCGACTGCTGGAGATCCCCTGGCCCACCGGATCTCACTGTGTGCCAGGCCGTCCAACTCCAAGTGCCAAGGGAAGGTGCGCATTCCAGGGGCTGGCTGGGGATCTGGGGCTCGGTGTCCCACTATCAGCCAGCCCAGGAGGGCAGCGGCCGGATGACCCAACTCCAGACCACCGGCTGGCGAGGACGTGGAGTCTCCCGCATCACATTAGAGTGCTCAGAATCTGCTCTGTAAGCGAAGAACATCTGCGTCTCTCCAGGGTCGTCGCTTCCTAAGGAAAAGCTGCCTTCGGCGCCCCGTCGCCCCCGCGCCCTGTCGCCCCCCGCGCCCCAACACTGTTTTAGGTTCCGTCTGCGTTTCCTCTGGTCCATGAGTGCGAGTTCTTTAAAGCCAGGGCCCGTCCTGCGTCTCCACCCCCCACCCGCACCCAGCACAGTCCAGTCCCAGGCGCCTGGAATTCCACCGAATGAATTAACAATCAGCGGTCAGCGCGCGGCCCGCGGCGCGAACAGCGGGAGGGGAAGGGGCCGGGACCCTCCAGGCGAAGGGGGGGGGGCGACGGCTCCTTGGCCATTTTCCCTCCACACTCTCCTCCCTTCCACTGGGAAAGGTGTTCGCCCCAGCGAGCGGCGGTGGCGTGGCTGGGACGGGGGACCCCGCTAGCCCGGAAGGCGCCCTGGAACCAGACCTCTGGCTTCCCTTAAAAGCCCCTTTGTCCGCTCCACCCTCTCCCCTCCCCCACCGCGCCCTCCGCATCCCGCGGCCCGGACTTTGCTCCTTTTGTTTGGCTGCTTCTGGCTTCTCGGAACCCGGCCGCGGGGTCCACGGCGCGGGCAGGGTCCCGAGAGAAAGGTGGCCGCGGTGGACACAGGCGTTCGGGGTAGAGACTCGGGATGCCCACCCCCCGTGCGAATTCCCCCGTGCCCTGTGGGCCCCCCCTCCGCTGAGGCCGAGAACTGCGGGTGCAGGGGCCGATCCCCCTTCCCC
>NW_011888912.1:1684877-1685862 GCF_000151845.1 Pteropus vampyrus | reverse complement strand
CCCCGCACCGAAGATCGGCATTCGGGTTCCCGCCCCGGAGAGCACCCCCATCCGGACAGTGTGTACCGGTGAAGCCGGGGGCGGGACCCAGGGCGCGGAGACCGAGGCCGACGCAGGCCGAGGGGCCGCCCAGCCTGGCCACAGGAGACAGTAGCAGCGGCCTTCGGGAGGTTTGTGGGGGAACGTGGGACAGCAGCGACAGGGCGAAAAGGCGACGGAGCCCGGGAGGTTCTGGGAGCTGCCAGGACATTAGGATGCGGACGGCGAGGGGCAGGGACGAAGAGAGAACAGGCTAGAGTGGCAGGCACGGTGCCTGGGGAAGCGGGGCGGCTCCGTGCGGTTGCCCAGATTGTCCACTGCACTAAGGAAAAGCTCGCCCGTGCTCCACCCACCGAGCCTGGAACCCTGGCCGGAGCCGAATCCGCCTAGAGGCGGCAGCTTTTTCTGGTTTGCACAAAGCCGCCGGATGAGCTAAGCTGGCCGAAGAGCCACGTGGGCTAGCTAAGGATCTAAGATTTTTATCCTGAAATTGAAAAGAGGCTACTTGTATTATTCAGGGTTTTCCAAAGAAACACAAAAGAAAAGAAAAATCTTATATATATATTTGGGAAGGCTAATGAGTCCGAAATCTGCAGGGTGGACGCCGGAGACCCAGGAAACAGTTGCAGTCAAGTCCAAGAGCAGTCAGTTGGAAGAATCTCCTCTTCATCAGAGGTCAATATTTTTCCCATTAAGGACTTCAGCTGATTAGATGAGGCCCACCCACATTATGGAATGTAATCTGCTCCGCTCAGAGGCTACTGTTCATCTAAATGTTCATTTCATCTAAAATATACCTTCACAGAAACATCTAGAATAATGTTTGGGTATCACGGGCCCAGCTAAGTTGACACGTAAGATTAGGGATCACACTACTGAAGACCGGATCCAGATGACCTGGGTCAACTCGCTTATAGATCACTTTGGTGTGTGAGCGATAGGTGTA
>NW_011888912.1:1674548-1684289 GCF_000151845.1 Pteropus vampyrus | reverse complement strand
GCGAATTTGAAAACGGATGGGAGCGGAGAGGTACAAACTGGGAGCCGGCACCAAGCCCCCGTCAGATGGGGTTTCCGGGAAAGGGGTACGGGGGCTTTGGGGGGACTCCAAGTTTCTGCTGTGAGGAGCGAGGGGACGGGGCGGGTGCCCACAGCTGGGCTCCTGGGAGCCGCCTCCCCGCCACACACACGCACAGTGGAGGGGTTCGCCCCAGCCGCCCCGTCCTGGTCCAGCTGATGCCGTCGTCCCCCGGGCCAGCAGCGAACCGGCTCAGCCTCCCCCCCGTCCCCTCCGCCCTCGCTCCGTGGCTGGCGGGAAGGCGCCCAGAGGCCCAGACGGTGCTCTGTGGGCGCCCTCGCCAGGAGCTCACTGGAAACCCCAGCATGAGTGGGGGCCCAGGCCCCGCTTCCTCTCCAGACCGCATCCTGCAGCCTCTGTCGGCACAACCCTCTCGACCGGGCGCCGGGCCGGTGAGTAGCTGTGCGAAAGGCGTGCCCCCAACTTAGGGGGGACGCCGGGGGCTTCACGCAAGCGCTCGAGGGAAGAGATGCCCCCAAACTGGAGCCCGGTCCGGGTCTGGAGGGAAGGCCCATCGCGAGGCTCTACCCCGAACGGCTGGGGGTGGGAAAGGAGCCCGCTGCCCCAAACACCAGCGTGCGCGGCCAGCTGACCTCCGCTCGGTTCTAAGTGCCACACGGAGAAGTGGGGTCCCCCTTCCCCCTTCTCTCTCTCCTCTTGCATTTCTCCCTTGCCTCCTCTCGCTCTTCCTTCACTTCACACCGTCCGTCCTGGTCTTGGGGCTCCCACAGGAGTCCAGGCCCCCCAGGACCCCCCCATCCGGGCATCACCTGCGGAGGTCACTGGCCCCTGAGACTCCTCCCCTCCGTCCCGCGGGCCACGCCCCGATCGTAGCCGCTGTCCCGGGCTCTGCCACCAGGGGGCGCCCAGCGGCCCTCCATGCGCCCTCAGAGCGACGTGATGGGGTGGCCGTGGGGCCTGCAGGCTCCGATCTAACAGACGGTTCCTCCCAGGCCCAGCTGGTGGAGGGGCCGCCCCGACTGCCCTGCCGCCTTCCACCCCTCGGGACTCTCGGTAGCCGCACAGCTGGGCCCTGGTCTTTCCCGCCATCCCCTCTTCGGTTTCCGGAGACCCAAAGAGACTTTGGAACTTTAAGAATAGAGAGTAAATTGTGCTAAAAGTAAATAAATAAACAACTACAAAGATGAAAGCTAAAAAATAGAGAGGGGCAAAGAGGCATTTTTGTGAGGTTTTCAAATAAGGCAGAGGCCAGCGTCCAGTGTCACAGGACAGCAGGGTCCTGAGTGCAGCTCTGCTCCAGGCACCCCCCCCCAGTCCCACGAGAAAGCCCTGTCTGCTTGAAGCAGATGGCACAGAGTAGACACGGTCACACTGGTCCCCACCCATGTCCCCATCCTCTCCCCCCAAAAGGCCGGAGGGGCTGTGGTGGTGGGAGTCTGCTGGCGGCTTGGGTGGGGCTGGCCCGGTCATTGCTCCAAGGCCTCGGGGTGGGGGCGTGGGGTATGGACGTGTCTCTGTACCGGCGCCTGCCGGAGGGCTCCTTCCCTCGCTTTACCTGGCAGGTGGCATTGAGTGGCTCAGGGACCCAACTGAGGAGAGACGTGAGAATATGTGTTTGCAGACTCGGTTTCCCCATCTGTGCCATGGGGACAGCAGGGCCTGCTCGTGGAACGCTTCCTAGCGTAGAACGCTTCCTAGCCTGGCGCTGTGATTTTTAAAAAAATGTGTTCCCCACGTCCCCGGTCTTAAAAGAAAAGTTTTTCTTCCTCCTCACACCCAACTCTCAGGGAAAGAACTACTAAAATGTCTCCAGACAGCCACCTCTTCCTGGCCTGAAGCTGTTTACGGGGACTGAGTTTCGTTTCCTGTGGTTTAGCGGCGAGAGGCTTCAAAGGGCCAGCCTCCCGTGACCAGCCGCCTGGGGCCTTGGCACAGGGTGACTAGAAACACCTCTGCCTTCTCTTAAAATACTCAAAGCGATTAGAAAGGAAGAGAAAGGAGGGTGTTTAGGAGGGAGGTGGTTTAAATTGAGGTCAGAGGTGGCTGGATTCACTGAAATGGTCCATGAACTGGCCACTGTGACCTCACACCCCTCGGTGCACTCCCGGCCCAACCACTCCCGTCCTCACGCCTTGCAATGGTCAATTTAGGTCAATCCCCGTTCGTTTGCTCACGAGCAAGTGGGTCGAGGTGTCTGGGCGCTTTGACAGCCGCGGGGCTGGGTGGAGAGAGGAGCTCCTGGGAGGGACGGGGTCTGTGGAGCAAAGTTTGGGGTACTCATGGCAGGCAGAGGCCCCTGGGCTGAATCGGAGGAGAAGCTGCTTGGTTTGCATGAGAAACTTGTTGTCTTGGGTGCTGGAAAGTGGGTGATTTCATTCTCCTCGGCCACTGTCCCGAGCTGCGGTTCCAGCAGGAACAGTCAAGGAATTGAAAACCAGCGAAACACACCCAAATGGTAACAGTGGCTACTTCCGGGGAGGAGACGAGGCTTGGGGCTGGGGAACAAGCGGGGCTCCGGCTGTTATTTCCGGGTGAACCTCTTGCTGCAAAAACGTATTCCTTATCTATGGGCACTTTCTGTGTTTTAAATACGTCACTGAAAACTTTCATGACGAAAACGTTCCTACATAAATAAAAGGAGAGACAGAGATAGCAAATTCCTGTTTATCTATCGCGTAGACTTAGTGATCATCATCTCCCGATATCGCCTTAGTTTATTTTTTAAGTGACGTATTTTACAGAATGCCTCAGGCGGGGGGACACAGCACTTCTACGATACGCATCTCTGAGACAAGTCGCACAGTTTTTCTTATCTGATCACAAGAACTCAGTATCACCTAAGTCACATTTGGAATCCTCCAGTGCCTAGTGCTGCTTTGTACAGTCGGTCGCATCATGTCCAGAGCAAAGCAAGCACCATTGCAGCTGGCTCTGGACTCCCGGGCAGGTCCCCTCCCCCACCCCGACTGCTTTTTACCCTGTCGGTGACTTGTTGAAATCAAGTCCGTGGTCTCATGACATGGCCTGTATTCTGTTTTATCTGCCGGCCCCCTCACATTGTCATTTAAATATCTCCTAACCCCTCTACATCCTGTCACCTGGAAGTTAGTGGCAAAGGCTCGAAGAATTTCTGGTTGATTATTTTTTGGTGAAATGCCTCACAGGTGGCGTCGGGCGCCCCACCCCATCCTCGCCCGGAAGCACACAGCCCTCTGGTCCTACTTGGTGGTGCCAAAGCTGATTAGTGGGTCCGGGGGGGTGGGGGGAGACAGCCTGACTGTCCACTGTGAGGCTGCGCTTTCCCCTGACCACTGGGACATAACCCATCTGGGGACATGTTGGCGTCTTGCAATATCCAGCTCCCCATTGCCTCCCACCGAGGGGCCTGGCACCCAGCGGTGACTGGTGCCAGAATCGGGTCTTTCATTCGAGGTTGCAAAAGGTGATTTTCGACGTTTACTTTTTTCCCTTAGAAAGCAGTACGGTTCCCGTGATGTGAGCGCTCGCCTTCTGACTTGCCTGTCTCCGCAGTTCGGGTGGCGATACGGAAACCCCATAGCGTCATGCATACTGGTTTGTTATATTTTGAAATAATTCCTCTGTTCGTACACCGCGCTGGGGAGCCCTCGGCAGGCCCTGCCCAGAGCCCCCTGGACCATAGCTCTGAGGGTGCGGGGTGCGTGTGCTGGGCCTCCCCGTGTGCCAGACCACAGGCAGACAGGCTGGGCGCGTCGTGGGCTGACGGGTGACCGGTGACCGGCATTCGCAGACCTGGCACAAGTCCTCGGTCTCTCCTTGCTTTGCTGCTGATGGGCTTGTCCAGAGGTCACGTGGTTGACTTGTTGTTTGTGCGTGTGGATTGTTTTGCTTTGATGGTTTAGCTCTTAATCGATAGGTATATGCTTCTAGGCTTTTGATAGGTGCATTTCATAAAATGTTTAAAATCTGTTAAAAAGCGATTAACTAGGTTAGTTTCTGGAGAACAGGCTGGGCGCACATTCACGGGATCGTGGAATTCGGGCAGGCAGGGACCCGAGGGTGCCCCTCGTCCCACCGTGCATAAAGCTGTCAGTCACACTCATTCGGGGACTGCTCTGGGCTCTGCAGGACATTTTTAGTGTCCTGGATTTACCCACAGGCTTTCCTGAAGGGACACCGTGCCTGACTAAGTCTCTGGGAAATCAATGATACAGAAAAGCGACTTATTCTCAGTACAGATTCTCTGTCTGATTTTTAGTTTCAAGAGAAAGAACAATAGGAAAAGCAAAAGAACATTTTACCCAGAATTAAAGATCCAGGTGGCTTTTGTCGCCCTCTCTGACGCCAGACAGCCCACAGTTCGTCTTTGCTGCGTGCAGGACGGAGCCGGCCGTCCTCGGCGATTGTTCTGGAAGGGAGCTCTAGGATGCTGTGGCCCCGTGGCCTTGCACACCGACGGGTGAGCAGTACATGCAAAAGAAACTGCTTTGAGTCAATGAATTTGAGAAGAGAAGTCAAGACCCACGGTGGGATTCAATCCCGTTTCATGAGTAGTTTTCCTGTTTATTGTAGCAAACCTGTGACACTCGGTTCACGAAGTGCTTAAAACTCTCCGACACACTAACGTGTCTAACTCTCCCATGCCCTTTGAGATAGCATGACTCTCTTACAGATGTCATTTTGAAGTGGGAACACAGGAGTAACGTGCCCAAGTCGGAGCTGGGACCTGAAGCAGCGGGGCGGGGGGCGGGGAGGCTGTTTGTGCACTTGGCGCCTATGTTATACTGGTTTTCACAGTCGGTCGTCAGGGGCTAAAATGATAACGAGTGGCCTCTGCCCAGGGCTTAGTTATGTCCATGTGCTGGGCGTCTTTCCCAGAGTGCTTTCGAAAATGCATTGTTCACAAGTCCCCGGCTGCTGCCACCGAGCAAGGTCGGGTGTGTTGCATGAGCTGGCCCCCCGAGGTGATTTAATCTCACAGGCAGAGCGAGCGGGGGCGGGGTTGCTGGGTTTGGACCAGACATTCAGAACCAGCCCTGAGACAAACGGAAAAGAGGTTCAATGCCACATAGTCCCAAAGCGAAGGCGCCTCAGCCAACGGAATGTCCGATCACAGAGGACCTGGCAGGTTAGGAGGTCACCCTCGGAGGAAGCCTCAAAGGACCATTGCAAAATCTATACCGTGGCATCGGAAAATGCTCATAATACATTCTGCAAAAAAGAAAAAAAAAAATAAGAAAAAAAATAAATAAGAAAGCGGACATCTCATGATTCTAGTGTGTAAAACATGAACATGGCAGAGGCGGGTAGGACAGAATGTGCCAAATGACACGTGTTGCAATTCTGGAGGGTCTTGAGTTATTTTACTCTAAATGTTCTTTTTCCTCTCTTTGTGGTAATCATAATCTTAGCAAATGAGACCCAAGAAAATTTGGGGCGAAGGTTATATAAAAAACAAGACTTGGTTTAAAAAGATGGAAAGAATTTGGCCAGCTCGTAACCCAGCCATGCTGGGACCGTGTGCAGCATCCAGCCTGAGTCAGCCCAGCGCACAGCCCGCCTGTCTGCGGGTGTTTGGGGCTGAGGCAAACAGAGATTACATTAGAGGGAGCGGGGAGCAGGCACCCCATGAGGAGTCATTTCCAGAGCAGGTGGGGTGAGCTCGATCGACGCCCGTCTGGTGTGCCTCCGGGGGCAAACCACAGCTTCCACCCGCCGCTGGCAGCCGTTGCGGCCCACCGAAGCCAGCCCCCCTGGTTTCACTCACCGGAGAGGACTACCCGGGCACCCCGGGCTGTGGGTTTCAGGGCTCTTTCTCCCAGTCCTGACCCCTGACCTCAGCATACCTGGGAAGACCCCCTTGACCCCCAGTCTGATGCCCAGACATCTCTGCAGTGAGAGGGACCTTGATGGTGTTTATTCGTGTTCTTCGGGGAAACAGAATCAACAGAGAAGATTAATCTTAACCTATATCTACATCTGATATGATACTGTATTCTCTTAAAGTTGGCCAGTTACCAAACACAGATAGATATAGACATATATATATATTTTTTCTTTAAATAAATAAAAATGCCTGCTGCTGTTCGTTAGGGGCGAGTGAATGGAGAGTCTTAACCACCTCTAGAAAGAATGTACGTTTTTCCAACAATTTGGCACAGTGAGCCAAAGTCTTAAATTGTTCGTCATCTTCAATAAATAATTTCACTTCTAGGAAATTATCCTGAAGAAAGAAGCAGAAATGGATATAGAAGATTTTTGTAGGGGGATGTTCATTTCAGAATTATTTGCAAGAGTGAAAAATTGAAAACTAGAAGAGATTCGGGGCTTGGTTAAACACATGAGGTAGCATTTCATATAGTGACATGATATAACCTATAAACGTGTTTTGGAGTCATCTCTAACGGCATCATAAAATAGGAAAAAAATGCTAAGTGAAGAAAACAGGCAACCAAACCATGTCGATAGCATACGGTGAACACGGAGTCGCTGAGAGCCAGCCGCTGGGTGCACGCCTGCCGACCCAGTGGGCTCTCTCTTCAGTCCCAGACACGCTGCGTCCAGTTTGGCTGGAAAACACACGTGCATCATTACATACGTGGAAAAATACTCTACGTTATCTCTTCACGGCGGGATAAAGGGTGTTTTTCAGATTTTCCTATAATTCCCACTTTTTCTCCTAAACAAAGAACCAGTGTTACTTTACTGATCAGGAGAGAAACTGTTCAATTTTTAAAGAGAGAGCAAGGCCAGGGAATCCCCGGTGTGAACTAGGTTCAGAGTGGGGACGCGCGGGCGGGGCAGGGGGCGGGGGCCGGAGAAGGCGGGAGGGGGAGACAGAGGTTCGACTGTGCTCTTCGCGCCTCTGCGGCCTCGACCAAGCCCCTGGCTTCTGAGCCTCAGTTTCCTCATCTGTAAAATGGAGCTGTCATTCCTGCTTGCCAGGGGGTCGTGAGAATCGATACGATCCTGTGTACGCGCTTTCTAAAACTTTGCGAGGGGCCGCAGAGGTGTAAAGGGTGCTGTTGTAGCCTTAAGCAGGGGACGCGCCATCTCTGGCCCTCAGTGGCCTTCTCAGAGGGGACGGAACGGGCTTCGCGCTCTACTGTCCGGCGACGTGCTTAGGGACCACTCGCGCGGTGCCCGCTTTCATGAAGATGCCGTTGCACAGACGGTGAATCCTCCTGGCGTCGATGAGGACGAAGAGGGAGGGCGATTTCACATCCCCGCTTCTTCCTTCTCACCGGCCAGGCGTCCCCTGGTGCCCTGCCTGTGGGTCTTTCCGTCATTAGCCCCATCTGACTGAGGCTGGGGCCTCGATCGGGGGTTCTGGGTAAGGAACTTCCCGCAGGCCTGGCTGCCAGGGTGGGGGAGGGGTGGGACCTGATGACCTCTAACGAGTGAGACCTCCCCACCAGTGTCCAGAGGCCTGACTTCCCCCCAGGGCGACGTGGGGTGCTGAGTCATATCGCCAGGCGCAGCTTCACCAGCCTTGCCATTCTTCTGAACTCCCCAGATCACTCATCAGCCCTGGGCGCCAAGTTCCCACACTGTGCCCTGAGAAAGGACCACGGGGTCAAGGGAGGTGAGGAGGAAGCGCAGGATTAGTCAGAGAATCAGAGCAGAAACACACGTGCCCCGCGTGCCCAGCCTGTGCCCAGACGGTGACCTCTTAGCAAACCAGAACCCCGTCTCCTGTGCTTGGGGACGGGCGGGGAGGGGCGGCAGGCCTGGAAGGGGACAACCCTGAGGGCTCTGTCTGTCCATACACCACGACTTGCATGGAACCTTCCAGAACATGATTGCTTTGCTCCGTGAGGCAGCCGGAGTGGGCGCGGTCACCCCCGTCCTGCAGATGAGGGGAGCCAGGCTGCAGGAGCCTCGGGGGATGGACTGAGCCAGGTGGGGCCAGGCCCCATGTCGGCTCCAGGCTCTGGCAGTTCAACAGTTTTTCGTTAACTGCCCTTAAAAAAAAAAAATCATAGAACACTTTGAACATAGAGAAATGGTGGCGGGGAAAGGATCATCCACACTCTCATCTAACACGGTCTCCGCCCACATCGGTCCCGTTCCCACGAGCCTCTGTCGCACGCCGTGATAAAACGCACCTAAAACGCAGAACCCTTCCTTCCTCGTCACGTGACGCCATGTTACTTCACGTGACGACACGGTCCTGATGACCGTTCCTTCCCCAGGGGCCTGCCACCCGCCCGGCCCCGTGCAGGCACCGGGGCACAGCGTGGGAACAAACGCACGCCCTTCGCTTCGGGAGCTCGGAGTCCGGTGGGAGTCATGGTAGTCAGGCCTGGACGGAGCGGTGACAGCATCCTGTTACTGAGCACTCAGGGGACGGAGACCCACCTGCGAGGGATGAACAGACAGACAGAGGGACGCCCACGGCGAGCGCGGGGGAGACAGGAAGGGAGCGAAAGCTACTTTTTATCAAAGGCCTTTGTGGCAGGAATGTTTGCTGCGACAAAACCAGAACTAACAGCTATGTCTACGTCCCAGGCTTGAAGTGTGTGGGTGTCTCACAGCGATTTTGTTACCTTTAAAAAGCTTATCTACACTTTCCAGTCTCTCTTTTAGGCAACGTCTTAAAATCTGCATGACGGTCCTCGCGTTGTAGCGGGTTCTTCCTAGTTGTAAGACTGGAAGGACTCGGCCTAGGCATCCTGTGTTTGGAGGATGAGGCGCGAAGATTCTCGAAGGCCTGGCTGTAATGACGAGGTCCTCTGGACGGGAGTCTGCTGCTCACACCCAGCTGGCACCCTTAACTGGTGCCTCCCGCCGAGTCGCTGGGCGGGCTCCAGGTCCCCTGTGGGAAATGGCAGCCTGCCTGTTGGTCCTCCCTTCTCATCTGAGAATGAGGGGAAATCTCCAAGGGACGCGTGGCCGGCTAATTAGTGCCCTATCCCAATGAGGGGGAGGGGACACTGTTTCGATAACTGCCGGGGGCAAGGGCGAAAGCCCACCTGGGCACAGAGGGGCCTTCCTCCTGTGTCCCTGGGGAGGTCCCGGCATCAGTAAGTGGGGAGAAGCCACTTGGCCGGAGGAGACGGGGGACTCAGTCAGAACGGCCTGGCGAGGGGCCTGTTCTGGAAGCCGAGGTGTCCCCACAGGAAACAACTGTTTCTGTGTCAGAAAGTGATGCAGAGGGACAGACGGGCCATGGCAGGCCCCACTCGGAGACATGACAGTGTCTGCAGCATGTCCTGCTGGCCGGTGACCCTGGAGGCCTCAGGCGTGCCTGTCTTGGGGTGAGTGGGAGGGACGTGCACAGCCGTGTGTTTCTTGGCAGCCTGACCTTCTAGGGCAGCGGATGGGTGGGGTCGAGGTGGCTGTCATGCTCAACCGCGGCCCCAGATGCCGAAGGGAAACGCAGTGCTCTGTGACGGGTGAAGGGACGCTGGCTTCGGGCCCCACCAGTGGGCAGTGACCGGAGTGGGTGCTGGGCAGGAGCCCGCCCCTGTGGGACCGGCAGGTCTGGAGGGGACATGGCCCTCAAGGAGAATTACTGAAGTCCTTTCTGGAACCGACCAATATATTCCTTTAGGCCAAACCATCCTAAAGCAAAAGTACTGGTAAACTCAAAATAAAAGGCCAGAGTGAGGAGCAATAAGCATTTATTTGAGATTAAAAAAAAAAAAGCTAGTCAGGAGGCACCGGTTCAGGCAGAAACCCTGACAGCGATTCAGTTAGGTGACAAAGGCAAGAGTAGCT
>NW_011888912.1:1672141-1674498 GCF_000151845.1 Pteropus vampyrus | reverse complement strand
CAGGCGTGCCTGTCTTGGGGTGAGTGGGAGGGACGTGCACAGCCGTGTGTTTCTTGGCAGCCTGACCTTCTAGGGCAGCGGATGGGTGGGGTCGAGGTGGCTGTCATGCTCAACCGCGGCCCCAGATGCCGAAGGGAAACGCAGTGCTCTGTGACGGGTGAAGGGACGCTGGCTTCGGGCCCCACCAGTGGGCAGTGACCGGAGTGGGTGCTGGGCAGGAGCCCGCCCCTGTGGGACCGGCAGGTCTGGAGGGGACATGGCCCTCAAGGAGAATTACTGAAGTCCTTTCTGGAACCGACCAATATATTCCTTTAGGCCAAACCATCCTAAAGCAAAAGTACTGGTAAACTCAAAATAAAAGGCCAGAGTGAGGAGCAATAAGCATTTATTTGAGATTAAAAAAAAAAAAGCTAGTCAGGAGGCACCGGTTCAGGCAGAAACCCTGACAGCGATTCAGTTAGGTGACAAAGGCAAGAGTAGCTTAGGAGAAGGGGAAGGGACGGTGACATCCACAGGAACGGGGGCCGTTTCTCTGGGTGCAGAGGAGCTGACATGGTGACGCTGATTCTAAATGTGTTCAGTTTTCGGCCCAGCAGCCCTCACATCTGCTGTCCTTGTAGACAGTTCTTTGGGACACGATGTTGCCCTAGGCCGCGTCCAGAGGTCCTTTCGCTCTGCTTGGACATTCCGGAGAGTGGAGGCTGCAGACCGGCCAGACGGTTTCTCTGAGCCAGCAGCCCCAGCTCCGTCTGAAAGGGCCCCATTTATATATTTTTTTTATAGTACGAACACTGAATTCCAAACCCACGGGAAACCTCCAAGGTAAGTCACAGAGTCAGAAAGGGGATAATCCCAAACGCGAGTGCTGAGTGGTCTCAGAAAGGACAGGAACAGAGGCCCAATGCATATTTCAAAATCACAATGACAGTCCCCCTTTTAAGGCACCTGACCTGGCTGGCAGATGCCCTGAAGTCTTTTTTTTTTTTTTTTCCTCTCTCTGTAACATTCAGAATGTGCAACGCCCTTTAAAATAGTAAGAAAAACTGACTCGCTGCCCTCCCGTGGGGTTCCCGCGCCCACGCTGCTGTGGCCCCGAGTTCTGACATCACACCAAAACCTGCTCCTCCTGAAGCCAACCTCAGTTACCAGGCTGAGTTCTGTCTGACCCCAAGTTCAACTGCCACCCGACACTCATTTCGGGCCCTCTGCTCAAGTAAAGAAAGATGCCTTGTCAAGCTCAAATAGCCACAGCGTGTACTGAGAAGGACGGACTCACGCGGAAGGTTCTGGTGTTCCTGATTGAGTGACAGAGAATCCGAAGCCCGAGTGAGAGATTTCAGGACCCTCTGTCTGAGGGGAGGGGAGGGACAGCTTGCAGGTGAGTGCACAAGTCCCCAGGAGCGAAGAGCAGGTCTGGAAATCGCCAGGGGAGTACACTGGGCGGCTCACACCCCGGCTGGTCCCCAGGGCTTTGCTGAAGCTGGCAAGTGAACATCTGGATTGATGGTGATCTCTGACATAGCAAATGCCGCTAAAAAGATGACAGGACAGAGGGGCCATCCACGTCCACAGTCTACAGAAGTTTGTCGAGAGTGAAGGTGCCCAAGGGCCTACGTGGAGAAGGTATTTATTTCTCAGGAGGCAACGCAGCCGGAGACAGTGGCTTTGGGGTCTGGGTCTGAGATTCTGTCAGGTGCTCCTCGGGATGGGGCTAGGAGGCGGTCCCCCTTCCGCTCCTCCTTCTGGCGAGCCTGTGGGTGTCCCAGCCGCTGTCCGCTGGTCTCCCGGCACCTCTACCGGACTGGAGAGTCAGCGCAGGCGCCCGCGGGACTGCGCGGCCGACGGGTCCCAGCGGCCTGGCTGGGGCAGTGCAGGAAGCGCGGAGGTGCTGGGAGTCAGCGAAGGAGCCTGTGGGTCCCAGGCGAGACAGGCGGCGCTTCCGCGGATCCAGCTGCCTCCCCGGGCCTCCGCCCGGCCGGGGTGGCTAATATGGGCCGGCCGGGGCCGAGCCAGCCGTCCGCGCTCGCCCCGCGCTTTCTCTCGCGTCCCGGGCCTCGGCGCTGGCATCTGCGGAGCGCGAGGACGCCGAGCTGAGCCCGTGGGCCAGGCGCCAAACCCGGGCGCGGAACGAGCGGTCCAGCAGTAGATAGATGAGCGGGTTGGCGCAGCTGTGGCCGAAAGCCAGGCAGGTGGCGACGGTGAGGCCCCAGCGCAGCGCCTGCAGCAGGCGGCACGGCAGCGGCAGCGCCTCGAGGCGCGCCAGGTGGAGGCCGGCGCGCAGGGCGCCGAAGGGCAGCCAGGAGCCCACGAAGGCGCCCTCGACGGCGCAGATGATGCGCAGCGGGGCCGTGGGGACG
>NW_011888912.1:1667028-1670136 GCF_000151845.1 Pteropus vampyrus | reverse complement strand
GGCCCCTTCCGGGAGATGCTGCGTTGGAACTCAAGTTCTAGTGCGTGCGCCCCACAGAGCCCACCCCACTGTCACCAGGAATGAACTACTGCCCCGCCGGGCCTCCGGGTGTTGACCATCACCCATCGGAGGCGGACCGTCAGTTTGACTCTCGTCGCTAACTGCGCGCCCCTGCGCAGGGCAGGCGCTGCGAGGACCTGCGCTCTGGGCCCTGGGCAGGGACACAGGTGCACGAGCGCGCGCGGGGGGGGGGCACAGGTGCACGAGCGCGCAGGGAGGGGCACAGGTGCACGAGCGCGCGGGGGGGGCACAGGTGCACGAGCGCGCAGGGGCCAACGTGCAGTCACGCCGTGGGGGCCGCCGGGAACAGAGCCGGGAGCGCGCGTCCGATGAGCGGGGTACATCAGAAAGACATCCCAGGTGATGCCGTGTGAATTCCAAGGTCAGAAGTGGAGGTGGGTGACAGCTGCACCTCCTGGCCCAGGGCGACCAGAGCCGGGTGGCAGGAGAGGAAGCAGATGACTGTAGGTGCTGAGGGGCCACTGGCCACCTCTGAGTTGGACAAGACACTTGTCTGCTCTGAAAAGATCTCTGGCAGCACTGTGACCTGGACAGGGGCAGGCTCAGGCCAGGAGACCCCTCGCGAGCTGTGACGTCATTTGTGTTGGGCGCGGGAAGCTCTGAAATAGATTGCCGGCAGTGGGGACAGAAATAGGGTTCCTTTAAGAGGTAAGTGTAACATCGTGGGTCTCAGCAGAGAGGGGGAAGGGCGGGCCTTGGGTGGCTCTGTGGGTGACCACGTGGATGCCGACCCCCTCCCCCAGCGTGTGGGAACCCGAGGGGCAGCAGGAGATTCAGAGCTTTCTAAGGTCTGATTTACACGGGTGCTGGTGAGCGCCGCCCACATCCTGGTGGCCTGGGGGCTGTAGCCTCCTCCCCTGGGAGGCTGGCAGGAGTAATGCTCGCTTGCCAGGGTCAGAGCCCCTGGATGTCACCTCCCTTGGACACACCTCCGTCTGGGGCACCGAAAGCGTGAGTGATTCTGAAAGCGAGATGAGCAGCGGGGGAACCGCCAGGTGAAGGCACCGGGCGAGCCGGGAAGGGAGGACCTCGGCGTGGGCGGGGGGAGCAGGAGAGGGTTGTTTACTGAACACACAGAGGCGCTGGCTTCCTGGGCTGTGGTCTGGCACCCAAGGGAAGTCTGCAGCCCACAGCACATGGCGGATCCTCCGTGCAGGGCCTGGGCCGCACCCCGTGGGCCTTTCTGAGCTCGTCTGGACGCGAGGGAGCAGCAGAGACCAGATACCGCTCTGGGCCTGGCGCCCCAGGTGCCGGGCCGGGGTTCCGTGACCCAGGCCCACCCCACGGCGCTGGGACGTGGAAAGTGTCCTCTGTCTTTCTCAGAGTCTCTCTGTCCGTCGCGATGATTGGCACGAGCCCGAGGCAGATGAGGCGATCCATAAATGTCCAGCACCTTGAAACTCGAGGTTTATTTTATTTCTGCCCATTTGCGGGCTATAGATTTCAGCTCTCACAGCTTCCCTCCAATTTGAACTTTTCCG
This sequence comes from Pteropus vampyrus, assembly GCF_000151845.1. NCBI lineage: Eukaryota > Metazoa > Chordata > Mammalia > Chiroptera > Pteropodidae > Pteropus > Pteropus vampyrus. The sequence goes on along the minus strand of NW_011888912.1, from coordinate 1,668,574 downwards.
TACGAATCACTTTGACCCTTTAGGAAGAGTGTTGAAAATTATATTTGCTTTGTTCATCCCAGGCCTGGTGCATTTACCTCCGACCAGAGAGGGACCGTCTCAAAAGCAGAGGATGCCATTGTTCTTGGGTTTCCTCTTCCACATTCCATTTCAGGGATTCTCCAGACAGGTGCGTTTCTACGGCCCCGTGTCAGAGTCACACCTGGACTCAGGAGGTAAATTGCTTCCCAGTCTGCTTTTCTCAGAGAATGCCACACAACTGCCCATTTTCCTGGGTCGCTCAATTTTCCAGTCCCTTGATTTTGGACATTTAGATTGTTTCCAGCATTTTTCATTGTTCCAGAAACTTGTAAAAAAAAATAACCGCTCTTATGACTATTTTTTTTCCTTCTTTGGCGCCGTTTTCATTGTATAAATGCCCTAAGGTCAAAGGCTATAAGAATGTTCAGGGCTCAGAAATGCTTGTGATTAGTGATTCTGTAGCACTGTCTAAGGGGATCAGGCTCAATACAATCTTGTTAGTGAGATATATTCCACTTTTACAGATGAGGTAAAATAGTATCTCATTTTATGAGCATTTCCTTGAAAACAAACAAGATTGAAAATCGTTCCACATTTACTTCCTCTTGTGGACGGACTGTCTCATCATGTCAGACATTTATCTATTTGTATTTCTTATTCATCTATGTGAACTTTATTTATTTATATGAAGTTTGATAAATCATCCCATTTGATTTCAAGTATTTTTCCAGACATTTTCCTCAGCTATTTTTCATTGTTTTTAGTTTTACCTTTTTATACAGTCAAATTCGTTGCTCTTAGCAATTTCAGAGTTTAAAATGTTACTTTGTCTTTGACGATCTAAAAACATTCACTTCTATTCTTGTTAAAAAATAATTTTGTCTTTTCCAATCTACCTAGTGTCACCTTTTTTTTTTTCAGGTTTCTTTCCAATTTTCCCAACACTCTTCAATTAAAAATATATTTTTAAAACTCTGCTCTCTGTGTTGTGACGTTGAATTCATGATATACCTATCTTCCGTGTCATCGGGTCTGCTTCTGGTCAGTGAGCAATAGGCCGGGTCACACATCAGTGGCAAGAGTCTGGCTTTAATAGCAGTTTTGTAAGTTGAAGTTCTGCCTTGAACCTGTTTCCACATCTTAAAAATGGGTGTGGCAGTGTCTGCCTGCTGGGGCGTTTGTAGAGGTCACATTAGCCGGCCGAGTGGAAGCCGTGTCCCCGGGCAGCGTGGTGGCCTCACGGAGGACTGCTCTTGGCCCTGTCTCGCTGCCGGCCCCGGCGGCTCCCTCCGCTGGGACATGCGCCTTCTTTGCACACAGTGGGTGCTCAGCACGTGCTTTGGGAACTCGGCCGGGAATCTGCGGACGTGGCCCCATCTGGGTGGGATCCGGGAGACCTGACCGCACAGGTCCCTGGGCCGGGGGTCCTCCAGGGCCCAACTGCTGACGGGCTGATGCCCAGATGGACAGCCTGACGCCAATTACACTCACAGTAACTGAGTCCCGAGTGGGAGAGGGGCCTTGC
>NW_011888912.1:1665168-1666978 GCF_000151845.1 Pteropus vampyrus | reverse complement strand
TGCCGGCCCCGGCGGCTCCCTCCGCTGGGACATGCGCCTTCTTTGCACACAGTGGGTGCTCAGCACGTGCTTTGGGAACTCGGCCGGGAATCTGCAGACGTGGCCCCATCTGGGTGGGATCCGGGAGACCTGACCACACAGGTCCCTGGGCCGGGGGTCCTCCAGGGCCCAACTGCTGACGGGCTGATGCCCAGATGGACAGCCTGACACCAATTACACTCACAGTAACTGAGTCCCGAGTGGGAGAGGGGCCTTGCGTAGGCGCGTCCCTAGCACGTCCCCACCCGTCCAGAGAGGTCCTGGGCTGGAAGTGGGGAGCTTTCTGTTTCATTCACTGTGATGAGTGGCCACCAAGATGGGGTTCCCCACAGCCTACACGCTCTAGAGCCTCAGTGTGTGTGTGTGTGTGTGTGTGTGTGTGTGTGTGTGTGTGTGTGTGCGCGCGCGCGCTTAAAAGATGAGCAACAGGGAAGTCCCTCCATGTAGAAATGGCTACAGAATTTGGGGAGGAGATAACGTTCTCTCTTCGTAGTCACACTGAAGCTTCTAAACGAGGACCCGCCCTTACTTTTCAGCGATTTCCCAGAAAGTGAGTGCACGTGTCCAGTCATTCACAGCAGGAATTTGGTGCTGTCTCCTCCGGGCTGAAGGGCGGGGGTTCCCCGTGCAGCGCTGTGACTGCCGTCACCGATCAGTGGGACCAGTCACCTCTGACTCAGGCGGGCTCTGTAAGCCACCCCTCCCTACCACGGGGCCAGCACTGCACCGGCGACACAATGCACAGATCACTCTGTCACGAGACGGACGGCAGGCCGGCCTTTCTGAGGACGAGGTCTGCGGCAGAGACCTTCATGGTCCCAAGCACTGGAAAGATTCGTCTCCTGAACACGCCAGCCCCACCCTGTGCGACTCAGGGCAAAACAGACTGCAGAGTCAGTGTGAGAAAGGCCGACGGGCTGGGTTTTTTTTTCATGACAACGCTGATGACTTATCTCGAAATGGCAGATTTTTCTGAGCTCTGCTGTGCTCATGAGATGGTTATTTCCCCGTCGGAGGTTCCGACGCTGCTGAACTGCTGAGCCGGGGCAAGTCTGCGGCTTCGGTGCTGGTGTGAGGGGCCCGTGTTTCATGCTGTGACGAAACCGAGGTCTGCGGGACTCGAGCTCGTTTTCCGGCTGCTGCCCCTTGCGACGTCGCCCGCGGCGCCACGGCCCCTGGGACGGGGGTCTCGCCGCCAGGCGCAGAGTCTTCCCCTCTGCTACTTAAGAATGAGCATGAGCCGGGCCAGGGGACACACCGTGAAGCCGTGCGTGGGCGCCAGGGCGCCGGGCCCGTGCACGCTTCTCTAATGCTGCCTGAGCCTATGGACAAATATTCTCACTTTTGAAACGGAATGTACAGAAAACCCCGTGCAAGGGTCGCCCTGCTCGGAGGGTGAGAACCTGGTGCCCACACGCCGGGCATGGACGCTGTTTCTTCTGGTATGTAAGGCTTAGGAAGGCTATTTTGTTGCTGCTTTATTAAGATATTTTTTAATCTTTTAATTTTTTAGCGCCTACAGCACCCGGTCTTCCTAGGTGGTCGGTCTCCCATCCAAGTACTAACCAGGCCCGACCCTGCTTAGCTTCCGAGACCGGATGTGATCTCACACCACAGACAGATCTTTTTCTTTTGATTGCTCTGGTCTCAGTGAGTAGAATCAGCCAAATCAAAGTGAAACTCACAGAATGACAGTCAGGAAGCGACGGCGTGGCCACTAAGTCGTCGGTGAGGTTGTTAGCCATTTGGTTTCAACGTACAGAATGCTAAT
>NW_011888912.1:1663046-1665118 GCF_000151845.1 Pteropus vampyrus | reverse complement strand
GTGCCCACACGCCGGGCATGGACGCTGTTTCTTCTGGTATGTAAGGCTTAGGAAGGCTATTTTGTTGCTGCTTTATTAAGATATTTTTTAATCTTTTAATTTTTTAGCGCCTACAGCACCCGGTCTTCCTAGGTGGTCGGTCTCCCATCCAAGTACTAACCAGGCCCGACCCTGCTTAGCTTCCGAGACCGGATGTGATCTCACACCACAGACAGATCTTTTTCTTTTGATTGCTCTGGTCTCAGTGAGTAGAATCAGCCAAATCAAAGTGAAACTCACAGAATGACAGTCAGGAAGCGACGGCGTGGCCACTAAGTCGTCGGTGAGGTTGTTAGCCATTTGGTTTCAACGTACAGAATGCTAATTCTGGCACAATTATTAATTCACCGAAATTGAATCCGTATGGACAAAATCAGCATGAGACGGGCACAGACATTCCTATATCACTATGCAGACTGAGTAACAGGCACAGAGAGTCACAGGCTTAACGCTGCCTTAGGTCACTATTCAACGTCTAATGTTACTAAAAGCTGCCTCTCATGGATACTTGAATTTTAAAATTTAAACATAGGTTAAGGGATAGGAAAACCATACGATCAGTTTGCCTAAGTTCACATAATATTAAGAAAAAAACATTTCATTCCAGAAACAGGAATCGTTTGGTGCCATGCTTTTATTCAAATGAGAGGGGACTACACTGTACCAGGAAATGGCAAATCTGACAGTATTTTACAGCACAGCATCTTAAAAAACCTGTAAGCAATGCTCGAAACTGGACAGTAAGCACACCATACACCGTATGCTGCCCAACAGTGTCCGTGAAACCGTCATTAGAAAGCTGAATTTGGCTTTAAACAGCCAAGTGAAAATTGAACCAGTTATTCCAGACAAACTTGAAGGGCTTTCCAAAGCTGCGTCTAAGGGCAGAACCTGACGGCTGCACTGGTAACCATGACAAGCGTTTGGCAAACTTAACTGAATAATGATCAAAATCATTTGACCTCCAATGATGAAAGCACCAGTGTTTCAATAAGACGGATGAAAATCTCCAGGCTTGATGAAATGGCATAATTTTCATTTGTACAATTTTAAAAACATAATTTAAAAAAAAAAGCTGCACCATCATTAAAACATCCGCAGACTTAAAGAAACCTCTCCATGTTCCTCCTGCATCAACAAAGTGGACGTTGCACTGGGAGCGACGGGCTTTCGTGGCAATATCCACATTCTGCCTTCAGACGCCACGGACGTTCACTGCTAGACACACGCGTGGACGCGTGAGGTCCTGTTTGGTCGTAAGGACCTCCTCCACTGTCTCGCGTGCAAGTTTTAAAAATTTAATGGCCAACTAATATCATGAAGAAGACTGCTTGCAGAGGGAAATGGATGGAAAAGAACAAATTTAGTAACGTAAAATGCTGGCCGAGTCTCCTTTCAACTATTACTCCTTTTTGATTAGATTCATTTGCTATTTTTAAACCGGTCTTCATCTCAACATTAAGTGACAATTACTTCCTTCTAACAGTGACGGAAACCGGTGTCTGAAAGGTAAAATGTGCAATGCCTCATTTTTAATATTCATATATTATACACAATATGTATACACTTAAAATATCAGAGTTACATATCCTGGTCTCTTACATGCAAACAGTAGGTCACGAAGAGTTTTGAGCTACACATAGATCTTGCACGGGTATTGGAAAAAAATCTTTGAAATTTTTTTTACAGTTTTAACAAATATACATAAATATAAGAACATAAATTACAGTAAAATATTGACAGCATTTGATAAAGTGTCGGTAACTCAGATGCACTGATACCTAGTGGCCGCATAATACTAGAAAAGTATGGTGCAGGAACGGCTCACGCCTGTTGCTTTTAAAATAAGTCAATACATCATATAAGATATTAGTTATTTCTCTAAACGACTCAATTAGAGAAATGCGTATATTTCAGTCTCTACTTCCCACGAAAGAAAACAAACCCCGTGTGTCACTTGCGATACGATACCGCCGCCCCCCCGACTCACTCCGTCGACACCACGCGGAAACGGGACAGGGCCACGTAATCGT
>NW_011888912.1:1660030-1662996 GCF_000151845.1 Pteropus vampyrus | reverse complement strand
GTTCCTCCTGCATCAACAAAGTGGACGTTGCACTGGGAGCGACGGGCTTTCGTGGCAATATCCACATTCTGCCTTCAGACGCCACGGACGTTCACTGCTAGACACACGCGTGGACGCGTGAGGTCCTGTTTGGTCGTAAGGACCTCCTCCACTGTCTCGCGTGCAAGTTTTAAAAATTTAATGGCCAACTAATATCATGAAGAAGACTGCTTGCAGAGGGAAATGGATGGAAAAGAACAAATTTAGTAACGTAAAATGCTGGCCGAGTCTCCTTTCGACTATTACTCCTTTTTGATTAGATTCATTTGCTATTTTTAAACCGGTCTTCATCTCAACATTAAGTGACAATTACTTCCTTCTAACAGTGACGGAAACCGGTGTCTGAAAGGTAAAATGTGCAATGCCTCATTTTTAATATTCATATATTATACACAATATGTATACACTTAAAATATCAGAGTTACATATCCTGGTCTCTTACATGCAAACAGTAGGTCACGAAGAGTTTTGAGCTACACATAGATCTTGCACGGGTATTGGAAAAAAATCTTTGAAATTTTTTTTACAGTTTTAACAAATATACATAAATATAAGAACATAAATTACAGTAAAATATTGACAGCATTTGATAAAGTGTCGGTAACTCAGATGCACTGATACCTAGTGGCCGCATAATACTAGAAAAGTATGGTGCAGGAACGGCTCACGCCTGTTGCTTTTAAAATAAGTCAATACATCATATAAGATATTAGTTATTTCTCTAAACGACTCAATTAGAGAAATGCGTATATTTCAGTCTCTACTTCCCACGAAAGAAAACAAACCCCGTGTGTCACTTGCGATACGATACCGCCGCCCCCCCGACTCACTCCGTCGACACCACGCGGAAACGGGACAGGGCCACGTAATCGTCCACGTCTTTTCCTGAGAGGGACGTTTTTCCCCAACTAACCCTCCGGCACACACTGTCAAAGGGACAAAGGTCAAGTAGAGAAGATTTCAAGTGTCTACTTAATCTAAGCCGTTCCACTCGAAAAGGACAAAAAGGAAGAAAAACTTATTAAGTAAAATAATGTGAAGCTATTTTAAAATTAAAATGGAGCCCTTTGTACAGTTTAAAGTTTCTAAATATAGTTTTTATATTAGTTATAAATATAACGTAAAGACTTCTCGAGACTTTGCAGCAGGAAATCTTAACCTCTTCAGGCTGAAAGACGATCCTCAAAGTGTCATTCACTTCTGCCAGCTTATAAAGTGACTCGCTGAAGAGAGAGAGAAAGCCTTTTCTGGTAAAGGAACAATCTAAGCTATTCTGAGCCGGCCAGAAGCGGTGTGACGACACTGATTTAATCAGCAACTTCTTATACTCGTGGTTAAGCTCATGTGGTTTAAAGTGACCCTACTAGCAGCTCTTCACGACGCCTCTTACCGAATAGAGAATGTTAATACTTGAGTGAATAATAAATATAGAGTTGTAAATACTTAGCGGAATAATTCTTTCAAATGCTCTCACGCCATGAAAACGTGAGGATTACTGTGCCACTGAACACTAGTGTTTCTCTCAGCATTAGGAGAGGTGCATGTCGCCTGTGGAGGAAACTTCTATGCTCCTCATCTCCACATGAAACAAAATGTCAAGTTATCTTAAAAGCAACCCTCGAGGAGACAAAGTCAAAATAAACCATCTGAAGACAAGCACATACGTTAAAAGTTAAAAAAAACAAAGCAACAAATAAAACGCCTAACTGGTTATCTTACCATGTTCCCACCACGCGTCCAAGTAGTGTCTGAGAATTCAGTGCTTCAGCGTGCCTGGTATCAAGCCGTGACCCCCGATGACACGTCTCCATTCGTGGATCCAGCGGGTCATCCTCACCGGGACCGCCCGCCCGCCTGCGAACCCCCGGCACGCCGGCGGCCTGCGGCTTGCGTCCCGCGCTCCATGGTAACGGGGCTCGATGTCGCTTTCGGTGGACAGAAGTCTGCAGGCAGGAGGGACGGAGAGCAAAGCCACCAGCAGCGTTCTGCGGCCCACACTCCCCGGCCCTACGCTTTCGTGGGTAACAGTTTCTTGGGTGTCACTGGTCTCTTGGTCTGCCATAGGTGGCTGTGAATGGTGATCGCGTCCACACTGGCGGATAACGTTTTAGCGGGTATGTGGCTAAACTGCTTCCTGTCGGAATTGTATTTGTAAAGTCCCTCGATCATTTTCTTAGTGATGGATTTAGGGCCTATCCCAGTCAGTTTACTGATTTCTTCAGTTTCTGGACAGTAAGTGTACAAAGACCGAAACTGACAGCCTGAATCCCGAAACAGGATTAAGAAGTTGTTGGCATCTGACTTCTCCATTTCCTGTGGAATAAAAAACAAAAACCGAACCAAACCAAACCACGGTAAACACTCTTAAACATTTCACAGAAAAACTGTGTCACGTTTCCTGGTCAAATCTGATGACGTTTAATTTAAAATGTAAATTCCCAATAGCCAAAATAAGGTGCGTGCCATAAAGGCAAAGCTCACTTTAATTAAAAATGTACACGACACCTCGTGCTGAGGTAGCCCCTACACCCTGGTCTCAGCCAAACTGTCTCTGCCGCTGCCGACCGGGCACTGGCTGACTCCCCTCCCCGGCACGGCCTCCTTTTAACTACGGGGAATCATGTTACCTGCGTCCATGAAACATGAACGAGCGAATCTGCGCAAGGAGCTGACTTATTTTTTATTCTCACCTGAGTCCACAACCCCACTTGGAAGCGAACTCAATCTAACCAATCTAAAGCCAGTGCCGGACAGGTCCCGGGCCGCTGGGACGCCGAGACCCTCGCCGGGAGATGGGCCCACGTGCAGAGCGTGTGCAGTCCGGCCCCCGCACGCACACTCACCTCCAGGATCTTTTTCTTCTGGCCTTCGTTCACTTTTCCGGCCAAACAGCAATGGGCCAAAGCGTTCTGTATTATGTGCTTATT
>NW_011888912.1:1639681-1657903 GCF_000151845.1 Pteropus vampyrus | reverse complement strand
CGCCGCGGTTACCGCGTCTCCTCCTTCTTGTGCTCCAGCTCCGCCTCCAGCCGCTGCTTCCGGAGCTGAGCCTCCTTCTCCCTCAGCTGCCGCTTCTCCAGCAAAGCCGCCCGCTTCACGGCCATGTCGTCTTCCGCTTTCTGATCGTCCTAGGAACCGATTTCGTGGAGAAAGAGGGAGCCGTTTAGGGACGAAGAGTCCCATTCCGATCGCTGCAGCCGCAGTCACAGCAGGAAACACGCACTATCGGGTCGACCTTATCCCAACCCTGCAGCACACGCGGACGTTCCAGAAATTTCAAGGAAGAAGAAACGGATTAAAGTACGGTGACAATTCTGTCAAGTAACAAAGGGCGCAGACTTACTGAATGACATGTCTTCAAAATGTAGGAGCTGGCAAAGGACCACCAAAGAAAGGAAAAAGGACAGTTCTTTGGACCCTAATAAATAACCTGAGTGAGGAGTTTCCCAACTTTCCAAACCGCATTTAAATTGTACTTAAAATACGTGCTCAGTAAAGAAACCCAAGTGAAAAAGCACCAGAAACCAGCCAGGGTCACGGCCGCGCACACGCCTCCTGCCTAAGCGAGGGCCCCGCGGTTCGCTCACGGGGTTCGGAAGGACGCTGAAGGTTCTGCCCCGGACGACAGCAGCCGCCCCGCTCTGCGGCCTGACAGCGCGTTGGCGACCGGCCAGCCGCCTAGACCCGCCTCGGTTTCCTCTCAGGGAGCTTCCAGAATGCTCCAGAACTCAGGGAAGTGACAAGCTCGAGCTCCAGACACGGCTGCTTGTCTTAAGGACTCTCCGTGATGCTTAACTCAACGCGCATTTCCTGGGCATCTGATACCGTTGCCACACAGCGCCAGGCAGACAGATATTACGACGGAAAGAAGACGGGGTGCCTTAGGTTACGAGCTTCAAGGTCATGGGAAGGGGCGCCATCAGGGGGCTTTGCACAGGAGCCCAGAGAGACGAGCTCCGGATGGAGACGCAAACGGCCAGCCCGACGCCCACACGTCCGTCCGTCAGAGACTACGTACACCTGGCCATGTGCCGGGCACTCGGCTGCGGTCTGGGGACAGGACGGCGCAGTGTCTGCGGGAGTGCACGGTCTGAGCGAGAACTAGCACCACGTGCAGACCCAGCGGTCAGTAGAGCGGAGACCCCCGGGTCGCAGGCACCGCGAGGGGCACGTTCAGGGTGCCCGCGGGACACGGCACAGACACCGCTCACGTCTGCCTGGGGCTCTGGCAGACTTTGAAATCAGTGTAAAGAACAGTCCAAAACAGAGGCTACGGGGAAGAGGGGAGACAAACAGGCTCGGGGGGTGAGGGGCGGAGGCCTGTGGAAGACCCCGAATATGATGCCGAGGGCTTTGGACTTCATTCAACAGGCAACTCCAAGTTCTCTGACCAGAGAGAGTCTCGACTGCAGTTACGCTCGTGGAAGAATGATCTCAATTAGCAGACGAAGACTGGAGAGGAACAATGAGGGGCCGGGGAGCCCAGGTAAGAGGCGAAAACGCAGTCCAGGAACGAGCGTGGGGCAGTGAAGACGGCAGACGAACAGAAACGGATGCAGACGAGGGTGCGGGTGGGAACGGTGCAGACGAGGGTGCAGGTGGGAACGGTGCAGACGACGGTGCAGGTGGGAACGGTGCAGACGAGGGTGCGGGTGGGAACGGTGGAGACAAGGGTACAGGTGCAGACGAGGGTACAGGTGGGAACAGTGCAGACGAGGGTACAGGTGCAGACGAGGGTACAGGTGGGAACAGTGCAGACGAGGGTACAGGTGCAGACGAGGGTACAGGTGGGAACGGTGCAGACGAGGGTATAGGTGGGAACAGTGCAGACGAGGGTGCAGGTGCAGACGAGGGGCAGGTGCAGACGAGGGTGCGGGTGCAGACGAGGGTGCAGGTGCAGACGAGGGTGCAGGTGCAGACGAGGGTGCAGGTGCAGACGAGGGTGCAGGTGCACTGCCTGTTTGGCGTAAAGCGTTGCCCACTGTTTTCTCTGTGAGGCACAGGGCAGCAAGCGTCTCTAAACCTGCACAGGGGGCTGTGTCTGCTGGTGCTGACAGCAGCCTTCTATTAAAAATCGCAGTTTTACATAGTTAACAAATAAGACGCGACTCATATTCAAATTTCTACACGTTCTAAAGGGTCTAAAGGTCAATCGTCCTGAGAGCGACTTTAAAATAAGTTACCAGTTTCCAACGCTAAATGGTTCAAAGTGAGACCGGCAACTGCAACCACTTCCCTGTCCTCCCTCTTATTCTCGCGGGACTGCTGTGTGTTTCCGCCTAAAACCTTAAATTACACACTGCCGCTACTGAGCCCGACTTCCGTCTACACGCCACGTGTGGAACAGGGTCACAGATGATCCACGTGAAGCCCCTGACTTTAAGAAAAACACGAATAACAAACATATATGTTTCTGATTGTTTAAAAAAAAACAACTGTGTACTTCCCTATAGATGATTTGGAAAATATAGAAAAACGTAAAGACGAAAGAAATGATAATTAGGAGAAATGTTTAAAAATGTTAGTAGGTTTTTGTTTTCCAAATGCCTATGACACATTGCAAGATCTTTGCCATGAAGAGGTGACGCTGTTCACTATCTGTGTTCGTCGGCTACAGACCTGCACCAGGTCAGGGGAAGGGGCGCCATCCCTTGAAATGTGCCATAGGAATCTGGAAAGACCGATACCAGGACTGGCGTTGTGGGCTAGACCTTTATCCGGTGCTTGTAAAGGAGCGACTTCGATGACAACTGTTTGAACTACGTGAGCTTTTAAATGTTTCACTTTGCGAAACTCTGGTCAGTTTGAAAAGACTTTTAAAAAACAAGACACACGATGCCAAGGTTTCGGCTTTCTACGCCCTGGCAACTGAAAAGCCCTGGGAAGAGATCTGAACAGCTTAATTTTTGAAAGCGAGAGAACAGGGCAGAGGAACAAAACGGCCGATCTGAACACGTGTCGTGACCGACGACAGGAGGCTGTTCTAGAAACCCCAGTGGGCGTGAGCGCCCGCCAAGGGAGACACCGAGGCCCATTCGGGATCGCTGGCAGCCTGTCGAAAGCAGCCAGCACGTCAGCTGAAAACCGGCCCCTCTGACGAGGACGCCTGGACCCGTGCAGGTGGGCGTTACCTTGAAGAAGAACCCGCAGCACACCTTCTGGTCCTCGTCCAGTTGTTCTTTGTCGCTGTCCCCGTCACCCTTCTCCACGGACACGTCGGCCTTTTCGGGGGGTTTCAAGTCCGAGAGGGACACTTCGATGAGGTTCATGCTTTTGGGGGCGGCGGGCGGGGGAGCCGGCCGCGGAGGGGGGTCGGGGGGCTGAGCCGGCTGGTCCTCGCTGGGCGTCAGGCACACGGTCTCGGTGACGGGCTGCGAGAGGACCTCGGAAACGGTGGAGCCCAGGGGCTCCGGCTGCTTCCCCCCGGGGCCCGGCCCGCGCAGCTCGGGGGCCTCGGGGGCGTCCCTGGGTCTGCAGTCCTTGGGCGGCGGCTCGCCGTCGTCCCCGAAGCTCACGAACGACCGAGTCTGAAGGGCCACCTGGCTGGGGGAGAACCTGCGCAGCCGCGGCAGGCTGTCCACCGACCGCGGGGGCGTCAGCGTCCGGTTCAGGGGCGTTATTTTCAGTTCGTTGGGCCTGGGAGTCCTCTGGGTTCTGGCAGAGAGAGACGCGCCCCTCCTGCCGGCAGCCTGCGGGGACGGCTGTGCGGGCCGAGGGGCGTCGGGGGCCGGGCCGGCCTGCCTGGGCGCCTTGGGGTCCCGGGCCTGCCTCTGCGGGGACGGCTGGGGAGGCGAGATGACCCACGACTGCCGCTCCCGCATCTGCATCAGCAGCTCCTGCTGCAGGGACAGGCGCTGCATCTCCTGCTGCAGGAGCCGCAGGGACGAGTTCAGCTTCTCGATGGACTTCGCGTGCTCGGCCGCCTCGCCTTCGCTCAGGGCCTCTTCCGCGGGGCTGGCCAGGCCCCACGGCTTGTCGGGGTCCACGGGCGTGGTGGGCGACTTCGGCCACTTGGCCGGGGGGCTCTCCCCGCTGTCCTTCGCGGCCGCCGGGGCCCGGCCGCTCTGGCCGCCGGCCTTCGGCGCCTCCCTGTCCTTGGCCCGGTCGCCGAACGCCTCCTCGTCCTCGGCGCCGGCCGCCTCCTCGCGCATCGGGGAGCCCCGCTCCCCCTTCTTGCGCACCACGGTCAGGAAGGCGGTCCGCCCCACCCTCTGCCTCTGCTGGGTGAAGGCGGCCTCCACCTTCTTCTTCTGGGCCTCGATGGCACGCCGCTTCTCCTCCAGCCTCATGCGCAGGTGCAGCATCTCGGAGGCCAGCAGCTGCGTGCTGTCCCGGCCCTGGGGAAGGCCGGCCTCCTCCGGGACCTGCGCCCAGGCCACCGCGTGGGGGACGTTAAGCTCCGAGCCCTCCGGGGTGGTTTTCTGAGAGCTGCTTCCGCTGCTTTTCCCGTCCGTGTGGTTCAGCTTCCGGAACTTCTGCTCGGCGAAGCTGGTCATCTTCACCCCGGAGCTGGACGAGGCGCTGCTGCCGGGCTGGGACCTGGTGCTCACGGTGCTCGGGCAGGGGCTCAGCGCGTCTCGGGCGCTGCCGGCCCGCGGGTCGCAGTCCTGCAGGAACCGCGGCGCGTCGTCCACGTCCGAGTCCAAGCTCACGGTGTAGTCCCGCAGGGAGGAGTCCTCGTCCAGCGTCTCCGGAATGTCCTCGGAAGGAACGTGGATGCCGGTGTCCACCTCGGTGTTGTCGGTCACGGGACTCAGGGTCCCCTTCGTGTCCGCCGTGCTGTCGGGACTCGAGGGTCGCAGCTTGACGCTGGCGCTCAGGACGCCCCCTTCCTGGCTGTGGAGGAAGAAGCCGTTGGCGGTCTGGCCCGGCTGCGGGCTGCAGGGGGGCTTCTCGGTGTCGTGGATGATCTGCAGCGCTTCCTCGATGCTGGGCGTCTCCCCCCGGCTGCCACACTCGTCGAGAAGCGCCCGGCTCCGCCCGGCTCCGCGCTCAGTGGCGTCCGGGGGCCCGGGGGACCGCAGGTGGCCAGGGGCGCCCACGCCCAGCTCCTCCTCGATGCTTCCCGCCTCCTCTTCTCCATCCACTGGCTTGAAGGACAGACCTCTCCTGATGTTTTTAGACGCACGGCTGCCGCTCAGAGAAAGCCCCTCGTTACTGACAGAGCGGGTGATGCCTCGGTTTGCAGGGGGCCTCTGCGCGGCGCTTTCTTCATCAAAAGAAATGTCGAATGACACGCCGTGCACCGATGATCTGCGACAGATGGAAGAAACAACCCTTAAGTGACCCGAACGGTGATTTCACGTCATCGAACGACAACCATTTGCCGTCACAGTTGTCCCCCGCCTCTGTGAGGCCTGGTTCCGGGACTCACCGGACGCCACCGTGTGGGGGCGCTCCCGGCCCCGACGCCAACGGCCCAGTACTGCCGAGCGCCCTGCACGCCCTCCCCGGTGCTCACATCGCCCCAGATTCCTTACAGCGCCCAACACAGGGCGGATGCGACGGAAACAGTTGTCGTGTGGTAGCATTTGGGAAGCAAGGCCGAGGGAGAAGTGTGCAGACGTGGGCGCGGGCGCGGGCACTGCCACCTGACCACGTCGCGCACGTCGGCCATGACCCGACCCTCGTCTTTTCTGCAGTCACCTGAATCCACGGGTGCTGGGCCCGCGGACGCGGAGGGTGGCTGTGTACCTCCTTTGCTCCCCCACTTCTCAATCTTACTGTCCTCGAGGTGACCTTCCCCATTTAGCCCCTTTGATCTCTACCACCTGCCTGTGTTGGCCTTTTCAAATGTAGGTGCTAATTTAGAGTCCACTGCAATGTGCCCAACCAGAAAGAGCCAGAGGGAACTGGCGCTTCTCGGTGACGCGTCTCGGTGACGCTTCTCGGTGACACTTCTCGGTGACGCTTCTCGGCACTGCGCTCACACGGAAAGGGGTTCCCTTCGCTTTTACTCACCGTTTCTCTTTGGGCCACGTCCCTATGAAGCCATCCACGTAAGACATAGACGAAGACCTTCTAATTCCTCCTTCAAACGCAAAATAAAAAAAAGTCACTGAAATCACGTACAAACGTTTTAACCTACAGCAATTGAACAGATTTCACACATTTGAGGAGTCATTAACAGCACGGAAAAGTAAGTATGTACGGAGAAACGGAGATCGTTTTGTTGATAAAACGAGCAAAGAGAAACAGCTCAACCTTTTGGTGTGTGTATAACATTTTTCAGAAAAAAAAAAAAAAAGACTGCATGTTTCTGTTTCTTTACAGATTTGTCCTCCGTCACTTCCCGGTTACCCTGCGTAAATGGCACTTCCTAGGCTTTTTCAAATCTATTACCTGAGGCTGAAGAATGGGTTTGGGGACGTGGACGTCCAGAAGGCAAATGATGATGGGGGTGTGGCAATGCAGCTCCTTCCACACTGCAATGTGAAATGAAGGTCAAATGTTACGTTTCGACTCTTTAATATAAACCTCACGTCGAATGGCTGAAACTAGAAACAACACTACGACCTCCGATTCTCCACCCTAAATTAAAAATAAGGAAACGTGACACATTGTTTAAACCCAGAGTGGCTGTGATGATTTGCATCTCTACGCGTTTCACCTTTTACGAAGCACCCGAAGTACTTTCAGCTACATCTCGGCGTTCTTGAGAGAGAGGATATGCACATTATTTCCTTTTCGCAAATAGAAAACCAGAAATAAAGAGTTAAAATCAAAGTCGTCAGTTGGCAATACTCAGAGGAGTCTCATCGCGGAAGCTGCAGGTGTGACGGGCCCCTGCGGATCCCGGAGCCTCCCGGGCCTGCGCTCCGACAGTGACATCAGGGGTGACGCCGTCAGCCACCCCGGAGACCTCGACACCCGGACCTGAAGGACAGAAGCTGTCCTGTGATTCCTTCTGATTTAAGTCCACCCGATTCCAGCTGACACAGGGGATGAGACAGCCCATTCTGCAAATGATGACATCTGGCCAGAATTTACTCTTCCTGGTTCTAAGGTTTAAGTCTGCGTGGCCTGCCGTGCAGCCAGGTGAAGAAGCTAGCATCGCCCCACGTGTCGGGGACAAACTGGGGAGCGGGAGGTGGTGCCTGCTGTTGCGCTCTCAGGCCACCTCATCTCGGCGACCTGACCGAGGCAGCGGGGACTCCGAAGGCGTCCCGTGTGGCGACTCAGAGAAACGAGGGGATCACGCGGATCCCGGAATGACGGCGCACGGTGCGCCCCCCAGGAAAGGGGCTCGGGGTCCCTCCCGGGTTAGAGAATGCCTGTCTGCAGGGAAGATGGAGGGGCCCCCAGGAGTCCGAGCGCGGGTCCTCAGGAGGGGACCATCATCCGGAATCCTAAACACACGAGCCTATGCGCACGGATCCCGAAATCACGGAATAACCCGCCCCCGCAGCAGAGCGCTTCGGAGGTTTTAAAGCCTTAACGGCCCCAGGGTCACCATCTGCAACACCGGCTGTTTTCTGAGTTTTTGAGGAAGTTCACGTCACAATGCACGCAACCCGGGGCACACCGAGGAAATAACACGTAGGAACAGCTTCCCGTGGGAAAAAGGGAGACGCCCCGGATCAGCACGGCGAACTGTCACCGTCACGCTCGGGTAGCCAGGCAACCGAAAACTGGCCGCAGGCAGCGAATCCAAGGGCGAGGGGCGTAAATCGCTTCCCTGACCCGTGGGAATGCTCAGAGGCAGCTGTGGGCTCAGGCTCCGGGCCCAGGGCCGGAGCCCGCAGACGCAGGCAGGACAGAGCGGGCAGGTGGCATCAGGGTGCTCGCTTGGCACTCGGGGACGGACCCCAGGCCCGAGGGCCGGGCATCGCCTTCAGCCCGAGTTCAGTCCCACGTAAGGCTCACGATTCATTCAGAAAACACTTTCAATTTCTCACTCAGAATTTTTACGGTGTATTTAAAATGTCTTGAAGTTCAAAGAAAATGAGACTCATAGAGCATGAGAATGAGAGAGAATTTCTAAAAAAAAAAATCCCACAAAATAGATCATTTTAAACTTTAAAAAATCAGATGATTAGGGAGTCCAAAGTCAATATAAATTTTAGGTTCTAATAAATACACATGAAAAGCTGCTTACAGGATCTGCTAAAAAACATTTTTAAACAAAAGGTCTCCATCATATACTTGGGTCACGAGTCAGGAGTATCCCGATATTAAATTTTTACTTACTATCTCAACAGCTCTAATAACGAGCAAATAAAACAATAGGGAAAACTGCCTCAAAGCTTAAACAAAATCATAAAAAAATTTAAAGATCTAAACAGAACTTAAAATTTCCCACCAACGCCTACGCGGTTCTCAGTCATAAACAAGATATGCAGGAGGAGTTCGGCCGGTTTCAGTTACGTCGGCCCTGTTCTCTCACTTTTCAGTGTGATTCATAAAACCCTATTTACGAAACATTCGTTTCGGTGTAAATTTCAAATGCATTTCCGTTAAAACAGCTTTGACTAGGGTAAGCTAATGAAAACATTTCGTTCGAAGTCCGAGTGATATTTCAAAAACTCTAACGTGGTATGTTTATTTTGAGTTCATTAGCAAAGAGAAACAGCGGCCGTGAAGTCATTGTTACCTTGACGTCAAGTCAGAAGCACACGAACTGTCCCAGGCATTTCTCTTGGCAGCGTTCAGGACAGGGGTTGAAGGCATGTCATTCACAGGCTCAGCTACGATGAAAGATTAAAAAAGCCCTTCAAAATTACATTCTTAACATGTTTCCCACATTATTTCCAGATTTCTGAACCACAAATAAAAGTTTAACTCGAATCTCAATTTCCATTATTACTTAGAGAAATCAGGGCATATTTAAAGCTATTTTTAAAAATAAATGAAATATTTTTTATCTATTTAAAAGATAAAATATTCTCTAAACTCTTCTGAAGTGTTCTGGCTTTAAAAAAAAATTCACTTGATTACGGTTAACTGGGAGAAAAGGCCTAACATAAAAAAAGTAGAGATATTTAAAGTAAAAATAAATCGGTCTAAGTTTGCTTCTTTATGCAATAGCTGGTATGTTGGCAACCGAGGAGAGAGAGACGGAATTTCACCGGTTGACGACAAGCCCACTGCAATGGTTCACATTTCTGTCAATAACTCTGGGGAGGGCTCGCCCGGCTCTCTGCCTTGCTGGCCGCCTGCAGTCGGCTCCTCTACGCACGAGCGACGGGCTTCCCCTGACTAGGATCGTCCCCTCCTTCCTGATCTTTCTCTTGTTAATTTTTCTGGGGGGAGGAGGCTAGAGATGGGGAGAAATAAGGACACTGGGGAGAAAAATACCAAAATGTGGCGCCCAGGAAAGCGGCTGGGACGCACCGGCACCGTGCTTCGCGCTGGGCGGGTGGCCCCGTGGTGGGGACAGCGGTCCCCGTTATGTGGGACGCGCTGTCCCTGGGCTGCACGAACAGTTGAGGGTCTTTTCCCTGTGGAAGCAGACCTCTGGTTTGATAACGGAAGCCAACAGAACCCTGGTTTTCCTTAGAGAAAATGCAGGAAGATTTCTGTTCTTTACGTCTAGGGACCTTTACAATAACCCCTTTATTTCTTATTTGTTTTCTTATTATGAGCAATCGGTGGATTATAATGATATAATAGTCACAAAACCTATTAGGTTTAAGTATACGCACACGCCTTTTTATGGTTCGATGGCAAATTCAAATGAGAAATTAAAGCCCAGCCATAATTTGAATGGATTCTCGGTAACACTATTAAAAACTCGGAATCTAATAGGCAATTAAAGCGAGAATGGGGGTGAAGGACGCAGAGCAAATAAAGGGAGTGAACGGTGGAGGCTGAAAGTCCACTTTCTGAGGCTTCCCGTCCAGAGCTTCGCCTTCTTGTTCTCCCCGGCATGGCCCATCCCTCGGAAGTTCCAGCGACTCGATCTGTTAAATCGGTCGCAGTCTTGCGAGGCTCACGGCTGGAATGGGAAATGACAGCTTCTCCCCCGCCCCCCACGAGAAGAACCCCGCGAGGCTGCGACCCTCCCCCGCGTGCGGCAGCAACGCCCAGGCCGGTCACCTGCTCGTGGGTGGACGCGAGGCTGCACGAAGGACGGCTTCACGACTTCGAACCACCAGAACAGCTCGGCCATGAACACCAGGTAATTACTCTGTGGGCGAGAGTCAGAGAGTCCTCAGCCCCTCGGGGACGACGGTCCTACAACGCGGTTGCTCTGCGTTTGGCCACAAGATGGCAGCAAAGAAGAAATAATTCTCCCAGTAACTACAGCTTATGAAGATCAATTCTTTCTGAATCTGTGACGACTGAGCAGCAATAATTCTGTTACCGTATTCCAGGAATGGCCCCAAATCATTTGGTGTACAGGCTTTTCCCCGCATTAGTTTAGACGGCTACATAGTCGCGTTCCCGAACACCGTAACTACACGGGACGTAGACACAGAACGGAGAAGGGCAGGTGTGTGCATCAACCCCGCCCCCAAGGCCTCCCAGCGCGCTCCGGAGAAAGCACCGTCGCGAGCTTGCGTTCGTCCCCCTGCGGCTTCCTGCCTAGGTCTGGTCTCGAGCCCAGGGGCCTGTGGGGATCGTCCCTCCCAGACGGCACCCCGCAGCGCCTCGGACGCGGGCCCCCCGCGGCCCGCCCCCCGATGCTGCCGTCAGGACGACTGGGCCCTTCTGTGCCATGGCTCTGCGTGTGGCTTCGTGCGCAGAAGAAGCCTGAGCTGACGGCGTCTCGAAAACATGAAATGAGCAGAAAAACCTAACTTCCTTTGTCAAAGCGGCTCTGATGTTACTCTGCGGGCTTAGAGTGGCCAGGCCATTTTCGTATCCAGCATGTTCCTTAAACGAAGCTTCCCTGTACCTTTATGGACGAAGCAGCATAGAGCATGTCTTCCAGGGTGAAGTGGCAACACTGGTTCAAATATTCTTGGCAAAACTCTTGGATCAGCTGCAGGTTGTACAGACTGTCGGCCAAAGACATGGTTTCTTTCAAACAGATATCTTCGAATAAGAAGAGAGGAAGCCGTGACTTTGGGTTACTTCCGGTAACACACGTCTCGCCCTCATGTCATAACTAGCGACTCAGCACAAACACACGTGATGTGGCATCTGTGTGACAAACACGCACACAGGAACCTGGGGTCATCACACAGAGAGGCCCGGAACCACGCAGCAGTGCTCGACTACCTTCTTCAGGCTTCGCCTCGTCCCTTAGGACAACGCTCCACGACCTCCCAGGTGCTGTCCTGGTGCTCGCCGCCCCCTCCCCGCAGGTCAGAGGCGTCTCCCGGGACACTCACCCTCTAAGCGGACGACGCCGGGGCAGTAGAAGTGGATGAGGGCGGCCAGGGCGCAGCCGTCACTGCCGTCCTTCAGGAGGTTCTCCACCAGCGGGATGCAGGGCAGGTGCTTCAGCAGCGTCTGCTCCTTCCTGTACCGAGCCTGCGACACGAAGGAGACGAAGCGAACACGCGCTAAACGACGTACGGAAAGGCCGCGTGGGGTCCCGGGGCTCGCGACCCCAGCACGTCAAGAGGAACGGGCCGCGACCCACGCCCTCCCTGGCCGACGCAGACGCGACTGTGCCCGACCCAAACGCGCCGGGTGGCTCTCCGCTTGCGAAGCCAGCACTTCGTGGGACACCGCTAACTGACGTGAACTGACACTAACTCCGCCAAATGGGTGTGAAGACCCTGTGTCCTCAGCTCGGCTCCTCGTGGACAGACAACTCATTGACTGTCCCGCGAGCTGACGCCAGCCTGCGGGACAGTCTGACACGGCCCTGGGACGTCACTGCGAGGGATCACAGCGCCAAGACGTCCTGGCTCTGGACTTTAAGGAAACGGATGTAGAGTGACAACTCTGACACTTGAAAAAACCCTCTCAGGTTTCGTTACCAGTAACCGAGCGCGTTCAAGGGTTTCTGCTCCTGCTCAGGGAGACAGGAGAAACCTCTGTGTCTTGAAGGCTGCATGGCGTGACTGGCTCTCTAAAGTGAGACACGTCGTCGAGCCGGGGTGGAGTCCAGAGACCCAGGTTCGAATCTGGACTCCGCCGCTTATCCGCTCTGCGGCGGTGGACGCGTCACGCAGACTCTCGCTCCAGTTCCCCCGTCTGCAGGAGGGGGACAGCGACAGCCCCCGCCTTCACGGCCCCCTGGGGATCCAACGAGGGGCCAGACGCCAAGTGCCACGCACACTGCGAGCACAGAGCGGGCAGGAACCAACGGCTAGCGCTGCTGTCGGCTCTCCCAGAGCCAACAAAAATAATGCTGTGATGTGACGACTAGCTACAGTACGTGATCTTGGATTAGACCTGGTACTAGGGAAATGAAGGTGCAAACTCAAGTGTTTCATCAGCAACAGACGTGATTACAGTGGTTGCTGTTCTTTAAACAGAGCTTTTTAAAGTAATCAGACTAAGTCTCTTCTCTATCTAAACTGGTCGTCTTTATATTTTGTCATTAAAATGGTGACGAAAGCAAATACTTTTCTGAGAATAAAAACAGGAAAACAACGTGCTGGAAGAGGACACTCAGCGTTGGGTGGGGGAGCTAGGTCTCCTTAAAGGGCGCCGGGGAGGCGTGGGCCCTCAGAAGCAGGAGGTCACTCCTGGTCTGTCCCTGGCCACTCCAGCACAAGACCCGTGCAGCGTTTTCCCCTTGAAGACTCCGAGGTGCTCGCTCCTTTTAATCGGTGCAGGCTGGACGCGGGCATTGAACGCCAGGCTGCAAACTCACGGAGCACCTACGGCCTGAGGAAAATCACAGGCATGCACTAGGCAACTTCTTTACTTGGTTACTGATTTCTGCATAGTCCTTAGAAAACGTCCTCTCTTTCCTGCTAGCGGACAGTTTAAAAAGCCACCAGGAAAAAAGGGAGAGAACAGGGGAGAGGGAAAAAGACCCCGGGTAGCGCTGCCCAGCCCGAGGCGCCCCGTCCCACGCGTGGGACGCGGCTCCAGACCCTCATCCTCCTCCCTCAGCCCGCAGGAAACAAAGTAGTCTGCTTCCTGGAAATCCTGCGACCTGGCTGGGCCCGGCCCCACACGCCCTGTCTCAAGGGATAGCTTTTCCCCGCCTACAATCTGCGCTGGACCGAGCTGGGCGCCCAGGGCCACGAAACAGAACCAAATCGTGTGGCTGGTTCTACTGCTTCCTGCCAAGTAGCACCTGTGCACCACACGCACACACATGTATGCACGCATGCACACACACATGGACGGACACACATGCACCACATGCACACACATGCATGCACGCCTGCACATACATGCACACACACACGGACCAACACACATGCACCACACGCACACGCGCACACGCACAGCTTCATCGAGCTTTAGCAATAAATGTCTGCGTCTCAGGATGGACAAGCAGACGTCCGCGCAGGGCGTGCCAAAGCTGCTCCGGTTAAACCGACTTTCACCTTGAAGTCACATGCGACTCCCAGAAGTTCGTCTGCGGTTCACGAAAGCCCCCGTCTCTTAGACTCGAACGTGCTACCTGTTTTGCCCACTCACTGAATGGCAACCGTCCCTGTTCTGTGTACGACCTGAGAAACTTGGCATTTAAAAGGGACGCCAGTTTCTTCCAACACTAGGGTGTGTTTCTAAGTTCTATTTTTATCTCTGAGGGTGTAAAATATTTAAGTGGTCTAATCCCCCCAGCTTTAATCCTGAAAGATCAACCCTTCAAGTCGAATTGTAACCGAATATAGTTTATGTCCAGTACTAGTAAGAATGCAGAGAATCTGTCACTTTTTTAAAACACAAAGTGTCCCCTACCATTCGGGTTGAAAAGAAAATGATTCTTTCAAAAAGATAATTTCAAAAGACAAATAATTTACACGTGCAATTCACATTCACTTTTACTAAGGTTCTTAAAATAAATGAGAATCTATATTCGTACTTTTTAACCTCATTACAGATGGTCTATGAATATTAACAAAAGGATGCTTATGCTTTAAATTACTTTTAAAGCTTCTAATACAAATCTTGGACAGATTTTTTCAATCTTTCCATTATACACGATGATGGAATACCTTAAAACCCCATCCCTATGCAGTGACATGAAATGACCATAGCAGCAAAACACAGACAACACCACGCTACGATCACGATTCTGGACGGCAGACTGAAGGAGGAAGCCAGGCAGACTTACTGGGACCAGTTTCCAAAACCACTTGGAAGGAGACTTCAGAGGAGGCAGCGGAGAGGAAGGAAAGCAGAAGGTAGAGGGAAAACGCATCAGAATTATTTTCCATCGACAAGTCACAGTAAAGCTTCTGACAGTGGAGCTCTACGTTTACAGTTCTCGTAAAGTAACATTTTTAAACGTTAATAGTTCAGTTTAACACGTATACGTTTATTTAAAAAGCAAACACATATGGATGGAAATAGATGACGACCCATGAATGAGACTCCATCAACTCATATAGATAATAACGAGATCCCATGTGGACAGATGAGGACAGAGCTGCATGTGATAGAACCTTAACTTATAAATACGAAAACATGGGGTTAGAAAACAGCCCTTTTGCAACCGTCACAGTAAAAACCCATCGGTAGGCTTCGTCGGTGGATGCTAAATCTAGGGCGAGGGGAAATGCTGGAGAGGGACAGGATGCTCAGTGTCAAATGACGTATTCCAAAGGGAAACTAAGAACCATGCAGACCATGTCCTAGCCAAGCGATCTCAGTGAACGTCGCCCAGCGGGGGCAGAAGGGTCCGCGTGCCTCCGGATACGCACCATGAGAAGCACACGGCTCACGAGGTGTTCCAGTCGACATTAAAGCACGGCCTTAAATTAATTACGAGGAAATATTAAAAAAAAACAAATTGAGGGGTACGTTATGAAAATGACCTGTGTTCTTCGAAAATGTCAAGGTCGTGAATGAACAAGGAAAGCTAAGGACCCGTTTCAGTGTAAGGAAGACCAGCGATGGGACGACTAGCTACAGTACGTGATCTTGGATTAGACCCGGTACTGGGGAAAAAGCCATAAAGCGCAATTGGGACAAGTGAAAAGTTGGAGTACAGGCTAGACGATTGATCGAGGTGTTATAGCGACACCGAAGTCCCTACACTCTGGTCGTGTAAGTGAATAGCTTAGTTCTTAGGAAAAACACACTGAAGTGTTACGGGGCCAGGCATGAGGTTTGCAACCTCCTTCGAACATTGCAGAAAAATTTACGTATACATGTGTAATGTATGTAATGTGTGTCTACACACACACACACACACACACTCACACACACACACGGAGAGGGGGCATGAGCAAATGTTAGATGGATGAATCTGGGTAAAGCACATAAAGGGTTCTTTTACTTATCCTTGCAACTTTTTCTATGTCTGAAAATTTTCAAAATAAATGTTCTAAATAGTCATATTAAGCCTACACCAAGCCAAATCTTTGTAGGGTCTTATGTCCAAATACACAAGACTATTGATCTATAAAGCTGATGGAGAAATCTAATTTTTATAGTACCCTTTGGCCGAGATTAAAATCATGGTACTAGGACATCTAATATATGTCTCTTCAGGCCAAATCAGCTTTATAAAATACTGCTTGGAGAAGAGAAAATCATGGCGCCATCTCCGAGTTTTAAAAATGCTTAAAACACCAAGTTCCTCATTTAGCTGGACCAGATGAGACGCTAACAGCACAGGGGCGTATTTCAGACCCGGGGGTCACGTCGGGTGTCACGTCATGGCGGGGGGCTGGCAATGGCCGTGGAGAAAGAAATTCGCGCTGACCACAGAAGTGCACGCGAGATAAACTGTGACTACAGGACGGACTCTCAGGGGCGGAGTTCCAAGCGCAAGTTGTGTCATTCAGGCAGGTCGAGTCTCCACAATTACTTAATGGAAATAACAGCATGAGCAAGGGAGCCAGGGCAAGTCCAAAGTCAGGCCACGTGAGCGCTGTATCAGACTGCGTTGGTTCCACATGTTTACGTGCGTGTGAGAGATAACTGAATCCATTACGGCGTCACAGGCCACGCATCGGCGTCCCCCGGGCGGGCTCCAAAGGCACTCGTTCCGTGAGACGCCGGTGAGCGTCACTGATAGTGGGGGAGTCCAAGGACGAGATCTGTCTGGGCGACAGACTTCTCGCCCGGCCCTTCCGTACAAAGCGGGTTGTGGCATTCTTAAGGGGCACAGCGTTCCCCAACGCACCTGCCATCAGAACCCTTCTCTCAAATGGTATCTTAAGTGCTGTCTGAAGAAATGCATTTAAAGAAAGTGGGTTAGGGTTTTTAATTGCCGAGGGGCTCTGGCGGGGGTGGACATCCACGCGGGCTCTTCTCGCTGGGCGAGCAGAGTCGCTTCAGAGGCTGTGCCTTTCGCGACAGCAATCTGAGCTCGCCACAGGTAACCCGTGCATCCAGTCCCCGCCCTTCTGCAAAGAACCTCCCCGAGATGCCGCTTTGAAAGTGGCAAATGTCACACTGAGTACACGAGTAGTTTTAATATTTTGAGACACAAACTCTATTCTCTGTGGAGTTGCTATTATAAACCTGAGACTCCGAACCCACGAAGTCACGGCTCTCAGAAACCATCCGAACGGTCTAGTCGCCGACTCCCTAAACGTGTCTTTTATCTGCAGCTTAACGTCCCCACTCAGGTCGCTCCCTGTGACCCAGTGCCCCACTTTGCTAACGCCGCCGTGAAACCTGCCGAGGCCCCGTCCCAGTCCGCAGCCTCGCGCAGGCCCCAGACGCCTCGCTCCCGCGGTTGTCCTGGACCCGCTCGGCACACACAGGGACTCTCACGATGACCGCTACTGACTGTCTTCACTAACCTGTCCTTTCCTGTCCTCATTCACAACGCATCGAGAAGGGAAAACTGGAGAATCACTTTAGTCACAGGATTTAATCCAACCTTTTAATTTTTACGGATAAAGAAAACGAGGCCCAGTGCCTTTGTCATGAAGCTAATCGGTGACGACACTAGTCTGACTAGTCTGGGTCCCGACTCGTTCTGCCGCAGCGCTGTGTAAAAATCCTTCGAGAGAATGAACGTGGCACTTCATGTCCCTGGCTAGACACTTCGGAGACCTTGAAAGCAGGGTTGCCAGATTTAGCCAATAAAAATGCGAGATGCTCGTGCAAGTGACACCGGAAACTCTTGGTGGTTTATCTGAAATTCCAGTTTAACTGGGCACCCTCCTTTAGACTCGCAAGAGCATTAGAAGCAAAAAAGAGCAACTTGAAGAAAACAGAGAACATCCCCTCGACGAACTGTCTGCACGAAACGCCTGCCAAGGACGTGGTGCCCCTTCCAACGCCTCCCTCCTAGGACACCACGGGATCCGACGAACTGAATCATCGCAGGATGCCGTGGGCTGAAAAGATGCCTCTGGAATTTTCATTTGTCCAAGGCTAACCGTACGCAGTACTAGCACCCCTTACACACACGTGTGTTTTACGAAGAAGGTGGTTGTCAGCGGAAATTTCACGAAACGGGAGTCGCCAGACGAGGACTGAGGCAGGTGACGGTGAGGTGCTTCGTACCCACAGCACAGGAACGAGCAGGGGCAGGTCTCCACCTCTCCTCCGGGAAAGGGGAAGGGGGTCGAGAATTCCGCTTTCGCAGAAATAAAAATCAAGAATGAAATGACGACACTTCCAGTCGAGCCAAGTGACTCGAGTCCCCAGATCCCACTGTACGGTGACAGCGGGGTTTCTTCCCCTGGTTTCTGCTGGGTGCGGGTTTCTTCGTAACAATGACACTGTACTTTGCAGTAAGACGACGTGACATTAATCGTTATTGTCACAAAGATTCCGACAATGAGAACAAGGGAAGATTCATTTGAAAAGGAAGATATAAATGCTATGTCTATACTAAGATAAAAACGTGTCATCATCTAAATATTTAAAATGAATCACATTCATTTATTCGTTTACTCTGCCATTCACTCAGCCTCACACGTGCCATTGCATGGGGCTAAGTGCCACGGCAAAGCCGAAGCCGGCAGCATAAACACAAGGAGCGTCTCGATGCCACACAGTGTTTTTCTTCAAGGTCACTCACCCTGGTGGTTTGGACACCAACGGCGCTTCTCCCCACATGGGACATTAATCGTGTCCCACGTCATGACAAAATCCCCACCTAGTTCATAATGTGTACGCAATCCTGCAGAACTTAATCATCGCGTGTGACAACCAAGGTCCTTAAGGAAAGTCACTAGCATTACAACTTGGGTGATGCCATCCTGA
>NW_011888912.1:1629825-1638961 GCF_000151845.1 Pteropus vampyrus | reverse complement strand
GTCTCCACCTCTCCCGCGGGAAAGGGGAAAGGGGTCGAGAATTCCGCTTTCGCAGAAATAAAAATCAAGAATGAAATGACGACACTTCCAGTCGAGCCAAGGGACTCGAATCCCCAGATCCCACTGTACGGTGACAGCTGGGTGCGGGTTTCTTCGTAACAATGACACTGTACTTTGCAGTAAGACGACGTGAAATTAATCGTTATTGTCACAAAGATTCCGACAATGAGAACAAGGGAAGATTCATTTGAAAAGGAAGGTATAAATGCTATGTCTGTACTAAGATAAAAATGTGTCATCATCTGAATATTTAAAATGAATCACATTCATTTATTCGTTTACTCTGCCATTCACTCAGCCTCACACGTGCCACTGCATGGGGCTAAGTGCCACGGCAAAGCCAAAGCCGGCAGCATAAACACAAGGAGCGTCTCGATACCACACAGTGTTTTTCTTCAAGGTCACTCAGCCTGGTGGTTTGGACACCAACGGCGCTTCTCCCCACATGGGACATTAATCGTGTCCCACGTCATGACAAAATCCCCACCTAGTTCATAACGTGTACGCAATCCTGCAGAACTTAATCATCGCGTGTGACAACCAAGGTCCTTAAGGAAAGTCACTAGCATTACAACTTGGGTGATGCCATCCTGACCTCATTCCTGAGTAGAGCCAGGAGCAAACTGGGGGGCAGGAGTATCCCCACCTCCAAGGCGAAGGCTTCGGCTCCCCTGGGACGGGAAAGGGAAGGAGGACGAACTAGAAAGGACGCGGGGAAGCCAGAGGGAGGAGCCCGGCCGGAAGCAGGCCGAAGCTGGGGACCTCGACGCGTCACCCGGACCAACGGGAGAAGAGACTGCCAGCGGACTTGGCTGCGGGGGACAGGGCGCCAGCAAAGGTGGGGATCCCGCACAGAGGACACGGTCAGCGGCCGGTCAGGGAGCTGAACGCGGGAATCGCTGCGGGTCCCCAACATCGAATCACACGGAGCTGTGGGGGGTCTTCCACAAAATCTGGTCGCTGAAGGCGGGAAGACCCCAGCCAGCCGGCCGGCTCCCTTCCTTCCTTCCTGCTCTCTCCCCCCGTGGAGCCAGACGGGCGGGCGGCAGTGGCACGAGCCCCAGATGGATCCGAGTTCGGCAAAAAAATGAAGAGCTTCGTCCAAATAGAAAATGAGGTTCCTGAATAATTATAATTTCTTACACCTCCATTCAAACGCCATAATGTTTACAGGGCTCTAATTATAACACATTTTAAGAGCTGTAAGAAATACTAGGCTGTAGAAAACATACTTTTGGTCTTAGTATGTGACGAGCACAAATTTTCAAAGAAGAAAACTCTACATCCTTGTTCTGGAATTTTTAAAGAATGAATCGATGTTAATACTTCCTCTTTCTTCACAAAATAACCGTGTGTACAACTTGCAACTCCTGGAGTATAACTTTAAAGGCCGGACTTATTGCAAGTCATTATGAGACTAATACATCGAAACTGTTTTCTTGTTGCTTCATACATTTTACCAAAGTCAAACCATTATTTTTTGCCAAAAGAACCTCGGAAATTGAGTTCTAGTCTTTAACGATTTTTCCTAAACACCACCATCCAACCTTCATTTTATACTTCTCCTTATTTAGTGTTGATGGCACGATTTTCTAGGGTACAGTTAATATCACCAACAAATAATGTAATGAACACAACTGTTAACATTTCCCAAGACCATAACTATGTGAACACATGCAGAGTCTTGTGAAGGTGCCATGTTTTTCTTTGAAATAGATACCTTTTGACCTCCGGGAGCTTCAACTGTGTGATGTTCTTTCAACTTCTGTTCTTGTTCCATTATGTCTTTCAAATGTTCATTTACCTTAAAATACAGAAATATTAATTTGAATTTATATTCAAATATAACAATAAAATAACAGGCACCCTAAAATGCCTGTGGGCAGATTTCTGGTGTCAAATATCAGTGCCACTTGAATGAAGAAAATTTCATGTTCCCAACCAGAAAAAGTGCTTTACAGGTGCTACATCCGAGACTGTAAAATGAGTTCATTAATTTATTACACGCTGCCGAGCACCTTCCACACGTTGGAGCAGCCTGGGGTGCTATCAGCCACTTCAGTGGTGTTGCTTAGGAGGCAGTAAAGCTTTAGTACAAGTCTTATGATCTGCTTTAGGGCTAGTAAATGAAAATTATTTTCCCTAAATTAAAGTTGTCACTGGCAGCAGAAAACACCTTGAATCCAGTTCTTATGCTGTGATGTCACAGATGTGTCTCTGGCCCACGGTGAGTGGGTTTCAGTGTGGTCACAGGTCCCAGTTAAATACACAAAAACCTTTTGGGGGAGGTCTCATTCATCTCCTATCAGAGTGTTCAAATAGCCCCAAATCCAAAACGGTTAAGAAACAGTCTACCTGGTGCACAAAGTATTTATCGAGAATATTTAGACAATTTTGGACTCTGAGTTAATGATTTTAAGGTCATGCTAATAACAACTACATTTAAATTAACGGCGCTCTCAGAAACATCAATGCCATCATCAACCACTGTAAGTCTACCCTGAACCAACAATTTTCTAAACTCTTCTATTGCCTAAAATTCGGTGGTTAAAAAAAAAACGACTGAAGAAAATTCTAAGTTCCGATACATTTAGCTCAACGTAGCTACTAAGAGTCTTTCGCACTTGCGCGTCGTCTCCGGCAGGGCTGCGACCCACCGCTGTCCTGGGCCAGGAGGCCGCAGCGCGCCAAGATCTCGCCCACGCATCGATACCAGGACGGGAGGCTCAGAGAGGACGGGGTCCGGCTCAGAACCTCCACTATGAGCCGTGACCGTCACGCTTTCCCGACACCTCTGAGCCTCAGCTGCGACCGAACGGGCAGGAGCAGTAAACTGCTCCGAACCAACGGACGGAACGGAATGCAGCGCAGGCGAGGGGACGGATCGTCTCGTTGGAACGGGAGAAAATCCTTCCATTCTCGGATTCGAAAAACACGTGCTGCACGCCCAGCGTGTGCCCCCCACTCCGAGTGCCCTGACTTGTGTGATGATCTGCTAGGAACTAGACTAATCACTATGGATCATAAATGCTGCAGGAGACATAGAAATCTATTTTCATTGTGTTAACGGTATATATATCTTTTTAGTCATAAGGGAACGGGAAATTTTAACAAGATCGTACAGCTTCAGCTTCCGCTTTGGCCTAAGAGTCGTGGAGAGCGTCTCAGTCGTCTGGGCTGCCGTAGCAGTGAGACCACAGGCGGGCGGCTTACAGACAACAGAGCCGGCTTTCTCACGGCGTGGGGGCTGGGGGTCCAAGACCAAGGCGCCGGCAGACGCGGGTCTGGCGAGGGCTGCTTCCCGGCCGCCTGACTGCCACGTCCTCGCCCGCGGGGGTCTCCCTTGGAAGGGCACGATCCACGAGGCCCCTGCCCTCCTGACCTACTCACCTCCCACGGCCCCACCTCCTAAGGCAACACACGGGGGGTCAGGGTTTCAACATGTGGACTTGGGGCCACACACACAGTCTCCGGCAGCACAGCAGTGAGTAAGCGAGGCTTTCGGTTTTTCGGGTTATGAAACTCATTTTCCTCAAGTGAGTGTCCCCTACCTTATTGATCCAGTACGTGACAGCATCCTCCGTGTCATAGGGCAGGTCCGTAGCTTGAAAGAAAGCTGCGTACTGCTGAGCACACGCGATGACTTTCTCTATACTGACCATTTCCACGGTGTACGCCATCATCAGGGTGTCGGTCATTGCCAGGTGAGCACTCTGGGACAAAAACAAGAGCAAGGAGTTTCAAAACTACACTTGGAAACTGCTGTCTGTACATCTCGTAATAACATTTCCCGACACGCAGCAGCGAACTAAAGCAGAGAAGACGCGCCTCAGTGAGAAGGCGCAGAGGATGCCGGCCGAAGACGAGCCAGCTGACCGAAGCGACCGGTCAAACGCTCATGGAGGGGCCCCGTTTGGGACACTCATGCTTCGGCTGATGTCACACTTACTCCCGGAGTAACTTACAGTCGGCGACATCCTCAACTCCGCCCTCCCCTCGGCCCCACCTGCATGGAGCAGCCGGTACAGACCGTCCGTCCTTCTAGAATGCCCGGCACCCCGCCCCATGGCCCCGCCCGGACAGGCCCACAGTCCCCGCTGACGCTGGCGGCGCCCGCTCCCGCCTCGCCCTGCCCGTCTGGCGCAGGGCTCCCGTCTTCCCGTTGCCTGTGCTGTTGCTTTAGGTTTCTGAACACAAACGTGTTACACGTGGGGTCCCTAAGATGTCCAAACGCCACACGGTATATCGAGAACGGCGGACCCTTTCCCAGCCCTCCTCCCCGCGCAGGCCTACGAGTCTGGGATGGATCCTTTCTAGAAAGTTTAACGCGTGCCAGGCAGGTAGCCGCTGACACCGTCTTCCACGCTCGGGCCCCAGGGCAGCCACGCTGGACTTGGGACGGATAACCAGGGTCAGCTCCCTCTCCAGAGAAGCGGACGCGCCTCTCGCCTCCCCCGCACCGCGTGTCATCCCTGGCCCATCTGCCCACAGCGTTTCTGCCAGCGTCAGACGTCACGCGCTCTGCTCGCCCGTGTCAGTCTCCAGGCCACAGCTCGCATCTCTCTGACTGATGCGCACGACCGTCTTTTTATAGGG
This sequence comes from Pteropus vampyrus, assembly GCF_000151845.1. Lineage (NCBI taxonomy): Eukaryota > Metazoa > Chordata > Mammalia > Chiroptera > Pteropodidae > Pteropus > Pteropus vampyrus. Next base: position 1,634,305 of record NW_011888912.1, on the reverse strand, counting down.
TTAGCGACGATGCGCATTTTTTCCCTGGAAAACTGTCTGCTCGTGCCTGTTGCCTGTTTTTCTCAGCCTGATTCTCGGTTTCTAGGAGCTGGTTCCATGTTAGCTGCACCAGCTCTATGCCATTCAGGTGGCAAACTGTTTTTCCAGCTCGTCTTGGATTTTCGACATTACCTGTAGTATGGTCGGCTGCGGGACTTCTAAGTACTTCCTTGAATTCTGACTTAACGGCCTGAAGTCGGACGTGGGTGGCATTTTTTAAAGCTCCCAGATGATGCGAATGAGCAGCCAGGTTGAGACCCACCGACTTAGGCCGTGTGGCACGGCCGCCTGCACAGGGCACGGGGCACGGGGCCAGTTAGACGCTAGGCTCCTGAGGGCGAGAGCATCTTAGTTATCCTCCACCCGGCACGGCATCTGGCCACTAGCGAGGGCTGAAGGAAGGAGAGAGGCTCCTGTGACTCACGGCTCTGCCCTGACATCTCTGCTTGTCCATTTCTATTTTTCTGGCCTCAGCCAAAACAGCACGTCCCCAGGGAGATGTCCCTAGAGACTGGCCCCCCCGGTCCAATGATTCTTTATCAAATCGGGTGGTTTTATTTTCTTCACGGTGGTCGACACTGCCGGATGTTGTCTAATTCATGTTTGCTTTCTGTCTGCCACACTGTCCCCTCTGCTTCTCCTCCCTCTGCTACAGACCCCTCACAAGAGAGGACACACGAGTGACCACGAAGCATATGAGAAAACACTAAATTGCGTTAGCTACCAGGGGATGCAAATTAAACCCATGAGGAGACACAAGGCCATGTGTGTTGGGAGGATGCAGAGTGACTGCCATGCACGCACTGCCGGTGGCAGAATCGTAGTGCGACCCTCGGGGACGTGCTTGCCAGATACACGAGTCACGCCTGCACGGCCCGCCCAGCAGCTCCTGCGTGTGCGTCCAAAAGAAACGAAAATGCGCGCCCACGAAAATGTACATGAATGCTCACGGATGCTTGATCACAACCGGCCAGACCCTGGAAACATCAAGGTGCCCGACGGGACCATGAACGAACTGCGGCATCCACGCAGTGGAACAGAACTAAGCAACGAAAAGGAACGAGCCACACAAAGCAACGCAGTGCAGCTCAACAACATCAGCGAAAGAATCCAATTCAAAGGGGTCCCTACGACACGCTTCCACCTCCACGACGTCTGGACTCCAGCGACAGGAAGGAGGTCAGTGGGGCGGGCGGGGGGGGGAGCAGGGGCCACAGGGAAAATCGGGGTGACGGACGCGTTTCATACCTTAACCGGAGTAGCAGTGACACGCACGTGTGCGTTGGTCAAAACACAAACTCTTCACTTTACGTAGACATATTCAAGTTACGCCTCAACGAAGCTGGTTTTTAAAAAGAAAGCTGTGGCCTCGGGGAGTCGCTCAGTTTTCACTAAGCTTCACCTTCCCCCCCGTAAAATGCGGACGAGACTCCTCGCCTGGCGAGGCACGAGGGTGTGCAGGTCGCAGGGCTCGGGAAAGCTCCGAGGGGCGTGACGGGCCCGGCACGTTCACTGGTTCAGGAGCCACGCAGTTGCCGCGTAAGCACGGGGTCAGTGCGGCCTAGAGGTCAGCCTGTTACCCAAAGGCAATCACTCGTTGTCACGTTTTCCCAAACGTTTTATCAGTGACTCCTTCAAGGATTGAATTAGGAGAGTTCGGTGCCATGCGCCAGGCCCACCGATGACAGAGCTGCCACCACTCACAGATGATGAAACATGCGGCTTCGCGGAGCTGGTGTGACCCCACCCACACGGGGGTCACATGCGGCAAGCAGCACTTAAGGCCAGAGCACGCAAGCGCCCCCGGACGTCCGACCCGCCCTGCCCTGGGCCCCATCTCTTTCTGGGCTACTTCTGTACGGCCGCGCAGGCTTGTGCCCACCACTCAACATAACTGCTGCTCCTTTACGCCAGCCACGTTCCGTCCCTTGCTGACCCCTACGGCGTCGCTACCTCGTCTCCCCAGTCACATGTGGTGCGTCTCGAGCATGCCTGCGTTTCAAGGCTTTCCAGCTCTGAAAGCTGTCTGGGCGCATGTGAGGCTGAGCCAAAAACTGTGCTTAATCTCAACATCTACAAGTTCCATCAAGTACACTGAACTATGCTGCATCACGTAAAAACGACCATCCGTAAACGCTCCGCTTAACACTCAAAACATCGCCTGAAAGGAGGTGTGTGCGCATTTCTCCCAGCTGGGTGTGTATGACAAGTACCAGCTCCTCCAGAATGAGGGGGCTGAAGCACACGGGGTCACGCCACAGCACGCTGTCCCCCGAACTGCCTCCAGCACCCGCCCGGGCCGTCTCCCAAGCCCCGTCCACGAGAGGGGGGGGGTCCTGCCGTGCCCCTGGGAACTTGGGAGGCTGCGCCCAGGTGTGTAGAAACCACGACCAACGGGAGCTCCACAGGGAGCGCACGGCACAGTGAGAGGTGACTCACGACCTCCTGGACGGACGCCTGCTGCTGAGCAGGGCCAGACTGGCAGGCTCACGGGGGTCCGGGACCCCAAATGGGACCGGAGCCGGCCTCACGGCCTCGCACGCGGACACTGGCCGGAGCCCAGCGAGTGACAGCTGTGGGAAGAGCCAGGGGCTGTGGAGCTGGGAGGCGGGTCACGAGACGCCTCCTCCAGAGGAGCCTGGGCAGCGGGCTCAGAACGGGGCCGGGCGGCCGTGGGGCATGACTGTCCTTGCCCCAACACCGGCCCGCTGACACACTTCTCAAAAATGTTCCTCCCTACACTAAACCGTCAGGCCTTCGCTCGGTGGCTGACTTTGCCCCGCGCCATGCCCGTCCTGGCCCTCAGCGCCACAGCCTCCGCCCGCCTCCCAGACTCCCCTCGCTGGGCTCTGCCCGGTGTCCTGAGCCACCTCCGGCCACACCCGGCCCAGACCGGGTCCGTCCTGTACCCCCTCCCGCGGCACCCCCACGGCGATGGCCCTCGGCCCCCCAGTCCAGGTCACACGTGTCACTACCTCCATCTCCACCAACGGAACCCCGGTCACCACACCGCTGTACTCAAAACCCTCCGGTCCCACACGGCCAGTGACCCAGCGACGAGGGCCCGGCAGGCACAGCGCGGCCTTCCCGCCACAGGAGCGGGGTCCTGCTCCCTAACTCCACCTCGGGACCCCACTGAACCTCGCGACCGGCTGACAAGCCAGCTCCGGCCACGGTTCGTCAGATTCCAGAAGCCGCGGCCCTGGCTGGCCCCGCGGGCCACCAGCCCCTCTACACATTTTATCTGCTGCTCCAAGCAATGGCTCTGGCCAAGTGCGGTGACACTCTGAACTCACGTTTATAATCAAAATGTGTCTGGGTCGCTACAATACTTCTGCGTAATGAACAAATTTGAGCAACCACTTAAAATCTATTGTTACTGGACCTAGTTTCTAAACTATATCCTTGGTATTAACAGATTTATATCTTAAGCATGCTTCGCTTCATGAAAACAAACTGACAGAAATGCAGCATTAATCGCGAAATTTTATTTATTTTTTGAATTTCAGCTTTATTGAAAGCTATATACAATGAGAAGACATTTAAAATATATGACGTAGTGCTTTGCTATGTGTCTATTAATTGTTAAATTTTAGACGACACCGCTGGACACAGAAAGCAAAGGCAGAGAGGGAGGCTGGAAACCGGCACGTGCTCACTGAAGCCAAAGCCCGCACCCTGCCTGGACACTTAGTTAACGTGATAAAGCAGGACACTGACGATCTAATCGCTCAGATTCTCTTGGTAAACGCCATGAGTTCAGGAGCCTCCTGCGAACACCAAATACTGGAAGCTCAATAAACAGGTATTTCGTGAATAATTACAGCTCAGTTTACACACATCTGTACGGGGGATTAATTATTCCTTGGCAGTGTTTCTGAATGGCTTCTTTCAAACTACATTTCATTCTAACGGGACGTTCACTGCGGTCTCTTACCCCCCCCCGGCCTGTGCAAACAGGAGGAGAGGCCGTGTCTTTGTGGAGCTGCTTCTGCTGAGAAGCGCACTTTCTCTGAGCCCTGCCTGGGCGGGCCAGCTCCCTCCTACGAGCCACGAGCCACGAGCCGTGTGAGGAGTTTCACCCCGGCTCCAGAATACAAACATCCGCTGAGATCTAGCATCCACTTTCACTGAAAAACGACGTCTAGAAGACAAAAAAAACTTTAACAGATAAAGCTGTTCGGTACAGTGTACCTTTCTAGCCTCATTAATCAGAGAGACACCAAAGGCTTAATAACGGAGACAAGACAGAACTTACTGTGCTGATCTTTCTCACTAACCACATTTATCGAGTCATCATGTTGTCCGCCTGAAACTAATACAGTGTTATATGTCGATTATACCTCAAAATGAAACAGAAATACAGCACTGAAAGAAGCGATACTCTGCTTCCTTTCAGACGGTCACACGAGATGCCCCGCCTCGTCTCTCCCAGGAAGCC
>NW_011888912.1:1624604-1629775 GCF_000151845.1 Pteropus vampyrus | reverse complement strand
AACACCAAATACTGGAAGCTCAATAAACAGGTATTTCGTGAATAATTACAGCTCAGTTTACACACATCTGTACGGGGGATTAATTATTCCTTGGCAGTGTTTCTGAATGGCTTCTTTCAAACTACATTTCATTCTAACGGGACGTTCACTGCGGTCTCTTACCCCCCCCCGGCCTGTGCAAACAGGAGGAGAGGCCGTGTCTTTGTGGAGCTGCTTCTGCTGAGAAGCGCACTTTCTCTGAGCCCTGCCTGGGCGGGCCAGCTCCCTCCTACGAGCCACGAGCCACGAGCCGTGTGAGGAGTTTCACCCCGGCTCCAGAATACAAACATCCGCTGAGATCTAGAATCCACCTTCACTGAAAAACGACGTCTAGAAGACAAAAAAAACTTTAACAGATAAAGCTGTTCGGTACAGTGTACCTTTCTAGCCTCATTAATCAGAGAGACACCAAAGGCTTAATAACGGAGACAAGACAGAACTTACTGTGCTGATCTTTCTCACTAACCACATTTATCGAGTCATCATGTTGTCCGCCTGAAACTAATACAGTGTTATATGTCGATTATACCTCAAAATGAAACAGAAATACAGCACTGAAAGAAGCGATACTCTGCTTCCTTTCAGACGGTCACACGAGATGCCCCGCCTCGTCTCTCCCAGGAAGCCGCGGGTTTTTCTGAAGTAGTTTTATCACATAGACAAAAAACCCAGACAGGCCTTCCCTGACTACGTCCTGTGACCACTCCCTCTGCCTCCTCCTTCTTGATTTAGTTTCTTCAGTGCCTCTGCTACCGTCGGGAATTATTACAATTTGTTGAGCTCTTTACTGCTTGACTTTGCTACCGAAATACGAGCCCGGTGGAAGCGAGGGCTCGGCCTGCTCCTCGCTGCGTCCCCGGTAGGACAGAAGCTCCTTGTGATCACAGCAGATAATGCGCAGCACACAGCAAGAGCTCCGTACATTAACTGAATAAGTTAATAAATGGCCTGACTGACTTCAGTATTATTACAAACATAAAAAGGTTTTTGAGATCATCTGGTAAAATAGGCACTGTTCATCAAGTTATTTCCATAAAAAAGTAAACTTGGAGCTCTAAATAAATTATTACAAGTAAACACTGACTCCAACATGATAAACGCAGTTGTAAGATATCAAGATACTCTGATGTGTGTATGATATGTTACCTGGAAATAACGAGATCCAAATTAGGGACGTGATTGATGGGAAATGAAAAACTGAGATCCAGTATCACACGCGAAGGAAAAAACCCTGTTAACAACAGCCATGGAATTTTAAAATAATTTTTCACAGACAGTTCTGCTCATAAATTCGCAAGGCATTATTACACAAGGGTGACTAGAAACTACTCGACTACTAACGTAACGTTACGTTTATAAAATCCTTCTGCTCCAAAGTGCAATTTTTAATCTTCTTGAACAAGTAAAAGATTTGTTTAAGCTTCTACATGACAAAATTACACGCGTTCCAACAGATGGTGGTGCCATGGGCATCCACAGAAGAGCTGCCGACGGGGCAGACACGCTGGCAAGGAGGGAGGCGGGGAGGTGGCGGAGCGGAAGGACCAGCGCGGCTCCCGAGGCTGGCTCCACGCTTCCGGCAGGACAGCGTGACCGGGGCATCACCTCCCCGTTCCTCGCATCCACCCGGAACACCTGCCACCGCTCCGCTTCGCCCTCCATGAAATCACGAGCCCAAAGGCTCGGCTGCTCCCAGGACGCCGGAGCGGCAGGCCCTTCCACACGGGAACGGAACGGGTGAGGGGAAGGGGGCTCGGGTGAATCACCGAGACTCCAACCCGCCGGGCAGCGTTGCCCCTCCCTCCCCCTCCTCCCTGCCCACTCCCCTGCCACCTCCTCCCTGCCGCCCTCCTGCGGCCCAGGCGAAAATCAAAACTGCAGGTCATGGTTAAGAATGCGGGATTTATAGTTAAAGCCTGAATCCTGCCGTCACCGCCCCTGGTCACCGCCCCTGGGCCGGCTCTGTGACCTTCATCACATTCTCGAAGCCTCCGTTTCCACAGCGGTGGAACGGGTGGGTGGGGGGACGCTTGCCCGTCGGGGCTGTCGCAAGAATTAAATGTGAGGTGGAGTATGCGAGGGGTGGGCGCAGTGCCTGGCACATGGCGAGCCAAATAAGGGCCCAGGCGGCCTGACGGGGACGCGGCCGGTCAGAAGGGGCCGGGGGCTGGCACGTGGCAGCCATCCGCACCCAGCCCCCGGTGCGGCAGCTCACACGGCGTTTCACGTGCCCCCTGCTGTTTTATTTACTTAACGCAGGAAGGGAGGACCGAGCCATCAAACCACCACCACTACCACCACCACCACTACCGACGACGGCGACAAAACCAGAGGAAACGGTGAACACGGTTCCACAATCGCGTAACCCCCAGAACGTCTGAAATGCTGCACGTCGGCTCGCGGCCTCCGCACCGTCTAGGCCGACCTGTTTTCCAGGCTCTTCTCACACCCGCGCTCCACACAGTGCGCACGAAACTCGCGACCCGCAGCACATGCCACGGTTCGCGCCTGGCCACGCGCTCCTTCGCCCCGCTGCCTTCCGCACCCCGCCCTTTGGCACCCACTGATCTGTCCCGTGCCGCCTTCCGCGACCCTCCGGCAGACAGCACCGCGTCCACCTGCGTCCCCAGCGCCCACGTGGACGTAGAGCGCTCATGTCACGCTGTCTCCTCATTTCTCCCACCGCCTCCTTCACCAGGTTCTAAGCTCAACACCGTTCGCGTAGAGGTGTCAGCGCTCAGCCGAATGCACGACATATGAGACGAAATAACACAACGCACAGGACTAGCCTCCTGGAGGACAAAACAAAACAGTAAGGCTTTAAATTGAAGAAGAATCACTTAACAGAGCTGGAGGTTACGTAACTGTTTCTCCCGGGCATCACAGTGGCACCAAACATTCCAAAATAGTTTACTCGACTCTTCCCTAACTTGGAAACGGGGTGTCTAAGAAGAAGAGGGGTTCTGAGCCACAGGCAGAGATGCGCCTGCCCTGCGAGGCCACGCTTCCCGCTCCGCCTGCCACCGGCCCCGGCCGCGCGGACTCACCATCTGGATGGGCTTCTTGTGCAGGTCGCGCTCGGTCACCAGCCTCTCCTGGTCGGTCACGTAGAGGCCCTTCTGCGCCAGGGCCTGGATGACGGCGTCGTGGCCCAGCAGGGGCTTGGCGGCGTCGCTCTTGAGGATGAGGCTCCCCGCGCGGCAGTACAGCTCGGCCGACAGCAGCAGGCGCACGACCGGCGGCTTGAGATGCTCCTGCTCATACTGGTCCGTGTAGAAAGGCTCCCGGAGCTCCTCGGGCACGCTGTCTGCGGACGGCAAGGGAGGGTCTCACGCGACTTTCGCAAAAGGGACACGCCTCATTCAATAATGCCACTTACGCCACGGAACCTAAGACTCCTCCTAAAGACAACAGCAGCCCTTTGACGGAAAAGGGGGCTTATTGGACCTCGGCGTACGCTCTGCAGCGACAGAGAGACAGGAACGTGCTCTACAGAAGACACCGTTCCAAGGACGCTCCTCGGAGGGACCACAGAGCAGACGCGGAGAGGCCCGGCGACCCCGGGGGAAGCGCCCTCGTGCTCCCTCAGACCCGGCGAGCTAGAAGACGCTCGAAATGGAGCTCGGCGAGTCCCCTCGCAGCCGAGCAGCCAACCGGGAGACGCACCGTGACCGCTCCTTGGGGAGACGGCACGGCCTTGCCACCTCGGGGCACAAAATCGTCTGCCCAGAGTTGACAGCCGCTCGGCTGCCCACCTTACTCATCCCTCTGCCTCAAGACCGCAGCTCTCTTTCCTCTGCTGGAGTTACTGGGGCGGGGGGGGCGGGGATACAGCTATAGTTTTGGGGAGAATTAGTCTTAAAGTCCCTTTAAGCACTAGTAAACCACCGGTACCCCTGCCTTCCCACCCCAAGGAGCCCTCCCGGGCCCCTGCTATCCCTTTGATGGGGACACGAGAAGCGAGCCAGGTTCGCCATTGCCCGAGAAATGCCCAGCCCCGCCCCCAGCCTGGCCTTCGGCTCCCCCTCACAGGCTGCGTTGCCTGCGGGGACAGTGAGGTCACCACGCAAACAAGACACACAGGGCACTCCTGCTCTTCCGACTCTCCTGCCCTGTATTCCCTCCTCCTCCCCACTCCTAAGCTGGACTCCACGCTTCTCACCAAAGCCAGGACGAGAATGAGGTTTGTCCCCAAGGGAAAGGCAGGGGACCAAGTTAGAGGCGACCACGGAGCTGCCCTTGGCCAGTCCCTGGCCTGCCTCCTCTCGGGCAAGTGAGGGTTCGAGGCCGCCGTCCCGCAGCAGCGAGTCTGCGAGTCTGCTCAACGGGCAGCCTTAGCACAAGACCGATGATGCACAGGTCGGTAACACAAAGTCGGCACTTCAGAAACTTTATGCACGGAGAATTAATCAATTCCTTAGCAATTCGCACCTTAGAGTTTTTGAAAATCTATTACTTAAAAAATATTTTCATCAAACAACATTAAAGTAATTATTGCATGTTCTTATATACCAGCATGGTTCTGGGGAATTCATTCAAAGAATGAGTAATAACCCCTATCCTCTAGGAGCCAAAAATCTACAAAGTCAAGTCGAAAAGGTAAGTTAAGCAATTCAGAAATTGCAGACAATACAAAGCAACGGACGATCGACCACCGAATGAAAGGAATGAACGATTAAGCGCTTAGACTGCCACAGAGGACGCGTCAACAGTGGACTTCGCCGTGAAGAAATCGGAGGGGAAGGCCAGGCGGAACTTGTTTAATCGGGAAAAAAGAGGCTTTCCAAGCAGAAGCGAGGAGAGGAAGAAGGGGGCGGGCATCAGGAGACACAAAACTGAACAGCGAGGGTGGAGAAGGTTCGCGTGGGAAGCAGCGGGAAGCGCAGCAGAAGGAGCATGAGGCTCGGCCCCGGAAGGGCTCGCTCTCTGCGAGGCCCTTACATGACAGCCCACGAGAAGCGGCTGGCAGTTCCAAAAGAGAGAGCAGCACATTAAGACTGATGTTTAGGGACAATTAATCTGGCATCTGACAGTGACTGCGGTAGAAATCGGGGCTGGAAGATGACAGCGATCAGGAGATGAAGTGAGTCCGCGGTGAGCGGTGAACGGACAGCGAAAACGTCCAAGTGGAA
>NW_011888912.1:1619412-1622059 GCF_000151845.1 Pteropus vampyrus | reverse complement strand
GCCTCAAAATGGGGCCAGATGCCTCAGTGGCAGGGGGGTCAGAAGTGGAGAGGGCCCGAATGAGCCCAGCGGCATGGGACTGGAGCGCGACGCGTCAGGGGGGCGCACGGCGTTTCCCAGCCGTCTGCAGAGAAAGACCTAGGTGCGTGCCACGCGTGCGTGCACGTGTGCTGCCGAGCCCGGGGCCCGACCCCCGCAGCGGGGAGCCTGAACCCGGAGCTTGGTTCCTAACGGCCGTCCGCCACCAAAAGGAACAGGGCTCTTGAAGGAATGGCTGTGTCCAGGGCTGGAGGAGGAGGCGCACGAGATGACCTGAGGACACCCGTGTGGCCACACGCACGGGGAGCCAGGAAATGCCGGCAGAGGGCGGGCCGGCTCAGAAGGCCCAGCAGAAAGACGATGTCACTGGCCAAATCTGGGACAATGTAAGTATCACAATAAATGATGATGACATAGGATCATAAGCCGCTGAATAAAGCAAGAGTGAGTGCATCCACTCTGCTATAAATGAATTAATAACAAAAAGAGAAAGAAGAAATCGATTGACGTCATTGATTAATGACATCGATAATCGACAGTCACTGATTCAAGCAGGTATCATTACTGGATGGCAAAATGGTGGGTAAAACTTTGATAAACGGGGTAATTCCAGTTCTCTCTCCGCAGATCGCCGATTCATTAAAACTGGGAAAGTCATCACTTACGCTGTCGCGTCCCTTCCTGACTGCTCTCCTCCTCCCCGGCGCCCCCTAACGCTCACTCGGTGGCCATCAGCCTAGATTCCGTCTGCACTGTCTTCTCGCCGTCAACGAGCTGCCCGATGTCGGTTACACTCTACTCGCAGCAGATCCCCAGACTGTGACTTCTGGCCTCTGCTTCTCGACTGTTCTCCACTCCTACGCTCACGCTGCCTACGTCACTGGGTTTCTCCGAGAAGCTACTGAACCAACCCATCCATCAAGTTCAAGGATTCCGAAAACACAGCTGACGTCCATTTCCGCCGGCTGCTCTCTCTCTGCCAATGGTGCCACCCCTCACCTACCCAGTCGCCATGGCTCAAAAGCTCAGGCGACCTCACCCTCCCCACAACCTCAGGCAACCTCATCCGTTACGTACTACGTTTTTATTTAAACCGCTCCCCCTGCGCCCCAAATTCAGTCACTGGAGATACTAGGGATTATATCTCTGCTGCTTTTTCTGTCTTTTGCCTCCTCCTCCCCTGTTCACTTGACTTTTGCCATCGTGGGACCGTGGTCAAGAGCGCAGGCTGCAGCCAGACTCCCAGGCTCCGGAAGACGGCTCTGGGTGACGCCCTAAACCTCTGGGCCTCGTTTTCTTCATCAGTAACACTGGAATGATGAGTTTCCACCTCTTCGGGCTGTCACACGGATTGAAACGAGTGCCCGGCACACGGTGAGCACTCAGTAATTATTAGCAGCCTTATCGTCATTTCCACCCTCCGTCAAGCTCCCGGGATGTCTTGCTCAAACTCCTGCAATAACTCCCCAAACTGGCCTCTCTGCTACTAGTCCCTCCTGGCCACCACTGCCATCGCAACCTTCGCATACGCGTAAGAGTCAGAGCTTATGGCGGATTGCGACAACAAGATATATTGGAACGCACAAAGAAATTATGCTAAAAAAAAAAAGGATGCTAAACTCAATGGTATGAAAGAGATTAATACTGGATAAAGTTTAAATGACAAAGCGACATGAGGAAGTAGGCCTTAAACTCCATGCTAAGGACTCCAAGTTCAAGAATTCAGTAAGGAAGTGTCATAGAGGTTCTGCACCTGCCATTCCCCCCAAAGGATTTAAGAGGGCGGAACATTTACACAAACTCAGTAATGACATTGCTTAAAAGGGTTAAGCTGTTCCCATACAGTAGTAGAGGCAGAATAGTTTAACTTCCTTCTCTTTTGCAATTTGCTTAAAGTAATTAGAGTATCTGTTTATCGATTAAAATACATCTAAACAAACTTATTCTTCATTTGATCAAAACTGTATCTGCATTCTTCCACAAAATGAACTATTACGATTTGGGCTATGTGGAATATTTTTAGTGTGAAGAATAGGATTCAAAGCTTCTGACATAAGACTTCAAATTAAGTAAATACTCCATCTGCTTTGAAGGTATTACAATGCCAGTATTTATTTATTTTTTTATGGTTCAATAACTTCATTCTATGGCCACAATTGATTTCTAGCTATCATTTTAAATGACTTTTTCAACATATGATTCTAAAATTCAATACTTTTTAATATGTTAAAAGTCAGAAAGTTTCTTACAGAAAAAGCTTACATCGTGCCTGAAGACCCTATATCTCATCGCCAAAGAAGTGATTTTAGTAAAACATAACAAAGTTGGACTAATTTTTTGAATGATTAATTGAATACCATTGGGTAAAAACCTTTGAAATACGTTGTCTATTAACATTTGCTGCATGACAGTGTCTGTAGCAAATGAATATTTGTATCAAAAGAAATGAAACCTTACATTTTCTCTAGTCAAGGCATATAAACTTATACTTTGAAAGATTGTTGATTAAAGAGTATACAAAATGTACAAACATAATAATGTGAATAATGTATTAATTTCTTGTTACTAAGTCGGCGTTTTAATGTCTTTTAAACTTGTTTTTCATTTT
>NW_011888912.1:1615231-1619362 GCF_000151845.1 Pteropus vampyrus | reverse complement strand
GTTTTTATTTAAACCGCTCCCCCTGCGCCCCAAATTCAGTCACTGGAGATACTAGGGATTATATCTCTGCTGCTTTTTCTGTCTTTTGCCTCCTCCTCCCCTGTTCACTTGACTTTTGCCATCGTGGGACCGTGGTCAAGAGCGCAGGCTGCAGCCAGACTCCCAGGCTCCGGAAGACGGCTCTGGGTGACGCCCTAAACCTCTGGGCCTCGTTTTCTTCATCAGTAACACTGGAATGATGAGTTTCCACCTCTTCGGGCTGTCACACGGATTGAAACGAGTGCCCGGCACACGGTGAGCACTCAGTAATTATTAGCAGCCTTATCGTCATTTCCACCCTCCGTCAAGCTCCCGGGATGTCTTGCTCAAACTCCTGCAATAACTCCCCAAACTGGCCTCTCTGCTACTAGTCCCTCCTGGCCACCACTGCCATCGCAACCTTCGCATACGCGTAAGAGTCAGAGCTTATGGCGGATTGCGACAACAAGATATATTGGAACGCACAAAGAAATTATGCTAAAAAAAAAAAGGATGCTAAACTCAATGGTATGAAAGAGATTAATACTGGATAAAGTTTAAATGACAAAGCGACATGAGGAAGTAGGCCTTAAACTCCATGCTAAGGACTCCAAGTTCAAGAATTCAGTAAGGAAGTGTCATAGAGGTTCTGCACCTGCCATTCCCCCCAAAGGATTTAAGAGGGCGGAACATTTACACAAACTCAGTAATGACATTGCTTAAAAGGGTTAAGCTGTTCCCATACAGTAGTAGAGGCAGAATAGTTTAACTTCCTTCTCTTTTGCAATTTGCTTAAAGTAATTAGAGTATCTGTTTATCGATTAAAATACATCTAAACAAACTTATTCTTCATTTGATCAAAACTGTATCTGCATTCTTCCACAAAATGAACTATTACGATTTGGGCTATGTGGAATATTTTTAGTGTGAAGAATAGGATTCAAAGCTTCTGACATAAGACTTCAAATTAAGTAAATACTCCATCTGCTTTGAAGGTATTACAATGCCAGTATTTATTTATTTTTTTATGGTTCAATAACTTCATTCTATGGCCACAATTGATTTCTAGCTATCATTTTAAATGACTTTTTCAACATATGATTCTAAAATTCAATACTTTTTAATATGTTAAAAGTCAGAAAGTTTCTTACAGAAAAAGCTTACATCGTGCCTGAAGACCCTATATCTCATCGCCAAAGAAGTGATTTTAGTAAAACATAACAAAGTTGGACTAATTTTTTGAATGATTAATTGAATACCATTGGGTAAAAACCTTTGAAATACGTTGTCTATTAACATTTGCTGCATGACAGTGTCTGTAGCAAATGAATATTTGTATCAAAAGAAATGAAACCTTACATTTTCTCTAGTCAAGGCATATAAACTTATACTTTGAAAGATTGTTGATTAAAGAGTATACAAAATGTACAAACATAATAATGTGAATAATGTATTAATTTCTTGTTACTAAGTCGGCGTTTTAATGTCTTTTAAACTTGTTTTTCATTTTATTTTGAATATGATCTTTTTATCTATTCCAACCATCAAGGCAAATATTACTAAGTACCAATCATTCTAAACCATTGGAGAGTTTAAGATCTGCCCACTCTTCTTTAAAGAAAAAAAAACTTTAAACAGGCACTATACCCACGTTTTTCACACTTGCAGATAACAAGATCACTCTGCAGAGTGATGTGAAGAGCAAAGATTTCAGAGGCGGAGTGGCCTGAGCTGGCGTGCAGAACCCAGCACTCGCCAGATGTTTCATCTTGAGCAAATTAATCTCTCTGAGCCTGTTCGTTCATCAAAAAACAAAAACAAGAAAAAAACGAGACTATCGGAAGGGCTGCTATAGACAGAAACGAAGCAGCATACTCAGAGTGCTGGGCGTCTACTGGTGCGCCCGGTCCCCGGCAAGGTCAGACCCCGGAGTCAGACGGTCCAATGCAAAGTGCTCTCTGCCCCGCACCAAAGTGTGACGGCGGCAGGAAGGCTGATTGACCTCTCTGTGCACCGTGCTGTTCTTTAAATGGGGGACACACCACCTACGCCCCGGAGTTGCTGTGAACCCCAAATGGACGACTAATGCACAGCAGGAGCACAGAGCCGACATGGGGGGGGGCAGGGGGTCCACGGGCACCCGTCCCTCTCACTTCCTTTCTCCCGGAAGCTGTTCCGTGTGTCCCTCCGGCACGCCAGAACCTACTACATGCACAGGCAGAAAGTAGGCCGTTTGCTGGTTGGCAGCCCTTGCGAATCCAGGGCAACACGTTGACATTTGTACTACAAGTGTCCTCTGTGTCAAAGGAAAGGAAACGTCACTCCCTCTGCCTTCCACTCGTCTGCTTTTCCACACAGGTCACCATATACATTTCCCTCTTTCTATCTTCTCTAGTTACTTAAATAGCTTTCGTTTCTCCTCCAAATGGACATTAACTTCAATATGCTGCTTACGTCAAAATCAAAATATGATTATTATTCTCATTGCCGTTATCGGTGGCGCCAGGACACAAAAATACACTAACGCTTTGTGCTTCCTGCTATGTGTTACTCTACATGTTTAGTTCCAAAGAAATGTTTAAAATTTAAATTATTTCAGAATGACTTTTATTACATTGACTCCTGATGCCAGTTTTAAAACATTTACCATCTTTTTCTAATTCAATACCAAAGCATGAGAATTCAAATAAAATGAAAGCTGTCATAAATACATAAAATCACGCTAATGTGAAGTCTCCCTCAAAACTAATTCAGATAATTTTCCAAACACTGAGATTCATTTGCTAGTTAACTAAACTGTGCAGTCCTGAAAATATTCAGCTGTGTATGTTAACGCAGTAAGAATGAATTACATCTTTACCCACATATTTTCACAGTTCTAAAAGTGGAAATGAGACATTCACCCCGCATCCCATCCCGCCCCCAAAACAAACAAACTATACTTAGCATTTGGAGAAAAGTCTGTAAATACTAAGAAACTTCTCAACAGATATTTCACATACCCAAAATTTACTAACTGGGGCACAGAAATCTCACAAAATGACTGAAAGTTACTTCACAGGAGCATCTCCAAATGAAAAGCCCTATACTTTTCTCCAGAATTGCACAACATGGAAGCTGCAGCTAAGGAATTACAGAAGGCCCTTTTCCTGTTATTTTGCAGAGGCGGGTGTCGGAGGGAGTGCTTAATTGCCCGTGCGAGTCAACAGCACATGCCCTCAAAAAGTCTCCCATTTAAAAACAAAAATAAAAATTCCAGAGTAGGGGTTTTTGTTTCTCTTAATATATGAAGCCCGAATGCGTTTGGAAAAGGAACATGTCTCACCCGTAATACGAAATGACCACTGTACCCTACAATCGGCAAGCTGAATATTGGTTTGAAATAACTGCTTTAATTAAGCGCCCGGAATGTGTTCGGATGGATGATCCGGGCTCAAAGAATGACAACAAAAATTCACAGGGCATTTCGACCTGGGCCACCTGCCACTCCGGAGCCTGAACAGCAGCCATCATTACAAATGTCAAACCGATATAGTACTATGGGCCATGTCCCTGCTCTCAGCGGTGAAGACCCACCTCAGATGGCCGGCGATGGAATGACCTGTGAGTGAGGGGGAAGCGGATGCAGCACGAGGAGGAAAACAGCACAAATTAAAAACATTCTAGGTCAAAAGAGGACAAAATTGCTCGCTTAACAAAACACACACACACACACAAAAAGCCACTTTTGTGATCCAATAAAAAGGAATCCGGCCGGAGCCCAGCCGAGCACTCGAGGGCGCTGGGTCGCACCCGAACCTGCCGCATTTCTCCGGTCCTTCTTCCCCTCCGGGTCCGCATCGCCGCCGGCGCCTGCAGGCGACACGCACGGAGGGGCTCCGGGGACGCGGCACGAGCGCGGGACGCGCGCGTCCGTGGGGGGGGGGCCCTACCTGTCCCGAAGGCCTTGGCCACCAGCCAGGCCAGATTGCAGGCGATCTTGGCCCTGGAGAAGTCGTAGTGGTCGAAGGGCTTGATGGCGGGGACAATGAAGGTCCTCCGGGGCTCGCGGGGGTCCGCGGCGTCGCCCATCGTTGCCGGCGGCGCCTGGGGCGTCGGGCGCCGAGCCTCACA
>NW_011888912.1:1609720-1613381 GCF_000151845.1 Pteropus vampyrus | reverse complement strand
GCATCCGGCGCCCACAGACCTTGGTGGCCTCGTTCCGTCGGAGCCCTGTCCGCTTTCCCGAAGGGACATGGCTTCTCAGCTGTGTCCTCACTCATTGTGCACTCTCTGTCCACCCGGCTTACCTCCTGCTCGACTGTCAGGCCTCTTCACAGCAACCCCTCCGTCTAGGAAGGCCCCCCTGACAGCTCCCGACACCCTCCTGGCCAGGGCTGCCCCACAGGTGCCTCCCCCGCTTGTCCCTGAGCATCCCCTGTTATTTCTGTCACAGCACTCGTCACGCCGTGTGCAAGCCTCCGTTACTGGTCCTTTTCTCCCACTGATGACAAGGCCGGTGTCCAGCACCTCTATAGTGCTCAGGCCATTGCAGGTCTCACTTGCTGTTTAGGGACCAAGGATGGATACTATAGTTAATGCTTCCTGAGTTCATTTAACTCACTAATTTCTCACAATATCTCATTGTCACACATCTAATTTTAATCATTGTAAAATCCCGAGTTATCTTCATTCCACAGGTGAGAAAAACTAAAGCTCAGAGAAGTTTGAAAATCACCCTGTGTCACCCTAGTTCACTAGTTACATATAACCAGTGAACCCAGGACTGGCTGACTCCCAAGCCCAGGTTTACCTCCCAGGGCCTCCCTGGTATTATAGGAAGCATGCCAGGAGGGGCTTTGGACCCTATATCTAAAAGGGTGGCTCCGCCAACGGCTGGCCCCTCGGATCCTGTCTAATCCCTACAAATACTCCCCCCTGAACCCGAGAGCACACTGCACATAAGCCTTGCTAACTGTGGGCTGGGGAAAGAGTCGGCGAGAAGAATCACTCACCGCGGGGTGGTCAATATCGTTGTTCGACAGTTCGGTGAATTTTAACAGTATTGTGTCTCATGGACAAGGGCCTTTGCTAGAGTACGTTGGGCGTAGCCACCTTAACACGGACAGTAGTTCACAGCGTGGTCCATTCTCGCATCTATCCTGTGACATCACCATTATCATTATCTTTCAATTCTAGATGCAGGACTGAGAGTCGTAGAGATCGAGTCGCACCGCCAAGACTTCATGCTTGATTCACCTCTGAGTCTGGCTTCAAAAAACAGGCACCAGTCTTCCGGCTCCACTCCGGACACCGCTTCCTGTGCCCATTCTGTCCCTGGATTACGGAGGCCGACGTGTCCATAAATTACTGCAATGGAAAGGAGGTCAGTGCAATAAGGGACAGTACAGACAGAACATGTAGGTAGGTGGAAGGATCAGGCAGGTTTCTTAGGGACTGCTGTCCATCCTAAAGTACTGACAGTCACTTTCGACCGGCTTCTGGAGCATCGAGCCAAATTAAGAGGACGCCGTAGCCCAGAAAGGCCGAACAGGGTACGGAAACATTTTGCCAGTCATTTTAATGATCTGCAAGGCGATACAAGATTCTGAGTCCAGAAACTGTGTCCAATCAGCTTTACGCGGCATCTGTGACCTGGCTCTGCTCATGGCGGGTGCTGGGTAAGGCTTGTCGAATTTTGTCGAAAATGATTCCGACCTAAATAAACACAATGAGGGAGAGAAACAAACAAAGACAGTTGCTCTGACGTGTTCCTTTGATTCGGTGGCGGTGCGTTTAGTAGCGATGGCATTCCTGTGACCCTGGCTGGGGAGGAGCGAGTTTAGGAACGGAAGAAAAACACCTGCACAAAGAGCGGCTTTAGCTTTCAGGGCGGGTCATAGTAGGAGGATCCTATTAACAGAGAAACACCTTGGGGACAATGAAGAAGGGCTCCTTTTCAGGGGACAGACACTCTAACAGGGTGCTCTTCGTGACACCTTCAGAATGATCCCTTTACAAACTGGAACTCTCTGCAGAATACCACTGTAAAAAAGAAATGCTCTCCGCCACCTTCTTAAGATATCTGACTTCGTTAACAACAAACCAAAGCCAGTGGTTTTCTGGGCCAGCGTGGCCAGCGGCACAGCCGTTCCTTAATTTTTTTTCTCCAGGCTCGGAATTTCTACCCATCAGGCAACAGCTACCTCTGTTCCTACATATATATTCCTCCTCCTCTCTATTTTAAAAATTTCTCTCCTCTTTCCAGGAAGATCCACAGTCTCAGCCAGACCACCTTTCCTGTGGCCGCCTTCCATTTCTCTGTGTTCGGATGGTCATAAAATGTATTCACCGAGTCATTAGCCAGTCCTGATTGAGCACCAGCATGCCGAGGATGCAGTGTTGACCGAGACAGCTGAGAAAGCAAATTTTTAATGAGAAAACGTAGCCATCCTAGGGCCGGAGCGAGCAGCCCAGCTCTCCCTCACTGTGGCGTCTCTATCTCGTTGTTACTTTCATAGAAATCTGAGAAACAAAGAAACACTAAGCCATTGAGCACCGCAGGGAGACCTCCCGTGATCCTTTAAAATTGAAAGTATGTGTCCACGTACTATCATCCACTTTCAATCAGCTACGCTAATAGTAACAGTTACTGTCTACTACCGCGCGCTGTGTGGCAAGCCCTGCGCTACCTGTTCACCGATTTAATGCGCACTGTTGCCCTGTTCTTATCCTCACTCGGCAAATGGAGAAATCAAGGCTCAGGGAACTTGGGTGGTGAAGACCTTATGTTATTTTGAAACTCAAGGAACCAGAAGAAGGAAACTTTGACTCGACCCGGTCAACAATGACCAAGGGGCGGGGGGACACATAGCTGACCGAAGACAAAGCATAGCAGCATCCAGCAAACCAATACGGGATGGAAGGGTCTGTGCTGTGTAGCTGACTTTCTGTCATTTCTAGACACAGTTGTGGCTTTTGTCCGAATGGCCAGCGAAATTTTATGAGGATTACCTCTCCGAGTTTCACACCAGTTCCAGCCAGGCCTACGGGGTATGAGGCCGTGGGGGGCTGGAGCAGCCGAGACACGGGGAGCCGCAAGCTCCTGGGGTCGCCCCGTGAGTCAGTGAAGCCTGGCCCTCGGGTTCCCGCGGACAGCACTAAGACCTTGTTCCTCTCCTCATTCCCCACTCCGACCAAGGCCCCTGAGTGTCCAACAGTGGGCGAGCGTCCACGATCCGAGCACCACTGAAGGCAGGTAAAGAGAGGTGACAGGCACGCGGCTGGGCATACGGACCCGGGTTCCAGTGCTGTCCTGCCGCATGTCGCTTCTCTGCTCTCTGGGTTCCGCTGCTGAAAGGCAAAGGGGGGGAGGGGCAAGTTCCGAGGTTCGCCTGATGCGAACAGTCTGCAGTGGGTGGGTGACATCTGTGCACCCGACCGGGTCGTGACCGAAGGGCAGAGCGGTCGGCGGCCTCGCGCCCAGGACCTAAACCTTCAGAGCAGGAGTTACTTGTTTAAACCTAGAAAGCATTAAGGTGGGTCGTGCGGAAAGGCTGGGGATTCTCCAGGGAAGGCGGGGGCCACACCCAAAGTGGAAGGACACCGGAGGCAGGCGGATGGGCGCGGCTGGTGGGCGGTCAGTGTGGTCGGTCGTCCTACCCCCGAAGCCACCAAGGCCTGGGGTTTTAGAGCGTGCCCTCGCCGCCCAGGAAGGCGGTGCGCCCCGCATCAGCGTCTGGATGGCGTCAGCCCGAACGCCCCCCACGAGCAGCGAGGGCCAAGCGAAGGGAGCTGCGCATCGGGGAGCCGCCTCCCACGCGGAGCTCGCGGCGACGTGGCGCGGCGG
>NW_011888912.1:1604166-1608540 GCF_000151845.1 Pteropus vampyrus | reverse complement strand
AACCCGCGGACTCTGATTTCAAGGTCGGGAAGCTTCCCATCGCCCTTGCCTGCTGGGGCGACGCCTCGTCACCGAGGTCGTCTGGACATTGCCTGGACTTGGGAGGTCCTCTGTGAAGCCGCCTGTGTTGACAGTCACATTTCCCTGGTATTCTCCAGCACTCACGGAGCCAAATGACGCCCAAGGCCGCGGCTGTGTTTTATCCTGCCCAAGGCCTCGGAGTTCGGATAATTTCACTAGCCTCCTTCACAGTGCCC
Organism: Pteropus vampyrus; assembly: GCF_000151845.1. Taxonomy (NCBI): domain Eukaryota; kingdom Metazoa; phylum Chordata; class Mammalia; order Chiroptera; family Pteropodidae; genus Pteropus; species Pteropus vampyrus. The sequence goes on along the minus strand of NW_011888912.1, from coordinate 1,608,283 downwards.
TCCACCAGGCCAACACGAGGGACTCGAACCTTCTTGCACTATCTACATCAAATGCCTCCGCTTCCATGAAGCCTGCCCTGCCCCGCCCTGGCTCTCCTGACCGATCCGTGTGCTCTTAGGTTTCGTCTTGAATTAGGACTCTTTCTGTGCATCATAAGAGAAGACCCGTCTGACGCTGCTTCATAATCTCCATCAGTGCCTAACAGATAATAGACCACGGGAAGTATTTGTTGACTAGATGAAAGAATCGAATTAACAGGTAACAGAAAATACACACGTTAACGTTGTAGGGCCAAGAGACAGATCGATATACCTTAAGTAGCTAAAATGGGGTTGTGGCCCCGTATGCTATACCAGGCGGCTCCCAGTGGTTCCTAAATACTAGTCTGGTGTGTTTTCTTAGACTTTATACTGAAAAAAATGTAGTGATTTTTTTTTTTTCCGTAAAATGAATTTTTCTTCCTCTGAAGGACTATTTTTTATTATGAGATTATTCCCCTCTCAGTTCTTTTTGTTGTTGTCGTTAAAATGTCCTTTCTCATGAAATGATAGCGAATATTGATGATGGTCGAGCTTTTATGTGTCCTCACTTGGTCAGATGAGAAGCTGATAACCGTGTGTGCATACCTTTCCGGTTTATTCATTTATTCATTTATTCATTTATTCATTTATTCGTGCATTCGGGATCCCAGGCTGCTCCGTGAAACCCCCAGGTTTAGAGGCTGCTGCTCTAATTAGCTAAACCGAGCGAGTGGCCCGGCTCAGCTTCTTAAACCAAAACTGGCTTCGAATAGTGTTCAGAAAAACAGAGCAAAATCTGTTATTTTTGTATCATATTTGTTATGGAAACAGTTATTATTGTAGTTTCAGATACGTTGGTATTCCAACAAGTCATGGGATTTGGGCTAATTTTCCTTCTTTTTTAGTCACTAAAAATAGAAATCAAGTTTTTCTTTAAAGCACCAGTTAGGAGCTGTGCTTAAACTCATGCACTCTTTTAAATGGACTGTGAACGGGGTTGTCCCTTACATTGTGACTGAGGACAGCTGAGGATAGACTGCTCTTGGTGACGTGCGATCTTTTGGTCAGGACATGAGCAGGAATTTGAAAGTAGGGTTTTGATTAACAGAAGCAAAATATGGTGGCTTCCTTCCCCTGGCTTAGTTTTCTCATCCGTTCCCCCATCTTCCTCCTAATTTTCTAGTTCAGAGAAATGTAACTTCCTGTTTAGCTTCTCAAGTTCTTAATTTAAAGGCCCTGGATAAATCTAGAAGAGGAAAATTACAGCTTGACGTTGAGAATTTGAAAAGGCAAGAGCTTGTGGCATGTAAAATGATATTCTTTATGGAACTTCGATAACTCAGAACATGATTTTTGCCACGTGAGAAACGTTTTACTTTTAGGTTATTCAGAATGGAAGGTGGAATGAGAAAGAAAAAAAAAAAAGCAATAAACTCTTTTCCACCAGACACTTTCAATCGGAAGTCTACATGGATAGTACACCATTTTATGGAATCATTTTCTGTGATAAAGTAATAAAACCTCAAAAAATTATTTGGTATATGGGGCCTATAGCAGGAGTCTACAGTAAATGTTGGCCCCGATGCTTAGCCTATAAGTTGCATACTAAGACCCATCCCAGAACAGAATCCCAGCATTAGCAAAGAGTGTCACTGCCTTAACTTTAAATCCCCTAATGAAAATCAGAAGCAGCGTTCAATTTAGAAAATGGTCTCCACCGAGCATTGCTCCGACTGAGGAAACGCCGGAGTGACAGCTGTCATTCAAAGGACTGTGTTGTGTTGCTTCAGACATTCCGGGGGGCTGCAGAAAATGCCGAATGAAACAATGACGGGGACAGTCCCGCCTGGAGGAACGATGGCCCCAGTGACCTCAGAGGCCTTGTTCGACCCTTGAATTCGGTGACACTCCCGTGGTTACTCACAGTTTCATGGAACTTTTTAAAAATTATTTTGTATTCCTTATAAAAGTATATACATACATTATTGTATACGAACAGCATTATATGGATTTTATACTAGATGTTTTTTAACTGATTCAGTAAAATCCCAGGCACTTTTTCTTAGAGGACATTCTCTAAAAGAAAACAAATTACCCAATGTTTTCCAAGCCCACGTCTTAGTTTTTCCCTAGATTCCAAATGGAATTATAGCTACGTGATGGAAAAAGTCTTGCCAGGAGTATGATTGGTTTTCAATCAGAAATCTTACCAAAATACCCACGTTCCTAATTGCATCCTTTCCCAAAACATCTTAAAGTAAAAAGTGAGATCGCAACTTGAGAGATCGCAAAAGGAGAGAGTCCGGCTCTGCATAAAATGCTTGGTTTGTTTTACTTGGTGTGTGTGTTTTCAGGATTTATAAAAAAATAAAAAATAAAAAAATCCCTTGCCCGAAAGTTTGCCTGGCGAATACAGCGTTCCAGCCAAGTTACAGATCTCAGCAAAGGGAGGCTGAAATGGCAAGTGGGGGGCAGGACAGCACCCTCCCTGCAGCCCAGGGCACAGACAAAGCACCATTCACGAGCCTTGTCAGCCACTTAATGTTCCAGTCTGCCACCAGCTAAACATAAGGTTGCTGGAGCTGTTGGTGAAGTTCATCTAGAAGACTCAAAGGCGTGGAAAGAAACATATTAAAATGTACCTGGCGTCTTCCCATTCATTGGACTTCTGGTAGACCAAAGATTGTTTTGGCACATGTATTTCGTTAGGTAACAGTGTGCTTTTATAGGTCAGCTAAACTAAGAAACTTCAAGCTCAGTGTGTCACACAACCAGTTTGCTGCTTGTTTGTTTTCTTTAATTTCATGTTGTGTCTTAAAGCACACAAGCACCTCCTAAGTAGAAAAACCAACATCTATTAAAAAGAAAAACAACGGTCCAGTGTTTAAATTTGATCTAATTCACTTAAAAAAAAGAAAAAAATGGAAATCACAGTCATTATGATGGAGCCAAGGATAGGTCATCTTCTCCTTTGTGGGTTTTAACCTTAGGATCTAATTAGAGAAGATTTCTCTTCGATGCTTTTTCTCCTGGACTCTAACAAACGTGCCACAGAGAACGAGCTGCTGGCAAAGCAGAAATAAAAGTAGAATAAGAACAGATTTGTAAAACGGTTCTCAAGACTTTTCATTCTCAGCTCCCCATTTTCAATTCCCTATATCATTTATCTGTTAAAATAGCTAAAACAGAAGAAACAGGCCCCATGAGTCCTGCACGCACGCACACGCGCGCGCGCGCGCACACACACACGTGAGGAAAACCACAGCGGCATAAAAGGTTAACTCCCTCTGTGTCACCATTTTTCAGAGTTTTTCTGCCCTTTGCTTCCCTGCCACGCCCCACTCCCACCTAGCACCTTTCCTGGCAGGTGGGGCGGGGGGTAGGCGAGGGACAGGTGAAGTGGGAGGCTCACTGCCTCAGGGAGTCGGGGGACCACCCGTCTTTCCAGCTCTGCACTGAGGCACAGGCCAGTGATCACATCTGGGGCTCGGTCTCCCTATTTGAGATCAAGGTGTTCAGGAGACGTGAGGCATCAAGATTCTACAGTGAAATGAAACCCACTTGGCATCTAGGTGGCCCCACTTCCCTGTTCCTTTCTGGGGAGCTCATGTGAACAATCCGATGCTGCGTGGTCCCTTCAGCATGTGGCGCTGGCCGAGGAGTAGCCGAAAGGGACATGTCCTATGTGGCGATGACAGACAAAACTTCTTGGGGGACGGGGACGACCCACGGCAGGGTTCCGTGTGTCTGGGTGGTTTCTGGGCACACCCGAAGTCCCATCGGACTGTCGGCCAGTGGAGGAGGAGGGTGGTGACGGTCCCCCCGAGCTGCGGCCAGGGGAGGGGAAGAGTCCCAGGAAGTGGCCTGAGGCCCCGGGATCTGCTCTTGCTCTCTGGACAGCAGTAGCCGGACAAAGGGGCCGAGTCGGGCCCCCTCCGGGGACATTCCCCTGTGGCCTCAGGACACGTGCTTAAGATGACTTTGGGTGAATTTCTCAAACTTTTGTACCTTTTCCAATGTTTATTTTTAACCCGGTTTCTCAATATCGTGGAGCTAAACATGGAAAAGCTGTGTGCCTTCTCCAAAAATAGTGGGA
>NW_011888912.1:1597945-1600191 GCF_000151845.1 Pteropus vampyrus | reverse complement strand
CAATCAGGAGGAGCTTCTCCTGACTCTGCGTTTCTCCTGACTCTGTCCACTTCTCTGGACCCCACTGCCACTACCCCAGTTCAGGCCACCTTCTTCTCCAACGTGAATTACTTCTCAGCTTCCTACCTCACTTTTTACCCCTATGATCTTTTCTCCATATTATAGCACCCCTGCACCCACGCAGCCCAGATGAGAAACAGACCTTCAATGGCTATGCCAGAGATTTGTGGTCGTTACTTCGGCACAGCTTCACCTCAACAGACTAAGACCCAACTTCCTTCCGGCCCGTGGATGCGCCCTGCTCTCATGCTGGCCCTTCCCTCCTCCCTGCTTTCCTGTTTTAATGGTCCCAGTTCCTATTCGGCCTTCGGATCTCAGTTTAGATGTTGCTTCCTCTGGAAAGCTCTCCCTGACCCGTCTGGTTTCTGTCCCCGTCCTACACATTCCTATGACAACCTGTCCTTCCCCATCACAGCATTTACTACGTGCCGTCTCGCCCCTGGACGCTCGGCTGAGGGTGGAGACTGTCCTTGTCGTTCGTTATCTTCCCAGCCTGCCATGCGGTAGACCCGTACATCTGCTGAATGAGTAAATAATTCAGTTTTTAGAATTTGAAGACTTTGTCACAATACTCGTCAGGAAAAGTTACCAAAGGCACAAAATAGGGTTCCAGTTGTGGTTTGGTTCGTTGTGATGTAAGTGACAACAAAACTGGCGACAGCTGAATGCTGTCGGCCCGGGCTTTCCCGCCTTCACCGTGATGCACGTTCATACCGGTGTTCCAAGCCTTACCTATTAAGAGTAAGGAGTAGGTATGAACTAAGGGGTGTGAAAATCGAGTCTCCTAGGATGAGGGAATGACAGGCGTCATTGTTCCTACACATGTCCTGGCAGCACAAGAGAATAACAGCCAGGTCAGCTCACGTTAATGCAGCGTTTCCTCCTCCAAGACGCGGCGTAAGGCAAAGCCGAGAATGGTCACGTAGGGCGCATGCATTCCACACCTCCCGTCTGAGTCACCTAGACACTTTCCTGTTCCTCCCTGCCACACAGCATCATGCATGGTAGGAATGCTTTAGTAATGCCACCTGTGCTTTCTGTGTGACCCACGACAGGTAAGCCTTCCTGAGGCCTCACCGTTCAAAGGCCATCGTCAAACCACATCGGGAAGACTCGGGAAGAAGCCAGATGAGATCTAACAGAAATCTGAATCTGAGCTCGTCATGAAAGTGCACACGGCAGGGCAGAGGCACATGTGAGCACTGTGTGGACTTATCAGCCCCAGAAAGTGCGGGCTTGGTGATACGAGCTCGGCGCCGCCCAGCACCCCCACTGCACCTGCACGTTGGCGCGGGAACGCACGAGGCTGGGCGTCAAGAAGCGAGCATCCCGCCTGCGAAGACTAATGGGTTTGCCTAAAGTGGCTATGAACGCCGAGGGCAAAGGTCCAAAGCTTCTGCGAGAAAATGGTGGAAGTCGGAGAGCATCACCAGAGTGAACGCCGAGGCCCCTGAACCCTGGGGCATGCTGGGAACGCCGAAAACGGAGCTTAGAACCAGGTCCCTGGATCGAACTTTAAAGGGACATGGTTTTAGATCTCACGTAACGAACTTGGGAGCATAATCGAGTGGCTTTAGGACAGAGGTCCCCAAACTTCTCGGCACCAGGGACCGGTGCTCCTATGAGCATCTAACGCCTGAGGATCTGAGGTGGAGCTGAGGCGGTGATGCTGGCGCTGGGAGCAGCTGCAGATACAGATGTAGCTTCGCTCGCTCACCTGCCGCTCACCTCCTGCCATGCGGCCCGGTTCCTAACAGGCCACGGACCGCTACTGGTCCATGGCCCAGGGGTTGTGGACCGCTGCTTTAGGAGATAGACCTGGGCTTAAATTCCTTGGCTCAGTCCCCAAATGCCTGCAGCCACCCATCGCCACCCAGCTCCAGAAGTGCTGGAGGAGTGGAAACAAAGTGGTCCTAGTGTGCGCGGTGTAAATCTCTCTTTTGCAGTTCACAGAAATATGACTATGTGACCACATTTCCAAGACACCCACGGGGAGTCCTAAAGCTCAAATTTCATTAGCGTCACGGTAAATTCGCCTCTGATGACAAAATACTGGCAGCAACTCAAGTGTCCACAGGAAAATGGATTGACAACTGTACACAAACCACTTGACAGACCCAGGGTATTTATCATAGCAGGGAAATGTTCTACCAGCTCACACTTAGATGAATCAAAGAAAAAAATGT
>NW_011888912.1:1595878-1596965 GCF_000151845.1 Pteropus vampyrus | reverse complement strand
AGACCTGGGCTTAAATTCCTTGGCTCAGTCCCCAAATGCCTGCAGCCACCCATCGCCACCCAGCTCCAGAAGTGCTGGAGGAGTGGAAACAAAGTGGTCCTAGTGTGCGCGGTGTAAATCTCTCTTTTGCAGTTCACAGAAATATGACTATGTGACCACATTTCCAAGACACCCACGGGGAGTCCTAAAGCTCAAATTTCATTAGCGTCACGGTAAATTCGCCTCTGATGACAAAATACTGGCAGCAACTCAAGTGTCCACAGGAAAATGGATTGACAACTGTACACAAACCACTTGACAGACCCAGGGTATTTATCATAGCAGGGAAATGTTCTACCAGCTCACACTTAGATGAATCAAAGAAAAAAATGTTGAACAATAAAAGCAAAGCCCACAGGGCCGTATACATATTGTTTTAAAGCGCAAAAAAAATGAAATAATGGATCATGTAAGAATGTATCCGTCTATGAGAAAACTAAACACGCAAGGAGATACTGAGGACAATGGTTGAAGGGAGCAGAACCCCAGAGGTGCATGGATATGTGGTTAAATTGGTAGCCTGGTGGAGTCACAGATTTCCGTTTTATTAATGTGCTTTAAAACATATATTCGATATATCATATGCACCAAATATTAGACTGGAAGTATTTTAAAATACTAAAGACATTCGAAAATATTTGTCATCAACCTCGCTCTCACCCCATCTCCCCTTCCCCACCACAAGCTGCGGCGGGGCGCGAGGCTTCAGAGGCTGCACTGCACAGACACGCCGACCAGGCGGGACCAAGGACCGTGACCGTGTTATTTTCTTCCTGGTGCCGGGGTGGGGTGTGGCGGCGGTGGAACCACCCTGCAGTGTATCGCAGATGCCACATGAAGCTTACGCGGTTTAATTTTAGTCATCCGGCCAGCTAAAAGCGGGATGGCTGTCCCGGGCTCTGGCCCTCCCCTTAAACTCAGACTTCCCCCTTTGTACAAGTGCCAGGCTGGGCGCCGCCCCTTCCGTCCTTTGGGACCGTCTGACTCTTTTTCACCGTCCCCGCCAACGCGATCACGTCAATTCTGCCGAGGGCCCCGCCCCGCTCCG
>NW_011888912.1:1594040-1595828 GCF_000151845.1 Pteropus vampyrus | reverse complement strand
ATGACTGGGTTAAAGGAGGTAACACATTCGGCATAAAGAACAGCTTTTAATTATGGTGTCCAAACATACGAAGGGCTGTCACGCTGATGACACTCGTAGGCAGCTTTCTGTTTCCACTAAGAACAGAATTATTGCAGCCAAAGCATTTGGATAAAACCTGGTCGATTCGATCCTTGTGAGGCTTGTTACGGCGCTGACATGGGTCACCCGAAAGGAAAGGAATGCTTTCCTCTGCCAGTCTTTAAAACGAGACAGACCCCTCACCCCTGGGATACGTCCGACGCAGTCATTCCGTCAAGGACGTGAGCTGGGGGACCCCCAGGTCCCCTCCGCCCGTGTCCGTTTCTCTGGCACACTAGAGCGTGGGGCTTCACGCGTGTCACTGAACACCAGCACCAGCCCACTGATCAAAGGGGACTTTCCCAAACAGATGACACGGAGTATGTTTCTTATTACGTTGCTGTCATTAGGGACAACGCAGGAATCCATAAAACTGTCCTTCGGCATTTTCTCTGGGAGACGCTTCGTAAGGGACTTGGGCGACATCCGATTAGCTCTGTGTCACTTTCGGTCCTCTCTTACTCTGAATTACCGATTCACTAAAAAGAGACACATGGCTCCATAAAACGTATGGATGCGTCCACCTCATTCCAGGAAGGTTTAGGCGGAATTCTTGATCGTGGCCGAATTTCTGAGCTCCTAAATTTACAGTAACATGAGTTGCTTGGTAATGCATGAGAAAGGATTCTCGAAGCCTGTAAAAGAACTAGGCCTTCAGGTTCTGGAACCGTCATGTCAGGAAGAGCGACTGCTTTGTGGAGCCACGTGGCAAAGCTCTGACCAGCGAGCTGTCGGTGGCAGTGACGCCAGCCGGTCCCGGGTCGCGTCCTAAGAGGGAAGGTGGGCTAGGCTGCTCTTTTATGTCCATATATAGTTTTAAATATAACGTATAACATTTATTTATTATTATAATACATACTTTATTACATGTTATTACATATTATATTTAAAATGTATATCAACATATATTACCAATATTTCAAGAGCAAGAAATATTTAACCAGGGAAGAGAAGACGAGGTAGCAGTTTTAAGACAATTTTGAAAACATTTTCGCACGCGTTCTCTCTTTTTAACCACGACGGAGCATCACGGCAGGAAAAGCCCGCGCTGCCCTTCCAAACTACTAGCCTTCAGCTGCAGGGGGCTGGCGATGCCCAGTGTGGGGCTGTCCCCTCCTTCTGCCCCTCACACTCCCCAGTCTCCAGGTGAGGATCGCTGACTCGGGATGAGAAAGCTCGTCTTCAGGGACAGAAGTGAGGGAAGGGGCGGGCCTGCTCCTTGTGCAGCAACAGTAAAAACCTCACGACCTTCGCGCCTGGCCAGGTATGGCACACGGCGGAGATGTCCCGTGATCGCAGGTGCTTCGACAGAGAGGGATGTTGTCAAAGGGGCTTCTGTCCTTCACCCCTAATTGGATTTGAAGAATCACATTAATTTGAAAAGCGGCGAACGGATCCGGGAGGCCAGGAGGCTGTCTTGCTGCTTTGGGGTCAGAATTGCACAAAATGGCTTCATTATTCGGTTGGAAATACTGAGTCTTCTAAACTTTTAGTCACTCATATTAAAACATGCAGGAAAAAAATTCCAAAGACACAGCAAAGACCCCCGACGTCACCATCGGATCCAGGTTTGCTACAGTCACCTTTACCAGCACATTTCCTGGCGCTGACCCTGACGAACCAAACGTGTAAAGGCCAGCGAGCTCAGAAAGTGCGTGGAGTAGCTGA
>NW_011888912.1:1586424-1593990 GCF_000151845.1 Pteropus vampyrus | reverse complement strand
CCTCCTGAACCCGAGTCTGTAATACACAGGACAGCACAGTAGCAGCTCTGAGGACATGGTGCGCGAAGATTCGGTGACACGGGAAGCGCTGAGCTCTGTGACCCGAAGTTGCAAGCACTCAAGGTGCCACTCGTATCAAAATAGCAGTTTTCTCTGTGCTTTAAGGTGCCACTGTGAAGTCGTCCTCCTGTTGACTTCTGTGAAAACGCAGTAGGGCTTGCTCCGGGATTCCTGTGCTGTCCCATACTCGGAGTGCAAGGAGCAGGCACGTGCAGCGGCTCGCCGCTCGCGTGTGCAAGGAAAGGCCTGTGTTTCCGCAGAGGAAACTCGTGAATGGGAGAAAAGCTTGACAGAGGTGGTGTCACGAGGCTTCTCTGTTCCTTGAGGCCAAGCTCAGGGGCACTGAGTCGACTGCAGGGTGACCGGCTGGTACTTTATTCTCGACCTTCATCGAGAGTAAGAGAAATCTCACTATACAATTTCCTTGACAGGATATTGAAGGATGTTTGTCCCAAGATCTCTCAAGGTCAAGAGGAGTGCCCTCGAGGACGGCAAAAGCTGTGCGGCTAAGAAAACAAAACCGGAAGCGGAAGGCCCGCGCGGTGACGGCGCGGGTGACCCAGTGGGCGCCCCAGTGGGCGCTGTAGTGACGGAGGGAGCCGCAGCTGCGGACGGGCACAGCGCGGGACCGCGGGGCCCGCTGGCCGAGGCCCGTTCGGAGGACAGCCCTCTCCCCGAGGAGCCTGTTAAGTCGTTTTCCAAAACGCAGCGCTGCGCAGAGCCCGGGGAGCCCGTGTGCGTGGTCTGTGGCCGGTTCGGGGAGTACATCTGCGACAAGACGGACGCGGACGTGTGCAGCCTGGAGTGCAAAGCCAAACACCTCCTGCGGTCCGGGTCCGGGGAGAAGGAGCAGGAAGCCGGCGCCCCGCCCCCTGCGCCCTACGCCTACAGAGAGCACCCCTTCATCTCCGGCCTTCACGAGGACCAGGTGGAGAATCTTAAGCGGCAGCTAGGGATTTCAGTTCAAGGGCAAGACGTGGCCAGGCCCATCGTGGACTTTGAGCACTGCGGTTTCCCCGAGGCCTTACACGCCAACCTGAAGCAGTCCGGCTATGAGGTCCCCACCCCCATCCAGATGCAGATGACGCCCGTGGGGCTCCTGGGACGGGACATTCTGGCCAGCGCTGACACTGGCTCCGGAAAAACGGCCGCTTTTCTCCTTCCCGTCATCATCCGAGCTCTCTTCGAGGTAAGGTAGGGTCCACACGGTCTCTCTCAGAAACGCGTGCCGGTTACCAGGTTTCAAACTCAACGTGTTAAAGTTGCAAACGGAAACAGTATTTAGAATTGAGTAGCGTGTCTGAAAAACACAATTTTAGGGGATTTTTCTTTTATTGAATCAAATAGCTTCATCGCGGGACTCGAAAATGACTTTCCTTACAAGATGTTTTCTAACTTTTTTCTTAAAGGAGTAAGCTTTCCGTTGGAACGGGCGTGTAATCTTGCTGACCTGATGAGCTGCGGTGCTTTATGTCAATTCAGCCTTTGGGTTTGATATTTTTAAAAACTGACACCAAAGTCAGAAGACTATGGGAGAGTTTCAAAATAGTCCCTTAAATCCACGGATCATCTTAAAATAATGCTGCCTTACCTTTCTCGTTCGTTTATAGTGTTTAAAGTACCCCCACCCTTAGTTTAGCACCCATGCCGACTCCTTACGTGAAGTGTGAAGTCTGGCAAGGAGCAAAAAGTGTAGGCAAAGAGAAGGAATTAAGGCATGCAGTTCTGGAAAGTGGGCGATGATGTGGGAAATCCATGAGAGAGCGAGCTAGCTGTCCAGGAGGCGGTGAAGTACATTGGAGGGATGTGCGCCTGAGTCAGCTCTTTGGACGAGGAGGGCGGCGACGCCGGCCAGGAGGGGAGGCGGGAGAAGGCCCAGCTTGGCCAGCTCTTCAGGCAGCTGGAGGAGATGGCTGGAGACCCCAGAGGCCGAGTGACCAGGAGCGAACCTCCACGTTCCTTCCCACCCTGGCCATTGCAGACGCCTCTCCCTGGCCGCAACGTTTAGCTTTCGTTGTATATCTGTGTTATGCGAGACCTGAGTTCCGTGTATGGTGCGTTTTGGAGACAAAATCTGCAGTGAGCAGAAGGCACGAAGCCTCACTTCCAGGTGGGCCGATGGGAACATGTTAAAAGGGAAACGTGCCTGAATTCACCTTGAAGATGTAGCTCAGGGGTCCCCAACCCCCGGGGCCGCAGACTGGTACTGGTCCGTGGCCTGTTAGGAACCAGGTCGCACAGCAGGAGGTGAGCAGCTAGCGAAGCCTCATCTGTATTTGCAGCCGCTCCCCGGCGGCCGCTCCCCGGCGCCCGCATCACGCCTCAGCTCCACCTCAGATCCTCAGGCCTTAGATCTCATAGGAGCGCCGGTCCCTGGTGCCCACAGGTTGGGGACCGCGAGTGCAGTCCGTGTGCACTGGTGGCCCGCGGGTGTTTGCAGACTCGTTTTCTTGTCTTTGCAGAGTGCGGCTCCGTGCGCAGTCATTCTGACCCCCACGAGAGAGCTAGCCATCCAGATAGAGGGACAGGCCAAAGAGCTGATGAAGGGCCTGCCTGGCATGAAGACCGCGCTGCTGGTGGGGGGCCTGCCCCTGCCTCCGCAGCTGCACCGTTTGCGACAGCGCGTGAAGGTGGGCCCGGCTGCGTGGCGTGCCTTAGGGAAGCGGAGCGGGACCTCGTTTGTTCCTTGAGGAAGTTTTGCACGTGGTTGCAGGCGCCCTTTAAGTTCCTGCCAAGTGTCATTTTTTAAAGTGTCTCTTACGTAGGAGAGGAACACACGCACTGAGTGTCTGTCGTTTGCCAGACATGTTGGATGTTCTCGCGTGCTCTGTGACGTTTAGTTGTCACACCTGCTCCTGGAGCCGGGTTAGCACATCCCCTCCCTTGCGGTTGAGAAGGCCACCCTCAGGAAGGTGGGGTGCAGCTAGGGAGCCACGTCCAGAGTGACTCCTGCAGCGAGGGCGGTGTCCTGCACGGCCAGGCCCGCCACGTGACCTGGACGCCGACCTCGGCACAGCCGGGTCGACGTCACTGTCGCCTGCTGCTCCGATCCGTGCGCGTTCTGCTGATTGTCCCGTCAAATCGTACAGCTCAAGAATCCGGTTCGAATCACGCTCAGTGATCTTGTCTCTTCCGTCTGCAGCTAGGAACGGCTCTTCAGTCCGCCTCTTTAAAAAGTTTTGATCTTGATACTTTCAGATAAAAATGACGTAGGCCCAGAGGGGTTTAGGGATCGGTACTTGCCGACAGAGCCGGTGGTGGTCAGCTGCTCGCGGTTCTGTCCCGGTCTGGTCCTGCCGCGTGTCGGCCTCACCCTGGGCCCCTCCACGCCTCCCTTCACCCGGAAGCCTCAGCGCCGAGCCCTCCGCACCTGCTCACGTCCAGGGCTCACCGGGTCCCAGTTCAGGTGTCGGCTGGTCCTGGACAGGTGCTCCGCGTCCTGCTCCCTGCGCTGGCGTCAGGAGCAGTTAGTTATTCGTCTGATCGGCTCCTCCCTTTGTATCATGCGCTTCGCGAGAGCAGAGCTTGGCGGATGTAGCCGTCGTCGAATTCGGGGTGCCGTCGTCGAATTCGGGGTGCCTGCCACAGCGTCTGGCGTGTATTAGCCGCTCGGCAAGGACGGAGAGGAGGGTCAGTACCTAACGCTTTATCTGCTTCTCCTGTTATTAGGTTGTCATAGCGACCCCGGGGCGCCTCCTGGACATCCTGAGGCAGCGCTCTGCGGACCTCCGCGGCGTGAGGATCGTGGTGGTAGATGAGGTGAGGCCGCGCTTGGAGGCGTGAGTGACGTGACTCTGCATCACGCGGGAAAAGCATCTCATAGTCACCTGATCTCACTGGGTACTCAGGCATTCTCTGCCCCAAAGGACAAGCATGGGGTCTGTCTGGGTCGCAGCGGGTCCCCAGGCCGTCCCCGAGTGAACCAGAGCTACGGTGCCGGTGCCGAGGAGAAGCCACAGCTGTCTGTCCCTGCTCGACGGGACAGAGTCACTGGGCACCGTGCGCTCAGCGATGAGGCCGTTAAACATGTCGGGGACCATCACTCCACAAACACAGAGGGCCCGGAGGGGAGGCAGAGGGACAGGACGTGGTGTGGGGGACCGTGACACTTTCTACGTGACACTTTCCGTGCTTAGAGTGGTGATGTGGGGAGGTCATTCTGCTGCCGGAGAAATGAGAGGAGTTGGCAGACGAGCCCAGATGAGAGCTGACAAGGGTCCGGGACAGGGCGCAGGTGGTAGGTGTCAAGGGTGACATCTGCGGGTCTCTGTTGTTCCTTTATGACTCTTGCTGTGAGGGACAGTGCGAGAGAGGGACGGTGGCAGAGGTGACTCCGCGAGCTGTAGGCGTCTGTGGCTGGTGAAGGGGCAGTGGGCCGGGGTGGCGCTTGGTCAGACGCCCGCGTTTGCTTCGGAAGCACTGACTTTCGTGTGAGCGGCGACAAAGGGGAAGGGGATCGAGGAGGCGGGCACTGGAGTCGGTGGGTCGTGCTGGTTTCTTGGGGAGGGGGCTGGAGCGTCGGAGCCGGCGCTGAGGGCCGGCAGAGCCGCAGGTGAGTCAGTGCACAGAGGAGTCACCTGAGAGACAAGGAGGGGCTGAGAACGAACAGTCCCCGAAGAAGAGAGAAGCCACTGTTTGTAGAGCGGCCACCGTCTAGGGACTGACCGGAAACGGGGTTCTGGAAGGGCACTCCGTTCAGTGACGGGAGCAGAATGAGCGTGTGACGGCAGCTGGTCACTGTGTCGCACACTGTGATCTAAACATGTAACATTCCGGGTACACGGATCCTGCTACTTCCGGCCCACCCGTCTGTTTCCTTTCCTGACCCCCGGCTCTGTAAAGGCGGGGTCTCTTCATGTGTCTGAACCCCGAGCCACACCGTTGCGCTCGGTGCTCATGATGTGGGCTTGGAGCCAGCGCCGCGGCCCGCGTCCCAGGTCGCCGTTCGCCGACCACTGTGTCAGTCGTGTGTCTCCGTTTCCTCGTCTGTGAGGCCGGGGTCGTAATGGTGCCGCCTCACGAGTGTCACGGGGGCGCGTGCGGGTGCCTGCCACGTAGGCAACGCTCAGAACGCGAGCCGCCAGCCACTCTGAGCTGCTCGGGGGCGGCCTGGTGACTGGACGTTTAGCCCCGGGCCCCTCGGCAGGAATTTTCGGCCACAGAGAGGGACGTCACGTTGTCAGGGACGCCGGACTCCGTGAGCTGTGGAGACATGCGGGCAACACTAGGAGCGGAGCACGTCCCAGAAAAGCTCGACAACGTTTCTATTATTGTCAGGGGACACCTGTTTTTACCTGTGGCCCGTTTACTTCTCACGTATCCAAGTCGCGTGTCATCGTAAGCATGCAGCTGGTTACGCGGTATATACTGTTACACGAGCATAACTTTTTCCCAGTTGATCTTTTTTCTTTTGTCATTGGGGTGTGTTTTCTGTGTAAGCGTTTTTAATTTTTATGTTCCTGATTCCGTCACCCTTGCCTGGGTGGTTCTGGGCCGTTCCGTCCAGAACTGACTTTAAGATGATCTGATTTCAGGCCGACACCATGCTGAAGATGGGCTTTCAACAGCAAGTGCTGGACGTTTTGGAGAATGTTCCCGCCGACTGTCAGACCGTCTTGGTGTCAGCTACGGTTCCAGCCAGCATCGAACAGCTCGCCGCCCGGCTGCTGCGGGACCCCGTGAGAATCGCCGCGGGCGAGAAGAACCTGCCGTGCTCTAGCGTGCGGCAGATCGTCCTGTGGGTAGAAGAACCCGCCAAGAAGAAGAAGCTGTTCGAGATCCTGAATGTGAGCAGCGCCCGTCGCCCCCACCGCATGGATCTCAGAGCGAAGTTTAGATGCAGCTTCGGGGGGCTTCGGTGTCAATTTACTGTTAAATACCTACCTACCTCAATTCTGTGGGAATCAAACACATTTTTATTTGTGAAAAACGTGCTGTATAGATAGATGCAGAATTGGTTTTTCTTTTCCTTATCATAGAAAGTCTTTTAAACGTCAAGGTTATTTCTCAAGAATATTTTATTTTTGTTACAAAGATTGTTGGCAGTCTTATATACAAGGGGAGATAAGGTGTTTCTTGGCTATTCTCTCTTGAGAAATAGAATTTTTAACGATAACTAAGTCTGTCAAGTGGGTGATGCACGCCGCACGGTCCCTGAGAAACAGTATTAAGGTAATGCGGGTCGCGTTGGCCTGCGAATGGTATTTAAAATTTTCTAATTATTTTTTCGATAGTAATGAAGCGAAGCGCAAATGCGAGGGGCAGGAGACCCGCTTCTGCTTGTGCCTGTTCTAAAGAAAACCCTCATCTGAACAGAATATGCCTTTTCCTCCTCGACAATGTGTATCAACCTGTTGGTGGCCAGCGATAGTCCTGCTCTCAGAAAAACTTCCCGTTGTAAATTACGTCCCAGGCATCGTTTTAAACGCGCGTCTTTGATTTTTCAGGACAAGAAGCTCTTCAAGCCGCCGGTGCTGGTGTTCGTGGACTGCCGGCTGGGCGCCGACCTGCTGAGCGAGGCCGTGCAGAAGGTCACGGGCCTGCGCAGCGCCGCCGTGCACGCGGAGAAGCCGCAGGCCGAGAGGACGTGCGTGCTGGAGGTCTGGCCCGCGCCCTCTGCTCCCTCCTCGGCCCGTTACCCCGTTTCGACTCCCTGTTGAGAGAGACGGGGTAGCAGCTGGCGTCTAGAGCAGACCTCTGCTGACGACTCAGGGCTGAGGCGAGCGGCAGCCGAGGCGGACCGTTCTTCGCTCGGGCGTCCGCGTCTGGGGACCAGCCCGCCTGGACCCCAGGGATAGTCACGCGGAAGCCGGGGCAGAGCGTGGTTCGCCCGGGGAGAGCTGTGCCCGAGTCGGTCACGAGACAGCACCCAGTGGGTAGGGGAGGGACTTGGGCCGACTGCTCACGGGAGGCCCCCAGGTGGGGGCCCGCAGGGGACAGGGACGACGCCTGGGTGTACGGATGGCCCCGGACGCACTCCGAGCTGTCAACCCTGTGGCTTTTTTGGAAAGGGCTTGCTGGACGGGGGCTACGAGGTGGTCGTGAGCACGGGCGTGCTGGGGCGAGGCCTGGACCTGGTCAGTGTCACGCTGGTGGTCAATTTCGACATGCCTTCAAGTATGGACGAGTACGTGCACCAGGTAAAGAGCTTTGGGGGCCCCCGCCACCCTGACGGGGAGCAGAAGAAACCAAAAACCTGTCACAATGGACAGGAAATGATATTTTTTGTTTTTTTTTTAAAAAAAAAAATATATATGTGTGTGTATATATATAAACTAATTTTTAAAAAACTATACATGTGCCTAAAATGCATTAACCTAAAATGTTAGTTTAAAAATTTCTTTAAGTCATGGGTTTTCGGTTCCTTTGAATTTCCTTTATATTTCTTATTTTCTTCAAGAGGCATATTAAGTGACTTTTGTAATCAGGAAAAGAAGGACTTGGTTTGACGTTGACAAACGTGGCCCAAATGAAATGGGTCCGTCGCAGCGTTCGCTTTTCAGGACG
>NW_011888912.1:1581002-1585369 GCF_000151845.1 Pteropus vampyrus | reverse complement strand
GCCTCACGCCTCAGGACGCCCTAGCTGCTCCCGCTTTCCTGGTTCTGTGTCTGGGCGCTTGTTTGTTTGTTGGGTAATCGACGTGCACCTACGTACGATAACGGCACAGATAACGAGAAGCGTAACGTGCGAAGTCTTTGCCGGGTCCTCGCCCGCTTGCCTGTGAGGGGTCACCAGAGTTCATGGCGCAGGAAGTCTGGATGCGCGTGCGCCCGTGCGTGCAAGTGTGTATGCCCCGTTAGGCTTTCACAGCAGCGGGGCCGTGTCACTCCCGTGTAGTGTCCCTGGCCTTCCCTGCTGAGCAGATCGCGGCCACCCTGCCCCGGCCGCTCGCACGGACAGGCGCTGCTCCGAGCCCCTTCGGTGTTTCCACTCCCGATCTGGCCTGTTCTGTTCCAATGGCCGCGTGGCAGGGTGTCGTGTGGACGGACAGACCGTCGTTGGTTTAACAGATCCCGACAGATGGACCATCAGATGGTTCCGGAACTTTGTTATTAAGCAGCACCGCGAAACAGCCTGGCGGGGGTCTGGGGGGCGGATCCCGCTCGGAGACTGGCTGGGCCGGGCTGTGCGTTTCGTCGTAACAGCCGTCTCCCAGCGTCTGCTTTTTAACCGGGGCTTGGGGGGCCTTTCTGGGGAACTAACTTTACACTTGTTCACATGAGCCGTCGCACGCGTTTACCAGCGTGAAGTGTGCAATTCTGCGGCTTTAGTGTGGTCAGAGTCGTACGCCATCACCGCATCGATTTAGAAAATTTTCGTCACCCCAAAAAGAAACCCCACGCCCGTGAGCAGTCACTGCCCATTCCCAGTCACACACGCACACGGACGCGTCCCTGAAACTGTTTTCACAGGCAACGCTGCTTGTCACCTGGGATCACTTTCTTATTTTTGGGCAGCTTCATTAAAAATACGCTGCTGGCAGCCCGCAGAAGCGATCGCACAGACACAGCGAGACGCACAGGTTGGGAACATGCCGAGTGCACGTTACCGCAGGAAGCCCCCACGCGCCGTCGGCCCCGTCGCCTCTCGAGGGACGCGGAGACGGTGCGGGAACATCGCGAAAACACCCTCGTGTGTCCTTTCAGGTCGGAAGAGCAGGGCGCTTGGGGCAGAAGGGGACGGCGATCACCTTCCTCAACAACAACTCCAAGCGCCTCTTCTGGGACATCGCCAAGAGGGTGGCGCCCACGGGCTCTCTGCTGCCTGCACAGCTGCTGAACTCGCCCCACCTGCACGACCAGCGGCGGCGGGAGCAGCAGCGGCGTGGCCGGGCGCACGGCCTGGTCACCGGGGCCAACCTCATGGATGTCATCAGGAGGCACGAGAAAAGCGCTTCGCAGAAGTGACTGTTTCACCCCTCGGGACACTTCCGTGTGTGTCGCTGGTGACATTTCTGTTTATTATCACGGATAGTCGGGTAAATGGGACATGTACAGAAAACGAGAAAATTAAAATATGATTTAAATTTTTTAATAGAATGTCAAATTTATACAGCGATGTTATATTTACTTTCCTTTTAAATGCTGATAATTTAAACAGTGTCAGAAAAAGAATTGCTAAGTGAAATAAAATCTGTTCTCTCTGGACAAAACTCTTTTTAAATAAATGTCCCTCGACGCTGGTGTCAGGACAGAGTGCACAGCAAGGGGGGAACTCGGGGCTGCGGAGCCTTCGTTCCGTGTCCGCACCACGTGTCCCCAACGCATGTCCCCACCGCACCACACACCCATACGCACGTCGCGCCTGGACTGTTGCTGAATAAGCGGACGTTGGGGAGAAAGCGATGGAGACTGGACACAGCACAGCCCTGGAGGGGTGAGTATGAAATTCCCGCTTTTACTCAGTTGTCTTCCTTCCAGCTCGGTAAACACGCGCACGTTCAGTGTGGGCGGCTCGTCAAACTGACCCCGAAGTGTGCTAAGGTTTTGAGATGATCGATCAGAGAGTATGCTAATGCTTTGCGAGCATTGATGATCGCTTTATGTCAGCGTCGCTTTGCTAATTCAGTTGCTGCCGTGAGCTACCGGGAGGAAGGAAGGCCTCGTGCTTTGCTACATCGTTACCTTGGTTGCTTTGAAAACCATCAGTGTCGGCTTCATCATCTGGGGTTTCGTTAGAATGTTACATAAATGTTGCACGTGGGATTTAGTTAGAATGTTACATACGTGTCGACACTTGAACAAGCTTTACGGCCTCAGCACCCTCCCCAGGGGGCTGTGCGAGAGCCAGCCAACTGACCCTGTCCCTGTGTGGGGTCCCTACAGGGCTGTCCACCGCGAGGAAAGCCTGGGCAGAGCACCCCCAAAGAAAGTGCGACCCCCAAGATGCTTGCCCCTCGCCCTGTTTCTCGGTGTCCGCGTGTAGTCAAGTCCAAGGGCGTGGCCGAGGCCACCGCCCACCGCCGAGGCCCCGGGCGTGCGGCAGAGGCTCTGAGCGCCCGGGACGGCCTCGCTGCCGTCACCAGAGGATGCCGCACTTAATGGATCACACAGGCCGCAGCGTTGAACTTTGTGAAAACCACTCGCACAGTTGCTGACGTTGTTCCCCCAATGAGAGACGTTATTGTCAAAAAGCCGCCATCTGTCATTTCATAAAAGGAAGAACGTGAAACTGAACGAGGAAGAGGGACCCTCTCCGAGTGACGGCAGCCTCACACGCCGGCACGCTGCGTCATGGCATTTTAAATAGTAGGTTTTCGACAAAAATCGTTACGCCGTTCGCAATTGCAATTAGCTGACGTAACTAGTCGTGTGCCGCAGACTTTTGCTTTACTCCCCCGTAGTTAACGACAGAGGAACTGAATTAACTTTTTAATCACTTCGTTGCCCATTGAAGAAACATCCATCATGGGACAAAGGCCTCGATGCCTGACGTTGTCGGCGGCTCTGTGACCTGCGGGGCCACTTGTTTTCAGTGTCTTCCGATCAGCATGTCGAACAGCAAGCACGTTACAAAGCCGAGGTTTTCCGTGTGGTTTCATAAGCTCTTTACAAAAAACTTTGCCGCATTTTAAACTATGACCCGCACTGATGAAGCCGCTTTGACAGTCTGCGTAGGTCCGCGACCTGTCCTGTCTTCTGATGAAACCATGTGGTTTTCTTCTGGCAGGCTGCACGTGATGCGGGGAGCGCCTGTCTGCGGACTTCCTGTCACCCGCCTCTTCTTGCCTTGCTGTGTCGTCTGTTGGCCACAGTCATCGCAATGTTTGCCCCATGATGGAGGCAGGTATGGTACAAAGAGGTGACGTGTCATTCAAGGTGACTTTCCTGGCAGCCACAAGTAAGCTGAGTCCCAGACAGATAGGGCTCTTTTGTTGTCACCAAGGCACACTTAGAATGACCCCAGAGGCTCCAGGCCACAGCGTGAGAAGCAGCCAGTGATACTAAGCAAACACGGTTCTCTTGTTCTGCGGGCAGTGTGGCACACAGTGTCATTGGACAGAATGACAAAGCTTAAGGTGAATGGTTACTCTTTCAATATGTTTACAAATAGTAATTTATAAAATGTTTACAAACACTAATTTTAAAATTTGAATTTTAGTCGCCTAAAAAGTTTGCACATCACCCTTATTTTTCTTATTTCATCTCAGAAAGATGAAAACGTGGCAGAGCCATCTGCCAGTAACTGGGTTCCAGGTATTGGCTTGGGGGACATCCCTGACCCTAATCCTTAGCTTCACTCACAGATAAGGAGGAGGTTCACTCGAGACACCTCCCAGACCTTCCCAAATCCACGTTTCCTCTGCTTTGTACTGTTAACCCCTGTGTCTGGGACCCGTCTGCTTCAGAGTGATGAGGGGTGGGGGCTCGGGAGGGACCAGGGGCGATGGCTGCTGAAGCCAGGTGACAGGTGCAGGGAATTCTTTCCTGATGGTCTGCGTGTCGTGTGTTTGGAATAGTCCACGGTAAAAACACGTAGAGAAAGAACTTCGTACGTATGAAACTCCGGTCCTGCCCTTTGCCTGACGCCCTGGTTGAGGATCCTCAATTCGCCACCGAACCTTTTGGTCTGTCTGGGGCCAGGGTCACCCGCTTCCGCCCCCCTGTCGCCCGCTGCACCCTAGATGCACCCCTGGCTCCCTGCGCCACCCTAAGCACCCCGTGTGGTGCCCTCAACGGGGAGTGAGGACCGGCTTCAGTGTGACCTCGGGAGGAAGGTAGGTTTGCGGACAAGCCCGAGAGGATGCAGTTTCGCTTGCTACGTTCCAGGAATGGGCCGGATTACTAAAGATTTAAACGATCTAGGGAAACGGCTGAAACGGGGCCAATGAAATTCAGCCTCACAAAGCTGGAAGGTCCTGAATTAAAGTCGAATCCTAATACCTTTAAATGGGGCCTCGAAGGGTAGAGTTGCCGAAAACAAAG
>NW_011888912.1:1579195-1579732 GCF_000151845.1 Pteropus vampyrus | reverse complement strand
TGCAGAGAGAGTGGGACAAACAGACAGGGAAGGTGCTCATGGGAACAAGTCGACCCCAATTCTAGCCAGTTGAATTAGTCTTAGGTAAAAAAGGGTAGAGTTGCCGAAAACAAAGGGGAGAGAGCCTTGGGCGAGATCGCAACACCATCTAGTTGCAAATGGGGCTTCCTTAGAGGGCAGAGGAAATAATGGTTCCTGTCTGCGAGAGAGGTTCTCATGCTGCATCCGGATCCTGGGTGCAGCCCCGGGCGTGGAGCTGCCTAGAAAGCGAGCATTGTGCTAAAAAAGGGCGGGGGGGGGTGCGGTGGGGTGGGGGAGGTAAGCAAGAGAATCAACCGGAAAGGTTGATCTGAGCTCAGGAACGCGCCAGACTTTTCAAAAGGCATTTTTCACCCTCTTCTTGGGCTGAGGACAAAGAGCATCCTTGAACTTCGACTCATGTGTCAGCCGTTCCCTGTGGGGTCCCTGCAATTCCTTTCATGCTTTTGTCCTCACACCTTTGCTGACTTGGAATTTTTCTGTTGTGTATTTTGGTGA
>NW_011888912.1:1571806-1578360 GCF_000151845.1 Pteropus vampyrus | reverse complement strand
AATATTTAAGAAATGCAGCTGGGAGAAGTAAAGGACAGAGTGACAAGATAATTCTTTGGGCATATGATTAATTTCATATAAATTAAGTTCAACCCATAAAGTCCATATAAACCTAAAGCGTGGCTTGTGAAAACAGCGTTTATCACAGAATACAGAAAAATGCCATCATTTATTCACGCTTCCACGCCAGAGGAAACTCAAACGTTAATCCAGATAGAACACTGTGCCCTCTGTCGTGCCCCAGACCGTTGTATCTGAGTGAAAAAGCACAACTCTCTGTGAGGGTGGTTTTCTTTTCTTCACGAGTGAGTCAGAGAACAGACTGTGATTAAGCCTTCTGCGAACGGGTAAGGGCATGTGGATGGCTGAATTATGCATGAGGCTGTAAGGCTCTCTTTGCTCCCCTGTGGACATGCTGTGGTGACGTGTAATGCTTGCAATCCAGGTGGCTTTTCAATTGGCAGCTGCCCTTTCAAAACCACAAATAGGAGAAGCGACCACTTGGCACGGTCTCCTTTATGCTGTGTTCCAAATGAGAAAACTGATTTATGTGAACACACAAACTGAAAGTGATTGTAAAAACAAGTAGATGTATGTCATTCTAGACAATTCTAGACACTGCTGGATAGGGCTTTGCCAATAAAAGAAATGAGATTATGAACTATTTAGGGACCGACGTGGAACAGCTGAGTAACTAGAAACTGTCATTTTCCATGTTAGGAAAACAGCTACGATTCTATTGGGAAGAGTCAGCAACATTTTTCACAGGATGTCAAAAAACCTCAGACCGTGTTGGCAAATCACTGTGGGGAGAAAATGCCCCACTGATGCTCAGACTTGGCCTTTTGAAAAGAGTGTTTGTCCTAAGTGAACCCCAGAGCTTCCTTCATGTAAAAATAGGTTACCCAGTAGGCTTTGGGGCTGACGATGGTTTTTAAATCTTACTAATCATCATTCGAATGAAACCAGCGTGATTCAAAGAAAAAAGAGCGGCCGGAACATTTATTAATCCTTGAGCTCTTCTTTCTATATTAAAAACGGATTACTAGCTTACTGTAATTGTTCCTTTTTAAATTACTGGCAGTATTGCTAAATGTGTTGAGAGGGTGTCACCAAGTAATCACAACTACAGACATAAAAATTTCATCAACCAGAGCAGATCAAAAAGTACAAGCATATTATAGTACACACTTTGAGGACTCCTGGTCTAACATTCATTAGAATTTAGAAAATACGAAATTGGACAGATTTGAAACTGCCTTTGTGTTTAGCTCTTGTGCATATCATAAAGTTACAAACTGAGAACCAGAAAGAACCTTTGTACAAACAGCTGTCCAGCGTCGTGACCCAGAGCACAGGCAGCGATGCCCAGCTTCCTGAGTTCTGAACTTGACTCTGAGACTTAACAGACGTGTAATATCAAGCAAGTTATTCAACGTCTTGGAGACTCAGTTCCCGTCATTTGCGACGGAACAATAATCCTAATTATAGGAGCTGCTTTATAGGGGTCTGGAGATTAAATGAGATCGTGCACAAGTTTTGCACAGAGAAAAGGACTCGGTAATTGCTGGCTGCATCGTTCAATCCACGAACTCTGTTTCACAGGTGAAGAAACCGCACGGGAGAGAGGACTTGGTGCCCCGTGAGATGGTGACGGCTGCAGCTGCGTTGCAGGTGCTGTGCCCTCCTCGCGTTCCCTCGACTTCCGCTTTGTCCTCTGGACTTTAAATTATGAATTTCCATCGTCCTTTTGCACTTACTTTTTTGTGATGGACCCAAATGTAACTCAATAAAAACACCGACGAAGCAGGAAAATACCACCCACATTTTAATACCTTAAAAATTATGAACTTGGCTAAACTAGTAAATCTGTATCCTGAGACCATTCTTTGGCCCCAGTGAATCATTTTCCTTTAGACTTGGATCTAAGGTGGAGGGGGCTTCACCCCGCTTGCTTCACGTCTGCTGTGTTTTCTTTCCGTTTGTCTCCCCCTGGTGGATTTTTAAAGAAACACCTGCTTTTATTTTCAGAATAACTGGATTATTTGGGATGGGATTTGCTCATTAAGAGTTTATCGGTAGTCAGCACCAAGAAGCACAGGCAGACACAAAGGCGTATTCACAGAACTACAAGTGGTTTGAAATGACTCTGAATAAAGAACAAGAGGTTAGAGGTGAAAGTCTGTGGCCAGAGATGAAGTGGAAAGGTAGGCAGAAACCAAATCATGGGAGCTGCCTGTCATCAGGGATCCAGTTCCTCCGTTCCTAGGGTATGGCCTTTATCCTCATGGCGCAAAATGGCCGCCAGAGCTCCAGCCATTGCGTGCCTTTATCCACTTGCACATCCACGCTGGCACTGCAAGCTCAGTTTTCCCAGAAAATAAACTGATTTGTACCCCCAAACCAGTTCTCCCCATTTGTTCTCCCCATTGCACTGGAAGAAAGACTGAGAAGGAGGTGTGGGAGACTCTGGAGCTGAGGACAGAAAGAACAGAAGAGCGTTTTAAAGCGCAGTGCTGACCCGTCAGCTAAACGCTGCGGACGGGTCAAGTCATCCGAGGCCCGAGAGTCGGCTCCGGTTGGAGCTGCCAGCAGGGTTATTGGCGACTCCGGCGAGGGCGTGTCTGCACTGTTTTGTAAGGCAGAGCCCTATTCCAGGTTGAAGTTCATGGGCCAGAATCTCACCTTTCTGGCCTCTGTCTCGATAATGCTGGAATGGTGGGGGAGAAGTCAGCTGGCGGGGAGCTGAGAAGTGACCGGTAGGGTAAGGAGTAGAGAGAGTGAGGGAAGAAACTCACAGGATGAGAGGAGCGTCCTGCGCTTGCCCCTCATCACTGACCTGTCGCTCCCCCGAGGTCAGGCTCCAGCTGGAAGGGGCTGCGGACGTCTCGGCAGTTTGTGGGAGGGGTCCCGACGCCTTTTGCTTCTTGCTTTTCCTCCTTTAGCTCCACTGCCGTGTTTGCCAGAAACCTGATTTGGGGTCTGAGTGGCTCCCGCTTCCCCTCAGTTGTAATGACAGTCTTGAGGACGCAGTCTGTGTTGTCTCTCTGGCTTCTACCACTTCCAGCTGCCCAGCTAATGGCCCTGATGGAGGCGGCCTCTACCAGATGAATGCGAGGCGCCTCCCTTCCCCTGCACCTGCTAAGCCCTCTTCACGGGGCTGGGGCTGAAGACAGATGGGGAGAGAAGCCGGGAGCCAGAGGGCGAGAAGAGGCGTGGGGTGTGGCAGCATTATTTTGTTCAGATGAGAGGGATGCTGAAGGCAGAGGGGAGACAGGGAGGTCCCTGGGAAGATGGAGAAGCCGAATCCAGGATATAGGTGTGTGGCTTTTAGTAGGTACGGTGAGTCCGTTACAAAAGGGCTCCCTATTTCATTTTGTGGTTATTTCTAGGGATTAAATCATAATCCTCATCCTTTGTAAAATATATCATTATCATGATAACCGTCTATAAAATGCATGACCCCAGCTCCTCAGCACTAGCCTTAAATAGGGCTTTTCAGTGTTTCGCAGAATTCTCTTGGGCTACGCAATTTAGCAGCTTACGTTTATTGAGCATTAATCCTGTGCCAGGCTCTCTGCTAATCACTCTGCATACATCACTTCATTTAATCATTACAACTCTTCAGGGTAGGTGACATTATCCTCGGCAGTTTCCAGATGAGCAATTCAAGGCACCAGAGATTAAGTGGCTTCTTCTGCTGGTCCGCTGCGGACAGGATTTGAAGAGAGAAGCGCTGTCTCAGTGTAATAAATAAAAGATCAAACTCCTGTGACCTGGAGGTGGCTCACAGGTGGCTTTTGATTCTGTGGAGTGTTCATTATTCCTGTGGTTGGAATTAAACTGGGAGCCTCTAACAGAGACATGATAAGAAGTGGGAAGTGTGGCAGGTGTTCTCTGAAGGTCTTGTGACATTCCTGGGCCAGGTACTAGGGACACAGGGTGGGACAGACAGCTCCACCTTGGGCTCACAGTTTGGGGGGCACAGATCATGGTTTGGTCTATAGGCCATGCATTGTCTAGTGCTTTTTAATTCATAATTATAACTTTAATAGACAACAGTTGTAATAGAAATTATTTTTCCCACATTTTTAACCATCTAAAGCAATCTCTCATGGTAGCGAGTTTTCCCAGTTTTGGATTTTCAGGATTAAATGAAAAAAAAAAAATCCACGGAAGACGTTGAGTCCATTTCCTAGCTCCACGCTTGGCATCGGAAATACTAGAAACGCGCTGGTCATTCCGATTAAGATGGGGACGAACAGCCATTTTTACAACGCGGTGGACAGACTATGCTTCTTTTACATCGAGGATGGACAGGGGTGTCACTGTCCCTCTTCTTGTTTAAAACCCACGTCACCTGCATCCGAGAAAAGCGCCGCGGGCCGGCGGAGCCCCACGTTCAGACTCAGGGCAACACAAGCACCGGCGCTTCCGGGGGGCGGGAGGAAGCAGACGCACGGCGCCCGACGCGACGGCCAACAGCCAATCAGAAGGCAGCGCCCGACGCGACGACCTGGGACAGCCAATCACAAGACGGTGCCCGACGCGATGGCCTGTAACAGTCAATCGGGAGGCGGCACTCGGCGACGTCCAGCAGCCAATCAGAAGGCGGAGCGCCCATTCAAATTGCGGGCCCGGGGAGCCGCGGGCGAGTGGCGTGGGCGCGGTCTCGGAGGGTCCCCCGACGGGGCGCCTGCGGAGGCCGAGGTACCGGTGCCGTGAGGGGCGGGCTGAGGCCCTGGCGCAGGGCCCACGAGCCCGGAGTCCGGTCGCGGCTAAGGGGTCAGCGAGGTAAGAAGGAGGGGCGCGCGGGCCGCAAGCCCTGTGGGGACCCGGTGGCTGGACCCCAGGGCCCCCGGCCCACAGCCTGACCGCGGGAGGCTCGTCCAGCGGCGGCGCTGAGCGGTCCATTCGCTGTCCCGCCCCCGCAGTGACCAGCTGAGGACAGTGTCGCGGGACCGCCAGGGCGGGGTGTGGACTTATGTCCCTCGTGTTTATTGCAGTCTGATGGAAAAACTTCACAAACACACGAAAGCCGCACCTATTCCTGTGAATAGCAAAGAGCCTTTTGAGCCGCGGTGGAATTTCTTGCCTTTAAATTTATTTCCATAATAGGAAGATTCTGTACTTTTTGGTTAAGAAGGTGGACCGGAGATGTCTCTATCCAGGATTGTTATTTATTTAGTCTTTAAAAGACTTACTTAAATATTAACTTCTGTTCCTCGAAAGCAATCCTCTGTGGAGTAGTTTGAGCAAAAGTCATTTTACACGGGAGAACCAGGCACACAAGTTTAAAGACTTATTTACATCAATACGACCACTTCATTGCGAAGTTGGCTGTCCGTGCTGTTCTCTTTTAAGCTTCAGTGCGGGATAGATGTTGTTGACATATTTAGATACACACCTGTAGTTTTCGTTTTGGTCTCAGCCTGTTAATAACCACTGTTGGGGCCGGACCAGCCTTTGTGGTTCTTGTTATGATTGCAAGACACCTGTAAACTCAGCCCACGGCCTCTCACGGCATCAGCCCATCTCACACTTGGCCTTCCTCTTTGCCTGCTGCTTCCCCGGCACTCCCGTCTGTCCCGAAGTGCCCTGCCTTCTCAGCACCTGCCCGAGTGGACAGCCTCAGCATGGTCCTTTTGCCTCCAGCAATATCTCAGGCTTAACTTGCTCTGGGACCACATGTCTGTCCTCCGGGTGGTCCAGGGTCTCCGTGGGGCTCCCCCCCATCACCGAGTCTCACACGAGCCCGTTTCTTTCCCGTCAGCCTCCCTCCCTGTCCGGCCTTCGCGTCCGTACACAGTCACCGGGAGACGAGAGCGTGGGTGGTCTCGGCCTCAACTCTGATGACACGTCTGTGCTCCTGGTGACCTTTCTAGTCCTTCCATTGCTGCCCTTCCGAGTCTCGGCCTTCCCCTGATTTCTTGGCTGCAGTGTCCATTTGAATTGATGACCGAACCAAGGCAAGAAAAACTTTTGACAATTTCCGTGTCTCCATTGTCTATTACGGTTGTATATTTCTTCTGTGATCGTGACTTTGGCATTCTCGATGTTCACATGCAGCCCTGCTGTGCCGCTTACTTCTTTGACTTTTATCAGAAGTCATTTCAGATGACTGCTACTTTTTGCCAGTAGGATGGTGCCATCTGCACATCTCAGGTTATTGCTGTTTTGTCCAGTTTTCACTCCTCCTCCCTCCGAGTCTAGCCCAGTGTTTTGCATGCTGTGTTCTGCGTGCAGATTGAAAAAATAGGGAGATAAAATGCACCCTTGTCCAACACCTTTGCCTGTAGGAAACCTTCTGTCTCCATATTCTGCTGTGAGAGTGGCTTCCTGTCCCCAAGACAGGTCACAGGTCAGGACACTCAAGTGCCGAGACGGGCCCATCTCGTTCGGAGCAGCTCGCGGTTTTCGTGATCCGCAGCGTCACAGGCTTTCCTGTGGTCTACAAAACGGACTCCCCGGAATTCCTGGGCGCGTGGCGGCATCCAGATGCTGGTGACACGGTCCCGAGAGCCTCTTCCTTCTCTGACCGTGCATGGACGTCC